>NC_065443.1:252409060-252735871 GCF_917563875.1 Diabrotica virgifera virgifera | reverse complement strand
ACTTGTTATTTGAGGAAGCTGGAAAAACCATATGTATAACATGGGAGTAAAGTGCCTTTTCCTCCCTTGAATGATTACTGCCCTCCGCTACGCGTCGGGCAGTAAACTTCATTCTCGGGAGGAAAAGAAGCACTTTCCTCCCTTGTTATACAAATAGCTATTGTATAACAAGGGAGGAAAGTGCTACTTTTCCTCCCGAGAATGAAGTTTACTGCCCGACGCGTAGCGGAGGGCAGTAATCATTCAAGGGAGGAAAAGGCACTTTACTCCCATGTTATACATATGGTTTTTCCACCTTCCTCAAATAACAAGTCATTTTTTCATTTTTACTTAATTTATATATGTAACTAACCAACAAAATTTATTAGAACTAAAACTAACAAGTAGTTAAAATATAACTGTCAACTGTCAAATATAAGTCAAATTATTAATGTAAACATTGTTAAATCAAAATAACAATTTACTGTTTTTTACCATTCTGCAAAATACAGAGTGTTTTTAAATAATCGTTAAAATGTATAGATACTTACGTAATAGAAAATAGATATTGTACAGGGCGTCAATAAGTTATATTTCATGAATGAAATACCATGACGTCACTTTTACTTTTCCTCCCTAGGGAGGAAAAATATTTTCCTCCCTAGGGAGGAAAAGTACAACTTTGCTCCCTACAATCCGGTCCGGAAAAGTATACTTTCGGTAGAGGTAGGTGGAAAAAACATTTTTCATATTCGAAAAGCTGGCAGGTTTAAAAAAAAGTTGTCCTACGATTACTTTGGACAAAGTTAGTCCCTTTTTTCAAATATATAACGATATCGAAAAACGAAATATGAATTTTGTTTTAAAATTCATATGAATTGTTTCAAAATTCATATCAAACAAAATGTGAATCTTTCTTTTTATTTTGTATCTAGTCTTTGCCTACATTACCAATATACCATTTGTTAATAATTTTAACTTTAAATTACCCCTGTAAATTGTTTAAACTATTTTTGGAAAAAAAGTTATAATATTTTAGGACGATTTTTGTTGACAAAACATAGGATTAGATCATTTACAGTTACATTTACAATAACTTTGAATGAAAATTCTTTGCTTTTCTTAAATGTGACAAACAAGTAATTTGACAAATATTTTATTGTTGTGGGTAGGTAAATAATACCGTATTGAAATTGTTGATTTGTACTATAGAAAGAAAACCTACCTGTTTCCTGCTAAGAGTCCGGAGCCGTTTTTTAATTATGTATTAACGATTTGGTGCAAAAAAGCTAAATAGTTGACAAAAAATTACAAAATTAGGTTTTTTAAAACATTGAAAAAGCTTCAAAATTGAGATTTTTGAAAAACTTTAAATTTGTTGCTTCGCAAACTGCAAAATAAGACAAAATCCTTATTTGTTATTAACTACTATTATAATTAACCTAGTACTTTGTAGGTATACCCCATTTCACGAATATACGACCCTTTTGGATTACCGGGACAACGAATATTTTACTGTGCAAAATATGAAGAACGAAAGCAAATTATATTGTTGTTTATGGGAGTAATTATTATAGCAAAATACTTTCGTGCTTCTTATGTTGCACACTAAAATATTCGTTGTTGCGATAATCAAAAACAGTCGTATATTCGTGGAATACACCATACTATATCATCTAAAGGCATCTTATATAGGTATCTCTAATATAGGTATTTCATCTAAAGTAGATGTCATCTAAAGTACATAGATAGATCTAATATAGGTATTTCATCTTAAGTAGAAAGTAGGGCACCTCAAGATTTCATCACTAAAGTAGATTTCATCTAAAGTAGATACGTATATCTAATCAGGGCTGCTTTATCCATTAGGCAACATAGGCAGTTGCCTAGGGCGACAAATTAGGAGAGGGCGGCAAGAATACTGTACAAAAAATATTTGTATATAAAAATTAAAATCGAATAATATTTAAGTACATAGTACATCCATCAATGGAATATAAGTGGGCATTCATTTCTACACTATTCATTCAAAAAGGACAGAAGTCGTAAATTTAGGGATTATTGGGTCGTCGGCAGCACCGCAAAGGCGAAGGGCGCACTGTTCTATAACCTTTTAAACTGAATCCTTTTGGGTTATTCGTGGTTGAAAATTTGCCGTTTTCATTGAAAAATGTCGCCTTTTCGGAAGGTTTTTTGCTAATACCTTAAAAATTATGCATCTAACGAAAAAAACTATATAAAACATTTTTGTAGCTTATGAAAAATCAAAGAGATTCGTTCCTTCATAAATCTTCTAGTGATAGCATAAAAAGAGAAAAGAAATTTTTTTTGTGCATGCTCAAATGGGTGTGTTCAACTTAATAACAGAGAAATGGTCGATTTTAAGGGTATAATGCTATCAATATCTTTTGTAACTACTGCCTGAAAAGACCTTTAAAACGACCGCACTGTTAAATTTCGATTACATTCAAACTTAGCGAGATATGGTGCAACAAAAAAGGATGACTAATTTATTTTAAGATAAAATGCGAAGTATGTATATTTTAACCCCTCTTCCACCAGATTTAAATGCATCGTTTTACTTCTACAATACCTTTTACTATAGGGTTATTTCTATATTAAACAAGTTGGAGGGGTTTAAAATGTATGGTTTTTGCTAAAAATAAGATCAAATTATAGAGAGTATTTTTAATTTTTTTTTAAATCTTCCTTTTTCTCCATGTAACTCGAAAATGATAATGAGATACAGTAATGAAAGAAAAATAAAATTGTTATCTAAAAGAAAACCTACATCTTTGTAAGGTATTTTTTTACGTATTTCTTATCACTTTCGAATTACATTGAGAAAAAGGAAGATTTCTAAGAAAACCAACATTTTTGTAAGGTATTTTTTTACGTATCTCTTATCACTTTCGAATTACATGGAAAAAAGGAAGATTTTTAGGAAAATTTAAAAATGCGCTCTATAATTTGATCTTGTTCTTTTCAAAAACCATTCATTTTAAACCCGTCCAACTTTTTGAATATAGAAATAACACTATAGAAGAAAGACGATGCATTTAAATTCTGGTGGATTAGGGGTTAAATATACTTCTCATTTTTCCTTAAAATACATTAGTCATTAGTTTTTTGCCCCATATCTCGCTTAGTTTGAATGTAACCGACATTTAACAGTTCTCGCTTTAAAGGTCTTTTCAAGCAGTAGAAAATATATTCGTAGAATTATACCCCTAAAATCGACAATTTCTCTGTTATTTTAAGTTGAATACACCGATTTGAGCATGCACCAAAAGAATATTTTTTTCACCTACCATCTATTTTTTTATTAAAACTAGAAGATTTTTGAAAAAATGAATCTCTCTGATTTTTCATAGGCTACAAAAATGTTTTATATAGTTTTTTTCGTTAGATGCACAATTTTTATGGTACCTATTCCCAAAAAAACAGTCTCCGAAAAGTGTCATTTTTCAATGAAAATGGCAAATTTTTAACCACGAATAACTCAAAAAGTATTGAGTTTTCAAAAAAATTTATAAAACAGTTATTGCTTAGAATTAGGTTCTCTGGCCACTTCCGGTGTTAGTTTGATAAAAAAAATTTCCACCCCCGATAACGGGTGGGAACCACCCCTAAGTTAAAAGCGTCATAGGATATAGCATAGACTTTGTTTCTTGAGCTATTCCCTACTTACAGTACTTACAGTGAGAATATCAAGTAAATTGATGTAGAAGGATGGAATTCGGAGCCAAATACCATCACTGACTGCACTAATACCTAGATACCTACATCATTCATAATGCATTCACTTCAAGGTTCATTTGGATGTGGATTGAAAGATATTGAAAGATATAATTTTGATCTTGCTTTGTGCATTTATTTGTGCCTGCCAGTTGCCAACCAACGTGTCCGCTGAAAGGTCATTTTTGAGAATGTCAAAAATTTAAAAGAGTCATGAAAATAATTTCTGATCAAGTATGATGCAAGAACGTCTTAACAATTTGTCGATTTTGTCCATAGAAGGTGACGTAACAAGGGCGATAAATTATAACGACATTAAGATGATTATTTCATTCATAGGAGATTCTGACCAATAGAAAGCTACAGAAATCTGAATTAAATCGATAATTTTTGATAATCTCCCGTCGTTAAGTATATTACGTCAGATGCCCTTCGTTGCTACGAAAAAATACATTCAGTGACATTAATGACAATTAATGTTTTAAAAATTATAAAAGTGATGACTTTCAATCGTCAAATATTTATAAACTGTGTGTTTAATGGTACTTACATAAATAAATCACAATAAAATTTTGGTTTTGAACAGTTTTATTCATGAAATAATCGCAACAAATTGCACTCGACCTCTGAAATTAATATAGAATTTTTGCTCTCGTGACACTTTGACATAATTTCACTCGCCTTCGGCTCGTGAAATTAAAACTGTCAAAGTGTCACTCGGGAAAAATTCAATAATTTCAGAGCTCTTGTGCAATTACTACTGATAATTTTTCCAAAGAAAAATCAAGAAAGAAATCTGATGTGATCGAACTGGAATGACAATTTTTATGTATTCTTATTTAATTAAAAAAATCTGCTTGCAATTTCTTTTTTCACAAAAATGGTACATGCTTGAAGGGCGGCTACCAGAGAATTGCCTAGGGCGTCAATTGACCTAAACGCGGCCCTGTATCTAATATAGGTATTTCATCTAAAGTAGAATGTAGGGCAGCTCAAGATTTAAGAACAATCCATTAATTATTTTAAAAGTTATTTTAAGGGACATTTTTAAAGGACATGGTAAGTACATGAAGAAGAAGATTCAGTAAAAAGTAGGGATAAGATTAAACTTAGACATCATTGCCTGTGACTGCTAAAAATGAGGCTAAAATAAAAATTAATCGGACCATTTAAAGGAGAACTAAAAATTCAACAGTTCAAATTGATTTTGACCTTTTTTTAATTCGTATATACTTTTTGCGTACATTACAAATATGCAATGAATAATATTGTTAATTAACAAATAATGTAATATTTGTTTAAACGGTTCAAAAAGTATATGTTTCCCAGAAAATTCTAATTTTTAATTCAATTTTAATTAATCGTCTACTGTATGATAAAACTTTAAGTCTTTATCTTTAAAGTAAAACTAGTTACCATTTTTCAAAAGATTTTTTTCTGCGGTCAATATTTTTAAAGTTATTCTGTTTATAATCTAAAAATGTCAATAATAGTAAGTTCTTTAAAAGTAAAATATTGCAAAACCTCTAAATTTTAAAGAACCGCTTGGATGGACATGCAATTTGGCATACATATAGCTAACAAGTCAAAGAAAAAAAGTGATATTGTGCCGATGTGTGCTTTTGCCCTAGGGGTGAGTTTCACCCCCTTTGAGGGTGAAAATATATGTTCGAAATAAGTCCGGAAATGGATAAAATTACTAATTTTAAGCAACTTTTGTTCTATAAAAGTTTTTCACCAAGTTAATACTTCTCGAGTTATTTGCGAGTGAATATGTTCATTTTTCTACAAAATAACCACGTTTTCAGACGGTTTTTCGCAAATAACTCAAAAAAAATCTTATCAAAAATATAGCACGTAAAAATGTGAAGCAAGGTGTATATATTAGGTCACTATACCTAGTAAAAGTAGAGCTATAGCTAATGAAAAATAGGTTCATATTCATCAAATTCCAAATCGAATATTTTAACGTGCCATAACCAAAAAACGAAGCACTTTTTTGGGGAAAACTCATTTTAACTTTTTTAAAGTGTTTAAAAATGCCTATTTTTGTTTTTTAAAAAAACTTTTAGCATCAAAAGTAAAAAAGTTACGCTCAATAAAATGTTGCTCTCTTTGTTTTGGTAAGAAATCGGGAAAACCACCCCTAATTAGCATTTCAAATGAACTTAATTGCTACCACTTCACAAGTTTTTTACTCGCGTATGTATTGATCATATCATCTGTAAGTTTCACCTTTTCAAAGTCCTTATCTTTGAAAAAGCTCTAGTTAAAAAGGCTTGAACGAAACGAGTCACTTATCACGAGTGTATGCAAATTTAGAAACATCGAATTTTAACCAATTTTTGTTTTACAGAAAAACAAAAAAATACAAAATATTTAGAAAAGTAAAGCCGACTTTTTTATTGTTTAAGATTTTTGGTATATCTAACAATTTTTTTAAGTTATTTTGAAAAAAATCACTTTTATCAAAATTAAAATTTTTACTTTAAAATTAATTTTTTTCAAAAATAAGCACTTTGAATCAATGAAACTTACAGATAATATAAACACAACATAAGTAAAGTAACTTGTGAAGCGGTAACGATTAATTTAATTTAAGTTGCTTATTGGGGGTGATCTTCCAGATTTTTTTTTGCCAAAACAAAAGGGACCAACTTTATTTTGAGCGTAACTTGCTTACATTTGATGCTAGAATTTTTTTTTAATAAAACAGAAATAAAGATTTTTTTAAACACTATAAAAAAAGTTGTAATGTGTTTTCCCAAAGATTGCTTCATTATTTGGATATTTCACATTGAATTATTCTATTTGCAATTTTCAAAATATAAACCTATTTTTCATTAGCTAGAACCTATTACTCTGGTTTTGCTAGGTTTAGAGACCTAATATGTACACCCTTTTTTTCACTTTTTTATAGGCAATAGTTTTGCTGAGAATATTTTTTTCGACAAAATGCTTACGTTTTATTTGGGAAAAACCGTCTAAAAACGGGGTTATTTTGTTGAAAAATGAACATATTCACTTGCAAATAACTCGAAAAGTATTGATTTGGCGGAAAAACTCTGTACATACAACAAAAGTTGCTTAAAATTAGTCAGTATATCCATATCCATTCGAGTCTTGTGTGTGGATTCAGGAAAGGACACAACACACAAGACCGTATATTCACCATGCAACAAGTAATAGAAAAAGCATTAAAGAAAAATAGAGAAATATATCTGAGCTTTATAGACATGGAAAAAGCATTCGACTCAGTCAAAAGAAAAGATATATGGGAAAGCTTAAAGAAGAAGGAAGTAAGTGAAGAACTGATAGGAGCAACAAAGAGTATATACATGAAAACAACAAATACAGTAAGAATGTTAAATATACAGTCAGAACCATGTGAAACAACTGAAGGAGTTAGACAAGGGGAAGTCTCAGCCCAGTGCTATTCATAAATGTAATAGATGAGATAGTGAAAGAATGTAAGAAAACTTTCAAGAAATACTGCATCGGTTGGAACAGAATGCAAATGATAAACGCTGAGATGTGTATATTTGCAGACGACATAGTATTAATTGCGGAAACAGCAGAAAAACTGAAATACAACTTAGAGAAATGGAACCTAGAAGCAAGCAAGTACAACTTAAACGTAAACAAAGAGAAGTCTGAGATAATGAAAATATCAAGGAAACAAGGGACGGAAGATCAAATAGAAGTAATGACAGACCAACAAAAAATAATACAGACAAATTCATACAAATACTTAGGAACAGTAATCAACAACAAAGGAGACATCGAGGACGATCTTAACAACAGAATGGAAAACGCAGGAACGCTATTCCAAGCACTAAATAGAGGATTCCTTAATAACAAAAAAATATCCACAAAGACCAAGATGACAATATACAAAACAATATATACACCTACGGTGAGATATGGAGCAGAAAATTGGATATTAAACAAAAGACATCAGAGCAGAATTCAGGCAGCAGAGATGAAATACCTCAGAAGAACGATCGGAGTAAAAAGAACTGATAGAATCAGAAATAAAGAAATAAGAGAAAGACTCAAAATCAAACCGATACTCGACTAAATCAAGGATAAAAAATTGGCATGGTTCGGACATCTAACCCGGATGGACAATAATAGACAAGTAAAAAGAGTGTGAGACGCCAAACCAATAGGGAAGAATAGAAGAGGAGGACCCATTAAAGAATGGAACAGTGACATTTCGCAGATACTGCAGAGTAAGGGTAAGACTTGGCAGGAAGCAACACAGATGGCATTCAATAGGAAGGAATGGAGAAAGTTCGTTAAGAACTAGGACAATTAATTCAGAAGATTATAAAATAGTGTAATTAATGAATAATAAATGGCCCAACACCGAAAGGTACAAATGGGTCTACTGATTAAGTAAAGTAAGTATATTTGATATTGATATTTTCTGTATTATATTATTACAAAAAAGGTATCTGGGATAAACCAATAGAATAACTTTTAAACTAATTAATGGATCGTCTCAAATCTTGAGTGTTTGTTAAGTACGACAATGCCCTCCTTTGGATGAAATAACTAAGTTATAGATTAATTTTAATAATAGTTTTAAACAAATAAAGGATTTTGCATTATTTTGCAGTTTGCGAAGTAACAAATTGACTTTTTATTTTTCAAAAAATAGATTTTTAATAAAATCGCGTATTTTGTACTAGATTGTTAATAATTAAAAACGGCTTCGAACTCTTGGCAGGAAACAGGTAGGTTTTCTTTCTCTAGGTCTACAATAACTAAAAAGATACCAGGATTATTAAGGGCTTTGAGAAAAATCTTACTTCCCGGACTATACACTCAATTCAATAAACTATATTTACCAAAATTCTTACTCTTCATATTCATAATATAAAAACTCAAATATAATGCTTTTAAAGATTAACTATAAGTTATAGTTACGCACAAAAGAAATACATTTTTTAGTAATTTCAAAGAGTTTCTTACCTTTTTTCAAAAGTGGCGTGTGTACGATCAGTCAGGTGGCATGCCTGCGGTCTGATGAAGCTTTTCGACTTTTGGTAATAGTGCGCTGCTTGCGGTATTAACAGTGTGATAACGCGCAAACCACTGTTGGGGCCACTCTTGCGTTGAAGAGGATCCTCCTGGACTCGGAGGGCAGTTCTTCTGAAGGAGACTTGCGCCATTCGACAGGTTGCGATTGGTGAATTCAACGATACAGTTCCTGCGATATTTTAATTGTTATTAGATAAATACGACTTCTTGCTTTTAAGGGAGTAATAGATTCAAAATAGAGGTATTATTGGAAATACGTCGTGTAATATTATATTTAGATAATTTTAATACCGGGCGATTTAATTTTAACATATTAAGCAATGATTTACATTTTTTTTAACAAAACTCAACAGGCTTTAAAGGCATAGGGCTAGAATACAATTAAATACATAATATGTTTTATAATATGCAGTGTATCACGATACAGCCATTATAGTCCAGAGAAATAAGATTTTTCTCGTGACACATCCCCTCCAGGCCGAAACCAAATTTTTTGAGTAGTATGGACATCTATATTAATAACAATAACCTATACATATGTTTCCTGCAGCCGAGTTTAATGATATACATAGTTATAAACAAATGAAGATCGAAAAACGGTAAATTTTCGCTTTTTTCATCTATTGCTAAAAAGTGAAGCATTCTAAACAAATTTGAGAATAAGAAACTCATAAATCGTATCAAAAACTTCAATATGGCGTTCGCTGTATATGTATATTAGGGGAGTGCATTTAGATTTTCACTTCGGAAAAAATCAAACAAGATAAAACTTTTTGTAATTTCATTAAGAAATGTTTAATAAACAACATATCAAAAAGTTCTACTCGAGAAGTGGGTGCTTCATTTTTTATTAAACAAATGAACAGCGAAGTTAGATGTTTTTTTAAATAACTCCGAAAATATAATTTTTAGAAAAAAACTGACTTGACCATTGAAAAATTCAGAAAATTTTACAAAAAAAAACCTTATATAAAGATTTTTCTAAAATTAAATCTCTAGCTTCTGTAATTTTTTATGTATAACGCTAAAGTCACCCTTCTCACACACATTGGCGCAATGTAAACTAGCATTGGAAGAAGTGCACGGTTGAGTTTTTTTAATGTAATTCTTTAACTAATGGATCAAAAGAAATTTTACACATTGGACATGAAAGAAGATAAAATAAGCTATCTTATGGTTGTAATAAAAAGAAATAAAATATATGGACATAAGTACGGTGTGGGCGGAAAATGAGACTTACATGAATTTTGTTTAAAAATGATTTAAAAATGTGTAACTAATACAATTTTACTTACAAAGCTCTCAAATTTGCAAAACTTACCTCTCAATCATCTTACTAAACGATGTTTCATTAAAAAAAATCTCAAAAATTTAATTCAAATAATACGCTGTCTCAAAAAATGTAATTTTTGACAACTTCGTAGTTCTACAGAATTCCCACCATTTTAAGACGGTATTACTCAAGTTTGAATAAATCTAATACAATTTTTGTAATATTTGTTTAAAGCCTAGTATGTAATCTTTAAAAAACACTGAATTATTTTAGATTAAAAATTAAATAAACAATTTCTTTTTGAGAAAACTAAGAAAGATAACAAAAATGTAATAAAAAAACCGAAAATTACCAGCTGAAAAAATGTATATACAGAGTGATCAAAACTTTTTTCTGTAAAAATTACCTAAAATTAATTTAATAATAAGCTTCAAAAATAATAAATGTTCAACAAAAAAAATTTTTTTAGCTCTTATACAGTATGTCTGCGTAACTTGGGACCTATTTATAACTTTTTTAATATCAGTTTTACGAAAAATGTTATTCTTTATAAAATACTCTGCATCGTATATAACATAAGATGCAACCATCAAATATCAAATTTTGTTAATTTTGTACGAGGTATGTCAAAGAATATGAATTTCACTAAAGAGTAAAGTTCCTTTATATTTCACAATATCGAAAATTTTTATAAAGAAAAGTTGTTTGGAATTAAAAACTATGTTCCAATATGTAATTACATCCTTCTAATCGAAAATTTGTTTTTTTAATATTGTTTCAAATTGATTATACCAAACATCATTAAATTTTCAGTTATTATTTATGATAACTGATTTATTATTAATTTTATGAAGAAAGTTATTCGTCATAAATAGCTGTGCATGGTCTAACACTTAATATGCAAATATAAAATATTATATTTTATCAATATTATACGAGGTATTATGTAAAAAAATTGCATAAAAGTGTAATTGCATATTGACACATCGTTTTTAATTCTGAACAACTTTCCATAATAACAATTTTCAGTATTATGAAAAATACAGGTATTTTACTCCTAACTGAAATTTTTATTTATTGACATATCTTGTACAAAATTGATATTTTATGATTGCATTTAAAGTTTTAGAATATGCAGAGCTTTTTACTAAGAATAACTTTTTATTTATGATTCCATTGCAACAATTTTTTGAATATTGAAGAGATAGATTTTGAATAATTGGTTCTTTCTTTCTAATACATTTTAATTTTTAATATTTTTGTGAAAATTATTTGTTTATCTTTTTTTTTAAGAATGGAATTCCATATTTGTTTGATTGGATTCTACTTGTTTTTCATTTAAATATCCGCCATTTTGGATCCGCCATTTTGAAATTTAAATTTTTAATCTTTAATTCAGATTCAACAACCTGTTAAAAATAAAGACCATAACTGTTTTAGAAAAATGTTCTTTTTTATGTTCTTTTTAGAAAATCCGCATTTTGGATCCGCCATTTTATAGTTTATAATGTTAACATTTAAGTTAGGTTTATCAAAGCTCTCAAAAATAAATATATGTAGAAATAAATACATTTTGTAAAGAAATTATGATTTTACAACTATTTTTTAAGTTATCCGCCATTTTGGATCTGCCATTTTATAATTTCAATTATCAAAATTTGATTCAGGTTCAGCAACCTCTCAAAAATATCCACATATATGTAAACAAACACGTTTTATAAAAAAAATTCGGACTTTACAACTGCTTTTTAAGGAATTTTAGGAAAAAATCCACCATTTTGAATCCGCCATTTTGAATTTGCAAATTGTAATGTCAGATTCTGGTTCAGCATAATCAAAACTAAAATAAAAACATTTTTTATCAAAATAAAATGTTGAATTCACCCATATTCTTAACATTATTTATAGAAAACAATTGTTATTGTTTAAACAATTAATAAACAATTAGCGGCGAAATTTGTGAGTAGAACTTTTTACTTAAACATATTTATAAACTCACAAAAAAAAGTTTTAGAAAAATATAACCTTGTTTGATTTTTTCCGAAACATTGTATCTTCTCGTTCTAATTGCACTCCCCTATATCCTTATTTGTTGCTTAGAAAATTGCAAAAATAAGTCATAAATTTTGAGATTTTATAAATGTTCATTTCTTATGTAAAAATTAAGTTAGAACCTTCTTATTACACGGAATGCTGAGACTTCTTGTGCTTAAATTATATTTTAAATTTCAAAGCAATTGGTCAAATAGTTTAAAAGTTATTTAATTTGTTTATCCCAAATTCATTTTTTTGCAACACTGTAAGTCAGAAAATTATGAGGTTACAGTAATACTTCGGACAGTTTATGAAAGAAGAACATTTATACTATTAACTTAATTTAAAAAAAAATGACACAAAGTAATTTTAAACAGTGTAAAATTATTTTGCAAAAACATGTCGATTTTTTGCTTACTTATTAACAATTAGAACAACTTTTTAACCGTTACCCGTAGAAAAATTATTTTTTTCATATTTAGAAAGACTGAATTTTTATACACATTTAGAAAGAAAAACAATTGTCCTAGGACAATTAGAGACGAAGTGAACCCCCCCCCCCTTTTTAATTCACATGTTCTTGCAAAATAATTTTGCAATATTTATAATTATTTTTTGTCATTTTTTTAATTAAATTAATAGTGTAAATCTTCTTCTTTCATAAACTATCCAAAGTATTACTGTAACTTCATCATTTTCTGACTTAAAGTGTTCCAAAAAAAATTAATTTGGGAAAAACAAATTAAATAACTTTTAAACTATTAGACCGATTGCTTTGAAATTTAGGGTATGATTTAAGCACCATAAATCTCAGCATTCTTTGTAATAAGAAGGTTCTAAGTTAATTTCTACAAAAGTTATGAATATTTATAAAAACGCAAAATTTATGATTTGTTTTGCAATTTTCTAAGCAACCAATAAGGATAGACATATTCAGCGAACGCCATATTGAAGTTTTTATTCAATTTATGAGTTTCTTACTCTCAAATTTGTTTAAAATGATTAACTTTTTGATAATAGACGTAAAAAGCGAAAATTTACCGGTTTTTGATCTTTATTTGTTTATAACTATGTGTATCATCAAAATCGGCTACAGGAAACATATACGCTGTGAGCTCGTACGTGGAGGGGATATTTACAAATTCGCGAGCGCCAGTAGTGGCAAGTCTGTAAACGTTTACCGGAAATTTGACATAAATGCCAAAGTGATTAATTTAAAATTAAAAGTAAAAACATTAATTATAAAAAATATTAGTTGGTCAAAGCTGTGGTATATATTTTTACTTTAAATATACTTACGTTTTAAATACTGAATTTAAGTTTTTTTAATGTTCCGTAATATGTAATTATAAATTAATCTTAGCGCCATCTACACGATAATTGTGAAAGTATCCGAAGTAAGAAATTCATATTTTATTAATACAACGTCAAAATGATTAGCAAAATCTTAAAAAAATCGATTACAATTTAATTAATTTTTTGCATTGTAAATATTAAGCGATAACAATTAAATAATAAATTTAAAAATTACCGGTGAAAGTTGAATTAGTAATCCGCCAGGAGCGCCACCAGCGAAACTCAGAGCGTATAGGTTATTATTATAGATGTCCATATTACTCAAAAAATTTCGGCCTGAAGGGGTTTGTGTCACCAACAGGATATTTTTTCCCTTTTTCTCTGAACTATTATTGAAGAAAATTTACAAGATTTCCAGACATTAGTGAATCTAGTCAGTGAAGTAAGTGATCGGAAAGGCCTAAAATCAATATTTCTAAGAGAAAGTGGATGGCAGTGTGAAAGATCAATGTGTGCTTTCTCTTGATGGAGAGATTAAAAATCACAATGCTAAACAAATTAGAAGCATTCGAATTGAGGTGCTATCGACAAATCCTAAAGATATCGTGGGTTAAACATCGTAAAGTCGTAAAGTGGAGAAAAACAGAATACTTCGGCCATATAATTCTTCTTCTTCTTTAAGTACCGTGCCCAAATTTTTAGGCGTGGGTAGCTTCCATAACAATTTGCCGATATCGTTCTCGATCTTGTGCGGCATGTAACAATTGATCTGCTGATAAGCCAGTCCATTGACGAAGGTTTCGGAGCCATGAATATTTCTTTCGACCAATTCCTCTTTTTCCGTCGATCTTTCCATTGAGTATTAACTGCAGCATCCTGTATCTACTACCTCTCATTATATGCCCCAGATATTCAAGTTTTCTCTTTTTTATCATCTTCATTAAGTCACCTTCGCCTTAACCTACTCTGTTTAAGACTTCTCTGTTTGAAATGCGTTGAACCCAAGTTATTCTGAGCATTCTACGATACGACCACATCTCAAAGGCTTCTAATTTGTTCATCATGTTAACTTTTATGATCCAGGTTTCATATCCATATAGTAATACAGGATACACATAACATTTTAGGAACTTGATTCTTAGTTGTAAATTCAGCTGAGAGTTGCTCAGAATAGATCTAAGTTTCATAAATGCTCCTCTTGCAATTTCTATACGAGTTTTAATTTCTTCATCCGGATTTAGTGTCTCGTTTATCCAACATCCTAGGTATTTAAAATGGTTAATTTTTGTTATTGATTCATCACTGACAATTAGTTGCATAGGGCCGACGTCTTGTTTATTAACCACAAGTAACTTTGTCTTTGTTGCATTTATGGCAATATAATTAGAGGGCCTAAATACCATCTACTTCACCTTATAATACAAGGAAAGGTGGAGGGAAAGAGATGGATTGGTCGAAAGAAGCTTTCACGGTGGCGTAATATTAGACAATGGTGTGGTTCCACAGTAGAAGAATTATTTCGCGCAGCAGCCGATAGAGAAAGGTTTCAGAAACTGGTAAACATGATGACGGCCAACGTATGAATACGGACACGGCACCTAAAGAGGAAGATATTTTACAATATGTCAATTTGAAAAGGTGCCACCCTCTACAATTTGGTTTCTATAGAAAATCTAAAAATATACAAAAACACGTCAAATTTATTTGTGAGTAGGTACATTTTGTAGACCAGTTTTAACTATATTAAATCAACCCAAACATCATTTTTTTTTTGAGAATTGAACTCCTAATTGAATTTGTTTTAAATACCGGAGTCATCATTCTCTTTGACTTATCCCTAGGCGGGGTCGGCGTCCCTAATTGCATTTTTCCACTCCACACAATTCTATCTTGGGTCATATCAATGTTAATCCCCCTTACCAACATGCCCTGCCTTTTCGTCTCCCCCCAGGTCTTCTTTGGTCTTCCTCTCCTACTCCTTCCAGGAATCTGCACTTCAGCTATTCTTCGTATTGGGTGATTAACGTCTCGACGTTGAATATGACCAAACTATCTTAACCTATGCTCTCTCATTTTGGCATCGATTGGTGCCACACCTAGACTTCCCCTAATATACTCATTTCTAATTTTATCCTTCTTTGTCACTCCACTTATCCATCTAAGCATTCTCATTTCCGCCACAGGCATTCGTTGTTCCTCTTTTTTTTACTGCCCAACATTCAGTTCCGTACATCATAGCCGGTCTTATGGCTGTTTTATAGAATTTTCCCTTCAGCTTCATTGGAATTTTTCTGTCACACAACACACCACCGGCTTCTTTCAACTTCATCTATCCAGCCCTAATTCTACTGCATGCATCTGCATCTATTTCTCCATTACTCTGTAATACCGATCCCATGTACTTACAACTATTGCTTTTTACAATCAATTCACCATCCAAAGATACCATTTTATTTGTAGTAACTCCATCTTTAAATGAACATTCCAAATACTCTGTTTTTGTCCAACTAAGTTTTAAACCTTTTTCCTCCAGAGCTTGCCTCCACTGTTCCAGTTTTTGTTTTAAGTCTCTTTCACTATTTCCTACTAACATGACATCATTAGCATACATTAAGCACCATGGAATGTTACCCTGTAGTTTCGCTGTTATCTGGTCCAAAACTAATGAGAATAAATACGGAATAAGCACGGAGCTTTGGTGCAATCCTACTTTCACATGAAATTTATCAGTCTCTCCCATACCTGTCCTAACACTAGTCGGTACTCCCTCATACATATCCCTCACAATCTTTACATATGCACCAGGGACTCCTTTTTTATTGAGTGCCCACCACAGAATCCCTCGAGGAACTCTATCATATGCTTTCTCAAGATCAATGAATACCATATGAGCGTTTGTTTCTTTACTCATGTATTTTTCATCAACTGCCTTATAATGAAAATTGCATCTCTTGTTGATCTGCCCTGCATAAAGCCAAATTGATTCTCGGATATTTCGGTCTCTTCACGTATCCGTCTAACAATTACTCTTTCCCATATTTTCATGGTGTGGCTAACCAGTTTTATAGCCCTGTAGTTTGTACATTGTTGTATATCTCCCTTGTTTTTGTAAACAGGTACCAGTATACTGCTTCTCCATTCGTCTGGCATTTGTCCAACTTCCATAATTCTATTAAATAGGCCTGCTAGCCACCTTGGTCCTGTCTCTCCCAATGCTCTCCATACTTCCCCAGGAATATCATCTGGTCCTACCGCTTTTCCTTTCTTTATTTTTTGAAGCGCTTGAGCCACTTTCCCGTTTGTTATTTTGGTGACCATTGCTGCTACTGTCTCCGTTGACTCTACAGGCTGTCTGTCAAATTCTTCATTTAATAAGCTGGCAAAGTACTTTCTCCATTTCCTTTTGACATCCCTTTGGTGAACTAGTTTTTTATTATTTTTATCTCGGATATATCTAATCTGATTAAAATCTTTGCTTTCTTTGCTCTCTGTTTGGCTATTTTATATATCTTCGTTTCGCCTTCCCTGGTATCAAGTTGATCGTATATGTTTGAATACGCTTCTGCTTTGGCTGTTGCTACTGCTACTTTCGCTTACTTTTTCGCCACCATATAGTTTTGAATATCTGTGTCGGATCTGGTTTCTTGCCACTTTTTATATACCGTTTTAAGTACCGGAGTATATTTTTGAAAAAATCAAGCAAAATCTTAAAGATATTAAGTGTCGAGTTCAGAACTCCAAAAATAGAGGGTATTACCCACTATAATTTGGTCCTTATAGAAAATCTAAAAATATGCAAAAACACATCAAATTTATTTGTGATGTGAAAATTTTGTAGGACAGTTTTCAACTAAATAACATCAACTTTAGTGGATCATCAACTAAAATCGATCAAGTTTTTGTTCACACAGTTCAAACAAAATTGAAGCAATTAGTTTTAATAAAATGGCTCCAAGTGTAGTTATACACAAAAGTATAAATATTATTAGTAGTTTACTGTTTCAGCAACTCACGAAAATTATATTAAGACGGAATAAAGAACGTAAAAAACGTAGTTTTTGTATACGGAATTGGATTAAAAGAATAAAGGAATGTTGTGTTTCAGAAACTCTGCTAAAAGAACTTGCTTTGGAGGATACAGAAGGACATAAACATATATCAACATAACACCCTCTGACCACTTCAAACTCATTTTGTTACTTTAAACAATAACAATTTACGCAGAAAAGCAGTGGCGATTTAAGGCATCATGGGGCCCTAGGCGGC
The DNA here is from genome assembly GCF_917563875.1 of Diabrotica virgifera virgifera. Classification (NCBI taxonomy): domain Eukaryota; kingdom Metazoa; phylum Arthropoda; class Insecta; order Coleoptera; family Chrysomelidae; genus Diabrotica; species Diabrotica virgifera. Next base: position 252,718,236 of record NC_065443.1, on the reverse strand, counting down.
CATAAGAAGTAGGCCCCTTTATAGCGACCATTTACTTAAAACAAGTTTACAGATATTTATGTTGTTTTGGGAAGTAGATACTCCAAAAATAAATTACGACAATGTAAAAAACATCATTTTTTTTACATTTCGCAATAACTTCTCATTAATATTCCATAGCTAATATGCCAAAGAAAAAAAGGGATATTATGTCGATATGTGATTTTGCCCTAAGTATGAGTGCCACCCATTCGGGGGTGAAAAAACATACATTAAAAATAATGGATAACACTGGTAAACACTCAGTTTGCTGCCGGAATAATTTTTACTGTTTCTAGGTAATTTGGGTCTGCTGAATCCAAAAATGCCACCAGATTTGCTCCATCAGATCGCTTTCAGAAAATACGACAACAGATCACATTTCTAACATATAGGGTAATTTAACGCAGCACTACCTATATATCTGTAGTGATGCTACCCATGAAATAAACAAAACACGAATAAAAAGTAAGATATTTTTTGTACAACAATATACTTACAAAAATCATGACATATATCTGCCAAAAAAACTTAACTTTCCATCTAACCTTACCAGCGTCGCAGCAAAAATGTGTTATTCAGCGTCACCTAAAAACTTCCTTTTATATGATTTTCTTGCAAAGGCTTTAAAAGAACGGTCCCTTTGAAGACTCCAGCAGTAATCAGCCATCATGTGATTGCCCCATCTCCCCTCTCTTCCATCGTTTTGATATCTTGGTGGAAGCGTCCCCCTTGTTCCTCACTAAGGTCACCAAGATTTTCTGGGAAACGGTCTAAATGGCTGTAGAGGTATTTTAATTCTCATATGACAACCGGGTTTGCTAAAATTGTTTAACATTTCTTCCACTCTAATGCCCAATTGGTATACTTCCATATTTGTTGCCATTATGTAGGACACACTTTAAACTTCGTTTGGAACTGCCGATAAAAAAGCGCCAGTGATCTGGTGTATACTCCGATACACCCATTTCTTCTAACAGTCCTTTAATATTGTTATAAAAAACCGTATCATATTGCTGAGAAAAAAAGGCAAAAGATCTTTTTCTCTATTACGGTAGTATGTAATTTTGGTGTCTGGGTGAAGAACATTCCTTTGTTTTAGTCCGGAGGCAAGCATCTCGGAAGAATCCTTTGGAAGGTTCAAAACTTTGATAAGATCGCTTAGCTCTTCCTGAATAAAGCGCTCAGGACGTGTTGAATCCCCTTCAAAATCATTGTCGTCTTCCCAAATCTGTTAGTCTGTAGTTCGTCAGATAACATTTCGACATTATCCTCTGGTAACGTAAGTAGACTGCTAAATATTGGAATGGCTATCTGCTCAAGCTAATGTGGAATTGGTCTTATTGCTGAATCCAGGTTAGGATGGTCTTTGCTGAATCGCCAAAATAATTTTTTGGTTCTCTCCATACTATTGGAACACCAAACTTTAAACATTTTCGTTGCCCTTTCGTCCACTGTCGCAAGTTTTCAAGACAAGTTTTGCACACTACATGTGGAGCCCAGGATGTATCTTGATCTCCTAAATGAACATCAAAATAGGCTTGATATGCCCTTGTCCATTTGCCCATTTGTCTTAGAATTTGTTTGTTTATAAACATATTGCAATTATAGTGGTGGAATATACAGAAATGTAAGAATATTTAAGTATTTGATGAGTATGATATATCTCGAAAACTAGAGCTGATACAAAGAAAAGGTTTGTATTTTTGGAATCAGCACAGATGAATTAACTAAAATCAGTTTATTTTTTCGGCAGCAAGACAAACATTTTTTTTGTTGGGCTGTGTAATTGATTAATTCTAAGTAACTTTTGTTCTATAGAGTTTTTTCACTAAATCAATACTTTTTGAGTTATTTGCGAGTGAATATGTTCATTTTTCAACAAAAAAAAAACACCTTTTTAGACGGTTTTTCGCAAATAACTCCAAAATTAAGTATTTTATCGAAAAGATATTCTTAGAAAAAATATCGCGTATACAGAATTTAAAAAAAATGGTGTATTTTTTAAGTATGTAGACCCAGTATAAGCAAAACTGGAGCTAATGAAAAGTAGATTCTTATTCGACAAATTCCAAATCAAATATTTCAACGTAGATTACCAAAAAATGAAGCACTTTTTGGTGAAAAATCATCACAACTTTTTTAAAGTGTTAAAAAAGTTTTATTTTTGTTTTTTTTTTTAACAAGTCTCAAGTATCAAAATTAGGCAAGTAAAGCATAAAATAATGTTGATTCTTATAAGTATATTATTTATATGATCTGGAAGTTTCACCGGTTCACAGTGCTTATATTTCAAAACATTGGGATTTAAAGTAAAACAAATTTTGAAAAAAAATGTCTTTTTTTCGAAATAATTTAAAAATTATTAGTGGTACCAAAAATCTTAAACCTAAAAAATATAGGTTTTGATTTTCTGAATATTTCAGATTTTTGTTTTTTGGAAGATAAAAATTGGTTAAGACTGACTGTTCAAAATTTGAACACCCTGGGTAGAGAATTTTTCATTTATTAAAAATTAATAAATGAAAATAGTTTCTATCCTTGTGGGATCGGTACTCACCGGAGGGAACGCAGACGTTCAGATACAATTAGCGTCTCTGCAAAAACAATGACGACTTTGCTAAGTAACAAGATATTTACTCAACACATAGTACCCACTACACTAGGTACCTGATTGGAAAAATCCACTGTACCATGCCAATGGCCATTAGTTGTCGAGGCATTAAGCCAAATAAAAAATATTGCATACACTCGTGATTATTAGGTTTATTCTAGCACCAGTTTTAAACGGTTTGAAACGATCAGCGAATAGTCGACCAGCGCGAGTAGAGGGGATAGCACTGGTGACTGTATTTATGTTATCTCACTGACCAACTGTTTGCTGACGGTTTCTGACTAGTTTGACTGTTTGCTAGAACAAACCTATTGACTTGTTCAATTCCTTTCTACTACAGAGCCCTTTTATAAATAAGCACTTTATACCGATTTTCACCAGTTTTTTACCCAAAAAGGGGATCAACTTTATTCTGAGCGTATCTTGCTTACTTTTTATGATAGAAATTTAAAAAAACAAGAATAATGCTTTTTTAAAACATTTAAACAAGTTATGATGAATTTTCCATGAAAAGTGCTTCATTTTTTGATTATTTCACGTTGAAATATTCGATTTGGAATTTGACGAATAAGAACCTAATTTTCATTAGCTACAACTCTGCTTCTACTGGACTGCACACATACACCATTTTTTCAATTTTTTAAAAGCTATATTTTTGCTAAGAATATTTTTTCGATAAAATACTTATATTACTTTTTGAGTTATTTGCGAAAAACCGTCTAAAAACATGTTATTTTTTGTTGAAAAATGAAGATATTCACTTGCAAATAACTCGAAATGTATTGACTTGATGAAAAAACTCTATTGGACAAAAGTTGCTTAGAATTAGTCAGTTTATCCAATTCCGGACGTATTTTGACGGTATATTTTTTCACCCCCGAGAAGGGGTGGACTCAACCGTAGAGCAAAAACACACATTGCCACAATGTCACTTTTTTATTTGACATGTTAGCTATGCTTATACCAAATTTCATGTCAATCCAAGCTCTTGTTTCAAATCCAAGGGTTCTTTAAAATCCAGAGGTTTTGCAATATTTTACCGTGAGTGAATGGACTATAAGAGTCATCGGTGGGTAGAAATTGAAAAAAAAACTTACCATACCAAAATAATTACCAGCTGTTATCAAAATTTGCTTGCAAAATTGATTACCAAATTAAGGGAATGATTAGAACATGGAATATAAAAATGCCTTTGAAGATAACTGCTTAATTTGTCTTGAAGTCGGTTGTATTTTTCTGATATTTGACAAAAGACAAAGCAAAAAACTGAGTTTGATTGGAAATCATAAATTAACCATTTTCTTTTTTTTTGCCTCAGTTAGCCCTATTTGATTTTTTTAACATTTTAATTTTTTTTTATCCACTAAAGTTGATCAACTAAAATTGAACCGTGAGAATGCGCCTTTAGATCCAAGATTTTTCCAAAACTACTTAAATTAAATCTAATATATGTGGCATTTTTGAAAAGGTAGTTGAACGTCGTTTAAAATGAGGTATCACTCAACCCCCTTCCATTAAATATTTTGAGTGTTCGAGGGTCCGCCCCTCTAGACCGTTAATGCAATTTAATTAAAAACTGGTCTTTAAAATGTCCCCCACATAAATAAATTTCCGTGTTTTTGCATATTTTTAGATTTTTTTCTAGGGACCAAATTATAGAGGATTGCACCCTTTCAAATTGACACACTTTATAATACCTATATACGGTACGCGTAAATATAATAATATAAATAAAAAGTACTGAAATACGTATCCGACAGACTTTTATGTGTCATGCGCCGAAAGGTACTGAGTGGTTTCCGAACGATGTATGTGAATTTTCTGTTAATGTTAAGTGCTTCAGGATGATTCTCAGTGTTAAGCAGGAAACCTATTATGAACGCCCGGCACGGCACAGCCCGGCACGGCACAGCCCGGCGCGGCACAGCCTGGCACGGCACAGCACAGGCCGGCACGTCCAAAAACCCATTTGTAACGGCCGGCACGGCACGGGACCGGAAAAATGATCATTTGCCATGAAGACCTCGTCAGAAATTTGAATATTTGTGAAAGGTGAAATTTGTGCTGAGATTGAAACAGACGAAAATGCAAAATTACGACGGAAACATCGGTTTTGGGTTCACCAAATATTAAAAAAAGAAGAGAACATGGCGATTTTCATCATCTTTTCCCGCATAAAGATGATCCAAAATTTCTTAAATATTTTCTAATGTCTCAAACCAAATTTTATATTTCCATATTTCAAAACAAACAACGCGCTTTCAATTAAAAAGTCAACAATATATCTGCTTAAGTAAGAAACCCATTATGAACGGCCAGCACGGCACAGCCCGGCACGGCACAGCACAGGCCGGCCCGTCCAAAAACCCATTTGTAACGGCCAGCGCGGCACGGCACCGGAAAAATGATCATTTGCCATACATGATAATGTATTTTTATTAATAAAATATATACAGAGAGGGGCTAAATTATCGAATAAATTCATTTTCTCTAAAATGGACGGCTTTGGAAGAAAATATCAAAACAGGTCGATTTTTACTTTTAAATTACAATTTTTTGGCATATACAGTGAAAGCTCGATTATCCGTCACCTCTGTTAACCGTCAGGGTCCATTAAGTTATATTGTATACACAAGTAAAAATTGAGTCATCAATTCATTTTGTTTGAGCATTGCGATAAGCCAAACGAAATTCATTGAAATGTACACGTGCAGTTATGCCATCACCGCATTTTTTTATGTAAATAATTTTTGTTCTTATTCAGGGCTCTGGATTAAATTTCAATTTAAATAGGTAATGATAAATGATACCATACTTTTAGAGTTCTATTTTTAGAATCGCAAGCCGAAAATAAAAATGTACATCACACAAATTATTAGTTAATACCTGTGTGTCACCATAACAGTATGATTTTTATTTTTTTAATGTTCTGTTAACCGTCTTCTCGATTATCCGTCATACCCTTGGTCCGGTGCCCTGACGGATAATCGGATAATCGAGGTTCCACTGTATTTCATACTAGAGTCGTCATTCATCTGAGCTTAATGATGTAATCGACGATTTTTTTAAATAGGAATAGGGGTTGTGTGGCATTTCATTTGAAAGGGTGTTCAATCCTCTATTCAGTAATATAAACAATAATATCATTATTTATACAGGGTGGCCAAAACAATAATTTTTAAATGACATTAATTGACGCAAAAAGAAGAATGTATGTAATTTATTTAACTCAAAATGCATTGTACTGCTGTCAGTAAATGGAAAAAAATGTTTATTTCACAAATAAACATTTCGTTTTACTTAAATTAAATCACAAACAGCCTCCCGCGTACCTCTTGACAGTTTGAACATTTAATTTAAGCGAAAAGCAATGTTTTTTTGCCAAATAATCATTTTTCTCTATTTTCTGACATCATTAGAAAGTATTTTGAGATAAATAAATTGCATACATTCTTCTTTTTTCGTCAATTAATTTAATTAAAAAAGTATTTTTTGGCCACAAATGAGATGCCACACGACCCATATTCCCATTTACAATAATCATAGATTACGTCATGACGCTCAGATGGATAACGTCACTAGTATGAAATATATGCCAAAAAATTGTAATTTAAAAATAAAAATCGACGTGTTTCGGGATTTTTCTCCAAAGCCGTCCATTTTAGAGAAAATGAATTTATTCCATAATTTAGCCCATCTCTATATAGGAGAAAAATGTTATGTATTGTTTTAATTTTATTTTAGAAACGCATCATGTCATCTATGATATATTTTAAAAACTATCGTAAAATAAAAGTTTTTAAAAGACATAAACTACACAATTTTAATGAATATGCATCATGTTAAAAAAACGAATTCATGGTTAAAAGATAATGTACGTACCTGTCCATTGATCAAAATGTTCGGATATTTGTACCCATGCATTGTCTTTTTTCTTGCTATCGTGATAACCTGGGTCCGATGCATCATACAAAAATGGGTATTCTCTGACACACTCAATTAAAAGTTCGTCCATATTATTTCAAAAGAAACAACGCGCTTTCAATTAAAAAATCAACAATATAATATTTTATAACAATTATGACACACTGGCGCCGACTGGCCGTTGAGGCCGTTCGACTCCAACGGATTTTATTCTACTCGGAGAATTTCGGCCGTTCCGTTTGCGTGCTGGCCTGTGCCGGGCCGGGCTGGCTGCTCATAATGAGTTACGTTGCATTTAAAACTATACAAATGAATTTGGACTGTCCTGTGCCGTGCCGGGCTGTGCCGTGCTGGCTGTTCATAATGGGTTTCTTGCTTAAGCAAGAAACCCATTATGAACGGCCGGCACGGCACAGCCCGGCACAGCCCGGCCCGGCACAGGACAGTCCAAATTCATTTGTATAGTTTTAAATGCAACCTAACCCATTATGAGCGGCCGGCTCGGCCCGGCACAGGCCAGCACGCAAACGGAACGGCCAAAATTCTCCGAGGAGAATAAAATCCGTTGAAGTCGAACGGCCTGAACGGCCAGTCGGCGCCAGTGCGTCATAATTGGTAATAAGCAGATATATTGTTGATTTTTTAATTAAAAGCGCGTTGTTTCTATTGAAATAAAATAATATGGACGATCTTTTCATTGAGAGTGTCAGAGAATACCCATTTTTGTATGATGCATCGGACTCAAGTTATCATGATAGTAAGAAAAAGGACAATACAAATATCCGAAAATTTTGATCAATGGACAGGTACGTACATTATCTTTTAACCATGAATTCGTTTTTTAACATGATGCATATTCTTTAAAATTGTGTAGTTTATGTCTTTTAAAAACTTTTATTTTACGATAGTTTTTAAAATATATGATCATTTTTCCGGTGCCGTGCCGTGCCGGCCGTTACAAATGGGTTTTTGGGCGTGCCGGCCTGTGCTGTGCCGTGCCGTGCTGTGCCGTGCCGAGCGTTCATAATAGGTTTCTTGCTTAAAGCAAGAAACCCACTATGAAAAGAAAGTTTTTATCGTGAAGATTAGTCGGTTCAGTTCGGCTATTCCTATTCCGTACCGCGGAACCTTAAGCTCTTTACGGCTACTGCTGGCGTAAAATTGTCGCCCGTGGAGCCTTAGCATCAGAGTCTCAGCAGGTACTGTTTATTTTACCGCATACTGTCTTACAAACTTCTTGTTCCTTACTTACACTAAATTGGCTTAATATTGTAACAAAAACGAGCGTTCGTATTTATATACGACTTTATTAATTTATTTATACAAATATTCTTTACAAGTCTCAAGCTTAAACTAACTGTATTTACAAAATTCGTGTCGTTATATACTCTAGCCGTTATTTCTGGAACGTTCTGTCCATCTCTAGTTATGATCACGAGATTCGGTTAGTTGCACTTCCTCCTCGCCACTGCATCCGTCTTATCACGAAACATCGATATTGTTCTGTCTGTGCGGAAATGGGGTCTGTTATACGAGGGTCGGTCAAAAGTTCTCTTTCGTTACAATATTCTTCTCCTTCCATCCCTTTTTGCGATTCTTTCTTCCCAAACCATCAATTCCCTCTTTTCTGAGATCTTCCTGTACTCTATCAAACCATATTTGTCTTAATCGTCTTTTTCTACTTTTTGTGATTGGGCCTCGTTTTAGCGTCATCTTTGGCATCCTCTTCCTTTCCAATCTCATCACATGCCCCACCCATCTCATGCTATGTGCCATCTGCTTTTAGAACCCTATTATGTAATCTCTTTTGTAAGTAAACATTTTTTTAAATATTTAAACTTACAAAAGAATATTAACTTAAGATAATATAAACTTTAAACATTTAAAGACATTAATGGTATAAAAGAAACGGAATATTATAAAAAGCGATTTTTTCTTTTGTCTTTATGAATTAAAACGAGTAACATCCACATGTTACTATAGAACTTTAATAAATTTCAAGAACATATTTAATATAACATTTAAACTGCTTCTCCACTTTGCATATGTCATACTCTTTAATGCATATTGTTATACATAACAAAAAATATTAGGTATTTTAGGAAAAACATTTACAATATTCTATAATTTTATCCGTGGTATATATCTCTCCGTCATTATTTCCTTAATTCAATTAATATATTTCGTCTTCCGTCCATTTAAAATAACTGAGAAAGAAAACACCACTTCGCCATTTTCTCGTTTGATAAGATAAATTTTACATCGCCTAGCAATTTACTGATTCTAGAGGTAATTAAGTGCACATTATAGTAAAATCAGCATCTGCAGACAGTCATTTGCTCCAATTAGGGGTAGAAAGTTTTAGAAATTGTCAGAATGTGGTGTAGAATTTCTAATTGTGCTAATTGTCACCAATTTTGTTGTAGAGTAAAGAAACTTTTTGCCTAGAAAATGTTAAAGCAAATTTATAAAGTAAACTGAGAGGCATAAGTTAGAGATATAGAAAATTATGCTCATTTTCATAGTTGATTTTTTGGTGAAGAGATATTTCTTTAGTATTTACACAATTGCGTAAAGATTTATTCAAACCTATTTTTTTACTTATACCGGGTGGGAGAAAAGAAATGTTTCTCTTATGTTAAGTTTGAGACACCCTGTAGGCAAGACGAGGCACAAATGTGAGTATATGTACCTACCATCTAACTCTGCATTGCTTTATTTTGGTCACGATATCTTCTTTCAGTACTTTCCTAATCTCTGCATTGGTTCGGCTTCTATATTCATTTTCCTCTGTTCTGATTGGTCCCAGTATGGTTCTCATGATCTTTCTCTCCACTATTCTTAAGTTTTCTGCATCTTTTTAGTCATCGTCATTGTTTCTGCTGCGTATAATAATATTGGTCTAATTATGGTGTTATACATTCTCATCTAGGTTTTAATAGTCAGTATTTTGCTTTTAAGTAGTGTTTTATTTGCAGAATATGCTTTATTAGCTGCTAATATTTTTTCCACCTACCTCTACCGAAAGTATACTTTTCCGGACCTGATTGTAGGGAGCAAAGTTGTACTTTTCCTCCCTAGGGAGAAAAATATTTTTCCTCCCTAGGAAGGAAAAGTAAAAGTGACGTCATAGTATTTCATTCATGAAATATAACTTATTGACGCCCTATACAATATCTATTTTCTATTACGTAAGTATCTATACATTTTACCGTTTATTTAAAAACACTCTGTATTTTGCAGAATGGTAAAAAACAGTAAATTGATGTTCTGATTTAACAATGTTTACATTAATAATTTTACTTATATTTGACAGTTGACAGTTATATTGTACGTACTTGTTATAACTTGACAGTTATATTTCTTCTTCATTGTATTCCTGCGTCAAGAGTTCTCTGTAGTGATCTGCCCATACCTGCTTATATTCGGGATACGGACGTTTAGCCCCCGCCGTTTCGCCCCCAACCGCCGTTTCGCCCCCGCATTTTGTCCCCAGCCGTTTCGCCCCCGAACCGTTTCGCCCCCGGGATTTTACCTAACATTTTTAACTAGTTGCATTGAGTTATAAATACAATGTTAATAATACATTTACCTATTGATCATTTTTTGTTCTTAGCTTAGGTTAGGTTAGGTTAGGTCCGTAAATTGTAAGTAAGGCAACATTAGTTTTCTGAGAACAAAATCCTTTGTGTAAAAAAATATGTAGAATTATTTCTCAGAACAATTATGTATTAATCCTGCCTATCTACTATAAATATGTGTAACAAAGCACTTCTAAGAACAACATACAAAAAAATGAGCAATAGGTAAATGTATTACTAACATTGTATTTATAACTCAATGCAACTAGTTAAAAATGTTAGGTAAAATCCCGGGGGCGAAGCGGTCGGGGGCGAAACGGCAGGGGACGAAACGGCGGGGGCGAAACAGTCGGGGGCGAAACGGCGGGGGCGAAACGCCCGTAAACCCTTATATTCATTGTCTTCTACTATGACTATTTCCTCTTTATTTTTTATTCCATTTGTTTTACTTTTGTATTTTTTGGTTTGTTCTTTAATATTTTTATAGAAATGTTTTGTGTTTCTATTTGTTCTTTCCTGTTCTATTTCTTGCATCTTTTCATCTGCCCGTATTCTTTTATCTTGTCTTATAATTTTCTTAGCGTCCTTTCTTAATTTTTCATAACTTTCTCTGTCTTCCTCTTTATCCGTTCTCAGCCATTTAGTTCTTGCTTGCACCTTTTTTGCTATTAGTTCTTTACATTCTTTGTTATACCATTCCTTTTTTGTTTTCTTTTGTTGTTTGTCTACCTGCTTCTTTGCAACTTCTTCTATTGACTTTTTGATCATGTCCCATTCTGATTTAATGTCCCCTGCTTTATATTTCTCTCTTATTTGCATTGTTACTTCTTCTTCATATTTTTTTCTAATATCTGCATTCTGCAATTCATTGACATTCCATTTTTTCTGTTGATTTTTCGGTTTCGTTTGGATTTTAACTTTTTGTCTTGTGGTGGCTGTGACCATACAGTGGTCTGAATCTCCACACGCACCTCTGAATGTTCTCACGCCCTTCATTGAAGATTGTTTTCTTTTGTTTATTAGTATGTAATCAATTTGGCTATACGTTTTCTGATCAGGTGACCTCCATGTTACTTTATGCATTTTAGGGTGTTCAAATTTTGTTGAGCTTGTTATCATGTTTGTTCTTGTTGCTAGGTTACATAGTCTTAGACCATTATCATTAGTGTTTTTGTGTACGGTGTGTTTTCCTGCAATTTGCTGTAAAAAATCCTCTTTTCCAATCTGGGCATTGAGGTCTCCTAGTATAATGATAACATCTTCTTTGGGTATTTTTTCCAACTCTTCTTCTATCTTATCATAAAAATTGTCTTTATCGTCTATATTGCTTGTTTCTGTAGGTGCCTATAGGTTTAATAGTGATATATTGAATGGTTTATTATTTATTCTTACATACGCAATTCTTTCACATATCGGTTTAAAGTTTATGACTTTTTCTCTTAGCTGTCCTAGAATCATGAATCCCACTCCTTTTTGTCCTTGCTTCTTTCCTCCTGAGTATAATATTGTAAAGTCTTGTTTATCAATCTGTCTTTGTCCCTCCCACCGTATCTCTTGCAGTGCTGTAATATCTATTTTATACTTTGCTAGTTTTTTGCTTATTTTCAGCATTTTGCCTGGTGCTAACATCGTTCTTATATTCCATGTGCTTATTTTCAGTTCCTTATGTTTTTTATTTTTTTGCTTTCGTCTTTTATTTTTGTTTCCTTGTCTGCACTTATTTATTTCTTTTTTGTGATACATCAATTTATTGATGAACCATTTTCTTTTTATTTGCCTCGTTCGTCGCCAAATAAGTCATCATCATCATCATCATCATCGTCATGGTGCTACAGCCCTTAGAGGGCCTCGACCTTATAATAATAATAATAATAATAATAAAGGCCTTTATTCATTCTATAATATTATTCACATAATGAATATTAGTTTAAAAAAAAGCTCCAGGCGAGTTTCAGTTCAGGAGATGTATAATGCGGGGCAGAATACATGTCCTGTCTGTTCAGCTAACCTGGGCAAAACAAATAATAAAAAAAAAATATCTAGGATTATGTATAATAGGTTACCTACTAACATTTAAATAAAAATTAATCAAAATGTAACATTAATTAACTTTAGTTTACCAATATGCGCTTTGAATGTAAGCTCTACTCATACCATGTCAGCCAACTCTACCTATGCAATATTTCCTAATTTTTCAATAACGAACCTTCTAAATTTGTTTTGAGTAAAATTAGTACCAGTAGTATATTTATTCATAACTTGGGCTATTTGATATGTAAAAGACCGCTTGTATTGCTTTGTACGATGATAAGGAATAGAAATGGTGTTTTTATGTCTTATGTTAATATTGTGTACATCAGTACGGAATTTTATTTTATTATAGAGATACGGGGGGGTTTTGAAAATAATAATTTTTTGGAATTGACAAGCTGAATGTACATGTCTTCTATGTTTCATACTTAACCACCCTGTTTCTTTAAGTTTGTAACTAATTGCTTGATATCTACGGATACCATGTATCAAACGCAGACAAGAATTTTGCATTTTTTGTATCCGATAACTGTCACGTTCTGTGATACAGGAATTATAAATGGTATCACAGTAATTAAAGTGTGATAACACCAAAGTATCACAGAGCAATTTTTTTAATTTTTTAGTAAATATATGACGAGATTGGAATAAAAACTTCAAGTTCAAATAACTTTTCTGCAAACACTTGGCCACATGACCACCAAATCTTAGGTTTTGATCTATATGTAAACCTAAGTTTTTCACAGTTTCCTTAAACTCTATTGAAGAATTATCGATGGTGATCATGTGAGCAAAGTCTCTCAGAAAGATTTCTCTCCGCGCCGCTGAACCAAACACTATGCCTACCGACTTGTTGTTATTAAGTCGAAGACAATGGCTAGTCGAAAACTGATAAACTCTTTCTAAATCATAGTTGATTGCTGCCACTGCCTGTTCAGACTCATCAGGCTTAAAAGATAAATATATTTGAGTATCATCAGCAAAATAGTGTTGGTTACAAGAGAGAAAGTTTGCAGGAAAGTTTGAAGTGTAAATACTAAACAATTTGGGACCCAAAATAGAGCCCTGTGGTACCCCTTTATTTGTATTAAGATAGTTTGATGTCCTACCGTTGTAATGAACAGCTTGACTTCTATTACTGAGATAACTAGATATCATATCCGATGCCCGCTGAGACATACCAATATACTTAAACATTGAAGTTAATAGCGAATGATCAAGCGTATCAAATGCTTTCGAGTAATACAGAAGTATCAGCACTGTGATTAAACCATTATCGCAGGCATCAAATATGTCATCAGTTATCTTTAACAAGGCACTAGTACAGCTGTGATCCCTTCTGAAACCAGACTGATTTTCTGGTAGAACTTTATGTTGACTCAAGTGAACCTGTAGTTGCTGATTTAGAATTTTCTCTAGTATCTTTGAGAAAGTGGGCAGTATACTAATTGGTCGGATTTCGTTATATCCTGTCGGATTAGTTGTTTTCGGTACCGGTATAATTTTTGCAACTTTCCACATTGACGGGAACTCGGCTCTTAGAATGCAAGCATTAATAATGTGTGTCAAATAAGGCAATAAAAAGGGAAGGCACATATTAATTGTTAGTATATTTATTTTATCATATCCGGTAGCAGCACTCTTTATACTTTTAAGACATTTAAAACGTCACTTTCTTCAACACATGAAAAATTTGCTTCCACGTCCACACGACAATTATGATTATAAAAGTTTTTAAGTGTTAAATTAGGATTCATATTGGGAACACAATTTATAAAGTAGTCATTCATTGCCGAAATATCACTTAAATTTTCTGACAGTTGCGTATTGTTTTGAGTTTCCCTACCATGACCTATAACTTTTAAGGATTTCCAAAGATCCTTCCCGTTTTTATTATCCAATTTTTTTGAATAGAAAGCCTTTTTTTCTCTTCTGACAGCTAAAGTAAACATATTTCTAATTGATTTGTATTCCTCCCAAGTTTGGATGTTTTTGTATTTCTTGTATAAACTCAATACTTTGTCCCTTTCTTTTTTCATAATACGTAAAGTGTCAGTCATCCATGGTGCATAATTTTTCGAAATTTTATAGGTTACATAGGGAGCATGACGATCCAGTACGCATATTATATTATTGGTAAGAAACTCGACTTTATCATCAAGACCCTCAATATCAAAAATATTTCGCCACGGTAGAGATTGTAATTCCTCATAGAATACGGTCTGATTTATCGCCTTAAAGTTTCTTACAGTCTTATAAACAATTTCTTTCTTTTTAATCTCTATATTTATATTAGATATCAACAACTCGTGGTCACTAAAATCAACACATTCCACGACAACATCAAGAATTGTTCTTCGTTTTGTAGTTAAAATATAATCAATTAGGGTTGCCGTACTAGATGTAATTCTAGTCGGCTGATCTATGACTTGATGTAACCCCATTGTTTCAAAAAAATCACAGACAACTCTAGTATCAGGGCAATCAGTATTTAACAAATTAACATTGAAGTCACCAGTACAATAAAATGTTTCAATCAACGGCAAAACATCAGATAGAATATTCTCAAACTCGTCAAAAAAATGTCGGACATTAAATTTAGGTGGTTTGTATACAACACAGAATCCATACGATTTATTACTTACGAACAATTCCAAGCAAAGGTGTTTAATACTGTTATTATTTGTTTGTAGAACTTTATATTTAATTTGAGATCTAACATAGAATGCCACACCTCCCCCATTTCCATTTCTATCCCTTCTTATCACATTATACCCATCTATACCTATATCCTTGTCGGTAATGAAATTTGTAAGCCAAGTTTCACTAACTGCTAGTACATCAAATTTTTTTAAGAGAACACAGTTTTTGAATTCAATAAAATGTGCAGTCAGTGATCTTACATTAATATGACCAAAAGTAATCATAATATAAAAAGAAGAATTTATTTATATCTAATTTAATATGAGAATAATAATTATATCGCACTAATAGGTAGAGGCATAATATTTAAATTTGTAGAACTGTACATTTATTTTTACTATAATAAATAAACAGAAACAAGTAATTAATGGGAAAACAAACAAAAAAAAACTAGGACTCTACGTAAAGTTTGTGTTTTTGATTGTCAAAAATGGCACATAGTTGGCCCCACAGCTCAACTTTTTGTTAATAGCAAGAAATCAACAAATAAATTTTTTTACTCACTGGTTAAATTATGATTTAGTCTCCCATATCCAAACTCGTGATTTGTTTCTTTTCACCACCGACACTTGCAAAAATTTGGCCTTTCCACGACCAACAGCACTTATAGCCAAACTTGTCACACGCGTATTTATAAAGATCTTGATTTTCTCTTGTGAGGAGTTCCATCATAACAAGTCCACTGCCTTTCAATTTTGTTTTATTTGTGAACACTAGATCACGCTTCCACTTGTTTATAAACATAACTGCCGTTGGTCGAGGTTTCCTTTGACTGACAGCTCGTTCTTGTTTTTTGCCAATTCGATAGCAAAAATTAATATCGTTTTCGGATATTTGTATGTTTAATTTATTACTAATGATTTTTGCTACCTGTTGATGTAGTTGTTCTTCACTCTCTGGAATATTGTTAAACACAATACCGTTTAGCAAGTAGTTCTGATGTTGATATTCCATCCTTTTTTTAGAGGAATTAGACGTGTCTCTTAGTTTTTCTATCTCGCTTTTGATACTGTTAAGGGATCTATTAAAATTATCTTCCAGCATTTTAATTCTTTTTAAGATATTCTTACTACTGGAATTGGGTTTGGAACTCTCATCCATATTTTGTTCTCCTATAAGCGATTTTAGTTCCTCAATGCCACCTTTCACGTCAGATTCTAGTCGTTTAACCTGACTTTCAAGTTGCTGTTGCTCCTTCTGTTGTTGACGGGTTTTTCTTATATTTTCGGTCATAATTACTTGATGAAGACCAAATATCATAAATTTTAACTATTAACAAATATTAACCACTACTTTTCACAATTATATACAGGAGCCAACCTAGCACAACCTACACTTACAGCGCCATCTTGAACTCCCGTTCCTTCTCCCGTTCTTGAACCTTCTCAAGCGTTCTACGCCATTCTGTTCTGTCCCTTGCCTGCACTTTCCAGTTGCCGACTCTGATCTTCTCGGCATCTTGTGTTACCCCGTCCATCCACCTCAACTTTGGTCTACCCCGTCTTCTCATTCCCACAGGTTGAGCTGTTAGAATCCTTTTTATCATGTTCGATTCAGGGGCTCGGGCTACATGTCCTGCCCACTGCAGGCAATTTCGCTTAATTATAGTGATTATTTCATTCATAGGAGATTCTGACCAATAGAAAGCTACAGACATGCAAATTAAGGTGATAATTTTTGATAATCTCCCGTCGTTAAGCATATTACGTCAGATGCCCTTCGTTTCTACGAAAAAATACATTCAGTGACATTAATGACAAATGTTTTAAAAATTATAAAAGTGATGACTTTCAACCGTCAAATGCATATTTATAACAACTGTGTTTAATTTCACTAATTGGTACTTACATATATAAATTACAATAAAATTTTGATTTTGAACAGTTTTATTCATGAAATAATCGCAACAAATTGCACTCGAACTCTAAAATTAATATAGAATTTTTGCCCTCGTGACACTTTGACATAATTTCACTCGCCTTCGACTCGTGAAATTAAAACTGCCAAAGTGACACTCGGGAATAATTCAATAATTTTAGAGCTCTTGTGCAATTACTACTGATAATATCTTTTCCACCAAACGTTTGCTTGTAGATATTCTGCAGTTCGAAGTTATATCTACGCCTCCATATTCCGTTCTCACAAACCGCTTCGAATATCTTCCGTAGTACCTTTCTTTCAAAAATTGATAGAGCGGATTCATCTGTTTTAGTTAGCGTCCATGCCTCTGAACCATATGTGAGAACGGGGACTATCAATGTTCTATACAGTCTTATACGAGTTTTTTGAGACAGGCTTTTGTTAGATAAGTACTTTGATAGACCATGATAACACCTGTTTGCAATTATTATTCGCCTTTTTATTTCCTCAGATGTGTCATTATTGGGGTTAACCGATGTCCCTAGATATATGCGCCAAATAAGTATTGTCTTGTATTCTCTCATCAGTTGCTAGTTTTTTGAAACGTTTTGAAAAACCCCTAACTGATTCTTGTTCTTATTCCATTTCCACTCTTGTCCATCTAATATCAGTTTATTGTGCTTGATTTGGACACGTTTTCCTTTCTTTATTTCATCATTTGCTATTTTGACTATTTCTTTTTGTATTTGTAATTCCCCTTTCTTAAATCATTATTTATATATATTCTTTCCTCTTTCACTTCTTTAAGTTTTCTTTTATTTTCCATTACTTTTATTTTTTTCCTCTTTGTTTGGCAATCTGACTAAACATGTTTTGTTTCCTAATTTCACAGCTTCTTCTATCTTTATATTAATATCTAGTTCTTTTTTCATAAAGTTCTCCATTGTTTCTTTTAGTAATATTCTATCTCTTGTATCTACTGCCATTCCCTGTACTATAACATTATTTTCTTTTCGTGCTCTATCGAGTCTTTCAAGGCGCACTTTTACATCTTCCAGTTCCTTTTTCAAATGTTCATTTTCTCTTAGCACTTTACTATTCTCTTGTCTCAATTCTTCTAATTCAATTCGGAGCTCCCTCATTTCTTCTCTGTATTGCCTTTGCTCCTCATTAATTTCTTTTGATTCCTCTTTCGTTAAGTTTGCCATTATATTTAATATTTGGTCTATTTTGTCTTCCTCTGTGTTCCTTTTATCTGGGGTTCTTGATACTTTTTTGCTTTTCGAAAAAGACTGCTCCTCATTTTCTCTATATCTTTTCCGATTATCGTCGGATGTGTAATCGTCGGGGTTCATTTCCTTACCGAAATTGCTCGCGATAAAATCACCCTCTCCACCTATCGCGTCGGAGGAAGATGATTTTCTCAAGAAATATGTTTCTCTTTCAAATGTGTTACCCCTAAATTGAATTAAATTAAATTAAATTACTTTACGTTATTTTGGAGCAGTTTGATTCAACAGTTCCCACCTTTAACTTTTAAAATTCCAGGTTTTGGAGCTTGTAATCAACGTTCTAATGATCTGCTTTTTTAGGCTTGATGTTGAATAAAATTTTATTTGTTGTTTTAAGTTTATGTATTGTATTTAATATTATTGTATTTACAGTCTGTTTCAAAAGTTTATTTCTATAACTTCACTTAACACTGATCGTCTTTGACACACTGTAACTAAAATCACTTTAGAAACTATTTCTTATTCGCCAAAAAATTGAATTTTTAGAGAGCCTGATTTTTCACGTGTTGCTCTGCCCACACTAGAGATAGGAACCCTTTATAATAATGAAATATCTAAAGAGAGAAAGAGAAGGCGGATAAAAAAAATTAAACAAATGTTAAATGATTATACTAATAAGTGTACAAGATATATCTAATAAATAAAGCTAATCCAGATAAAATATCTATTTTTTTAAGAAATTGTCCATTATCTTTATGTAAAACCTGATGCTTATTTTTAATAAATTTTTAAATGAGCAAGGTATCGATTTGAAACCTCTTGCCTTTACAGTTTTTATTGATTTCATGCCATCAGATCCTTGACTAACTATGTACTGTTATTTTAAATTATGTTAGGATGTTAGGTGGACGTCCGTTGGACGTTTGGCTGCATGACATTTGGACCAAACTAGTACGTCCGAATAAGGTCCAATTGACGTCCACCGAACTTCCCCTCGGACGTTAGGTGGACGTACTGTAGCGCGACATTTGGACCAAATTAGGACGTCTATGGGACGTTCCTCGGACTAAAATTAACGGTCGAGGGACGTCCTCAAAGACTGTGAAGGACGTCCCGTGGATGTTCATTGAACGTCCACCAAACGTCGGAGATTAGATTATATTTGTATACTTTATAATAATACAAACGTTTTTGCTTCTTTTGTTGAACATTTTTTAGCACTATCCCATATCATTCGTGGAAAAGAACCCCGAGACAAACTTTGATACACAAACCCTGTGGGGTTAGCTATGCCACTGAATTTAATACACATTACCTAGACACCAATACTTATTGTCAATTTTTGTTAAGATTTTAATTTGCTTAAGAGAAATCCTTCTTCTACAATGATTAAACTACTAAAAAAAAATAAAAATATTTGAGTAGATTACCTTCAACAAGATCCTTATTAAAATCGATTTGACAACATAACAGATGATGGCTGACAATATTTGGAAGAATATTCACTGGTGACAAACGCTTGTGGGAAAGTCTTCAATTCTGTATTGGTGTGGGATCTTTATCGTGAGATGTGTTCTCGGGATTTCAGCTGAATAAGAGGAATTGCTTGATGGTAGTTTGATTAGAAGAGGTTGAAATATTAAAAATTACACTTTTATAAAAAAGAACTTTTTTATAATAAAACCTTTTTATTATTTACAAGAAAGAATATAAAATTATTTAACGATAAACGATGTTACGTTTAAATTTTGTGCAAAAGCACAAATATAATTTGTCATAAATATAAATTAAATATTTACTGTACTGGCCTAACGTCTTTTGTGTTATTGGTCGTAAAGGTATAATTGTATCAGTATGGCCAAATACGTTTCTGGTGGTATTAAATAGTAATTAGTAACTAATTATTTACGTGTATTTTGGCCCTACCTGTAGGCAACACATATTGTTTTATATATTTATTTATTAGATTTTTAAATGAGCCGCTTATACATTAGGGCTAATTGATCTAAGCATTAGCGACACTGTTGTGGAAGCTGAAGAATTTCCTTCCGCAGAGGAGGTCCGAGGGGACATTTTTGGAATGTGTTAGTGAGACATGGTGGAAGGCAAAGTTTGAAAAGGGCGTGATAGCAAATATTCTGGATGAATCCTACCTCGTGCTGAGGGATATTATTGCACACCCCTCTATAAGGGCTACCTATTGTGTTGAGTGTTCCTAGGTCAGCCTATCCTCAAGGGATAAAGTTATTTGTCATCTCCTGCCGGTCTGATGTCCCGTTGACTATATTTTACTCCTGGACTATATGGGAATTTGGAAGTTTTCGAAGATATTGTGAATTGTATAAAAACCCCAGTTCAATCATTGGTGTAATTTGCTGGGGTTTTTTTTTGATCCGGGTTTGAAGAATTATTATTGTGTTGGGTATGAAGAATCATTTTTATTTTCTGGTATAAAGATTTATTTCTATTTCCTGGTATGCAGAACATTTCTACCTATTTTTCCTGGTAGAGGGACTTGTAAGCAGAACTGTCTTTCATGGTATAGGGACTTTTCCTCTCTATAAATGGACTTTTGATTTCGTGTACGTTGATATTTCCTACTGAACATATCTTACGTGGACATGTGGAAATCCTACCGGCTTTCTGTAAAGGCCATATCGACGGCGGAGGAAGAAATGCTATGTTATTAAATTCAGATAAGTTTAGTTGTATGGTCGGACGGTAAGTTCTTATAAAACTTTTTTATTTACTTGCCTGGTTTCAAACAATATCTACTATTATTATTTAATATTAGGCCAGGTATTGACAACTATTTTAAATTAATTAATTGTAATTTGTGTAATTGATAGTATATTTAACCCTACATATATGACATCAAACATTTATCTTGACGGTCCCATATCTGATCAGATACGCAGGGCTTGGTATTGCGTACATCTACACCTCTTCTTAATTTTATTGTTACAGCGGAGAATAATATTATATAATATTTATTATTACAAAACTGACTTATGTTTTACAGGTTGTTTAATTTATATATTTTAATAGTGCTGAAAATATGTTATGCTTTACAGGGTGTTTAATTTATATTTTTAAAATGAGGAACTTAGGTACATGTTATTGTTAAATTTTATTAAAGTTTCTTTTGTATTTATTTTTTTTTTTAAAGAGGTGCATTTGTTCGATTGGCATTTATTTATTATTTTGTTTGTTAGGACTTACCGATTCCGTTATTCCTTTCATTCATTTATTAATTTGTTTTACGTATTAGAAGAGTCAATACATGTTTGGTTTACTTTAAGGCTCGTTTTATTTCTTGTCTGTTCCTAAAATAAAACATTCATAGCCGAGGGGTAGTCCGTTGGAACGGACTGGCGCCCCTTATTACATCATATTTAGGTCTATAAAGAACTCCGACCCACTCCGCTGCCTGACAGGGTTCAGCTAGCCGGACATACCCCTATGTCCCCCCTTCTACTTGTAGTAACTTGAAGGGTGGGGGGTGACATTTTTGGCGCCCAACGTGGGGCAATACAGCTTGTCGCATGTCTTTGTTAGTTATCTTGACTCTTCTATGTATAATTATAATATTCATTATAGTACTCGAATGTAGTTTTGATCCTTCACTTGAGTAATCCATTGTGCCAATATTTTTGTGTGTGATTTGTGTGTTGTGGATAGATTTAAGTGCTGAATGATTTGTTAGATCTTATAGACATACATTTTTACTTGTTTGTCCAAGTTTTCTTATTGATTTCTTGTTGCCCATTTTCTTAGCAATGTCAAGAAAGCTCCAAGTTAAGCGATTGAGTCAGGGTGAGCTGACTTATGAACTCAAAATTCGTGGAATTGCCACTGGTACGGTGGATAGTATGCGTAGTGAGCTATCCACTGCCCTTCGACTTGAAAGTAGTGGTGATAGTATAAAATATCCTGCTTATCCTTTTAAACCTGAAGAAGATGTTAAGGCTGTTCGTGATAAGTTACAAGTTTTGGGACCTTTGGTAGAAGCGTTTCGTGGCTCTAAAACTAGCAACGATTATTTGAAATATCAGTCAAAATTGTCTCATATCTTGAGTAGAATCGAGAACATTCCTGAGACTCAAGAAGAAAGGCCTGAATTTTTGGCTACGGCTTTTCGCCTGCTGGACTCTTTGCATCGTCAAGCAGAAGGAGACGAAAGGTTGGCTTCAGTGCCTATCCAAGTTGACTTCCTGGGTCCTAATCAAACGCAACAGTTTGCGGCAGCTATAGCTCAAACTTCGAGTCCTGTTACCCCCACTGCTCCTCAAACTTCTGCTACTTCTTCTTTTATTAAGCCTGTTCCTCCTAGTAAATGGAATCTTAAGTTTTCTGGCGATAAGAAGGGTATGTCGTTGAGTGCTTTTATCTCCCGAGTTGAAGAGCTGAGAGTGGCTAGGCATGTTTCGAAAGAAACCTTACTGGAATGTGGTATTGATTTGTTTAGTGGACGAGCTTACCAGTTTTATTTAGCATATAGGAGTCTAGTGAACAGTTGGGATGATTTTCTGGTATTGTTAAGGGAAGAATTTCTCTCCCCTAACTATAATGAGCATTTGTTGGATGAGATTCGCCGAAGGACCCAGGGTCCTGACGAATCAATGGGAATTTATTTGGCAGTGATGTCTGGGTATTTTAATAGGCTTACTTGCCCAGTCTCTGAGGATACGAAATTAAAGATTATTTTAAGAAACATAGCCCCTTTCTATCAAGACCAGCTGGCCTTGGTGGAAATAAACTCCTTAGCTGAACTGCGGGAGTATGGTAGAAAGTTAGAGGTTAAAAAAGAGGCAATGGAAAGTTTCAGTTCTCCTGTTGGAAGAAGAAACGCCTCTATGAATTTTATGGAGCCCGACCTCGCCTATGTTGAAGTATGCTCAACAAGTAGCGGGGATACTAGTCACACAACATCTAGTAGTAGACGTTCGAATATTCTGTCTACTCCAAAACCCATTATTTGTTTTAGATGTAATCAACCTGGCCATAGGGCTGCTGGTTGTTCTGAACCGAAGGGTAAAATGTTTTGTTATAGATGTAAAAAGGAAGGGTTCACAGTGAAAACCTGTCCTGTCTGCAATAAGAAGGAAAACTAGAACCATCACACCTGAGTGATCGGATAGGGTGTGATGATGTGAGTAATTCGATCGATAAATTTAAGGTGATATTGGATTATGTGTTAGAAAATGTAGTAGGGGATGAAAGACCCTATTTAAGTATTGAAGTTTTGGGTAAGAAGATACTAGGATTGATGGATTCTGGTGCTTCCAGAACTATTATGGGTACGAAGGGACTAGCTTTTATTCAGGAGGTAGGACTGCATATGAATGCAAGCCGTACTGTCACTTGTACAGTTGCCAATGGACAACGAGTAAGCAGTGTTGGAACCGTTGAGTTACCTGTAGTATTGAGGGGTAACTTTCGGTTAATTGACGTATTGGTGATCCCAGAATTACCACATTTATTAATTTTAGGTACCGATTTTTGGCGTAGTATGGGTGTTGTGCCCGATCTTCGAAGAAATGAGTGGCATTTTTCTGATGAACCAGTGTTAATAAATACTGTTGAACAGATGCTCGGTAGAACTAAGTTGGCATCTTTAGAGAAAGATAGGTTACAAGCTGTTATTGATCGTAATGTGAAATTAATGGGTACAACCTTGGGTTGTACGGACAAAACAGAACATGTTATTGTTACAAATAGCCCACCGATTAAACAACGATATTATAGGGTTAATCCAGTAGTCCAAGCTCAAATTGATAAGGAACTTGATGAGATGCTTAGTCTAGGTGTGATAGAGTCTTCTAATAGTGCTTGGGCTTCCCCAATCCTGCTTGTTAAAAAGAAAGACGGGACTTATAGATTTTGTGTGGATTTTAGGAGGTTGAATTCTGTCACTGTTAGAGATAGCTATCCTTTACCCCAGGTGTCCGACACTCTCGATAAGCTTCGTGATGCAAGGTTTTTGTCTAGTCTTGATGTTAAATCTGCTTATTGGCAAGTGCCGGTGGCCGAATCTTCCAGACAGTATACAGCTTTCACCGTTCCCAACCGTGGACTCTTTCAGTTCAAGCGGATGCCCTTTGGACTTCATAATGCTCCTGCAACCTGGCAAAGACTAATCGACAATGTTATAGGTCATGATTTGGAACCTTACGTTTTTGTATATTTGGATGATATCGTCATTGTAAGTCAGAGTTTTGAACAGCATTTAGCTACCTTAGAAGAAGTTTTTCGACGCCTTAGGGATGCTAACATTACTGTTAGCATGGATAAATGTCAATTTTGTCGTCCCGAATTGAAATATTTAGGTTATGTTGTAGATCGTAATGGTTTACATGTTGATCCTGATAAGGTAAAGGCAATGTTAGAGATTTCTGCTCCTACTAACGTGACTGAAGTTAGACGTGTTGTTGGAACCTTTTCTTGGTATAGAAGATTTGTGCCTGATTTTTCTTCTATTATTGCTCCGATTACTGCTTTATTTAAGAAAAAGGTTAAATTTGAATGGACAGATGAGTGTGATAGATCCTTTAAACGTTTGAAAGAATGTCTGATTGCTGCCCCTGTTTTGCGATGTCCCGATTACACAAAGCCGTTTGTAGTTCAAACAGATGCCTCGGGGTACGGAATTGGTGCTGTTCTTACTCAGACACATGAAGAGGGTGATTGTGTGATAGCTTACTTGAGTCGTTCTTTAACTCGTCAGGAACGCAATTATTCTACAACTGAGCGTGAATGTCTCGCAGTTTTATGGACCGTTGAAAAACTGCGCCCTTATCTTGAAGGTGTGGCATTTAGTGTCATAACTGATCATTACAGTTTATTGTGGCTTCAGAATCTGAAGGATTTAAATGGTCGTTTGGCACGTTGGGCTGTTCGTCTTCAACAGTTTAATTTTAAGATTATCCATCGTAAGGGTAAGGACAATGTCGTTCCTGACATGTTATCTAGGTCTGTTCCTGTTGTTGATGCTTTGGAAGCTGAAGATGTTTCGGATTTTGTCGGTTTGGATTCTGATAAGTGGTATCAGAAAATGTTGTTGAGGGTTCGAGATAAGCCCTTACATTTTTGTAGTTGGAGGGAGTCAGATGGCAAGCTCTGGAAATATGTAGCTTCGCCATATCCTTCTTTGTCTCCATCTTCGGATTGTTGGAAGCTGGTCGTACCTAAAAAGGATAGGCCTCGGATTATTTCGAATTGTCATGAGCCACCCACTGCAGGACACGTTGGAGTGTTCAAAACATACTCGAAGATTGCAGAACGTTTTTATTGGCCAAAGATGAGGAGTGACGTCGCTAATTTCATTCGTCGTTGTAACATTTGTGCTGAGTATAAAGTTTCTCAAGAACGCCCTACGGACAAAATGGTTTCTCATCCCAAGGTAGATCGTCCGTGGGAGTTAATCTCTATAGATTTAGTAGGACCTTTACCGAGGTCAAAGCAAGGTCATACTTTCATTTTGAATGTAACCGATTATTTGAGTAAATTTGTTCTTTTGTTCCCTCTTCGAAAAGCCACTGGTGATGCAGTTGTTAAGAAATTGGAGAATGACGTATTTTTGTTGTTTGGTGTTCCTAAGGTAATAATAAGCGACAACGGGCCACAATTCCGTTGTACACAATTTAAAAAGCTTGCCGATGCTTATGGTTGTAAGATCAAGTTTAGTGCAAATTATCATCCTAGGGCTAACCCCACTGAGAGGATGAACCGCACTATGAAGACAATGTTGGCCATGTATGTCTCTGATAATCATCAAACGTGGGATGTAAATCTTCACAAAATTGCTTGTGCCCTTAGGACTTCTGTGCACGAAACCACTAAATTGACTCCATATTTCATTAATTTCGGAAGAGATATGAAGTTATCTGGACAAGACTATTCTAATGTTTCGGTTCCTGAAGATGGTACTCAAACAGTTAATGCTAGTCGTAATTCGGCTTTTAAACAGATGTTCACTGATGTTCGATCTCGTCTGGAAATTGCTGGAAAGAAGGCTTGTGATAGGTATAATTTGCGACGTCGTCATGTAGAATATTTTCCCCACCAACTGGTGTGGCGGAAAAATTATGCCCTCTCGGATGCCACTAGGAATTTCTCACACAAGCTGGCACCTAAGTTTCTAGGTGCGTTTTCTATAAAGAAGAAGTTGTCTCCTTGGACATATGAGTTGTGTGATGAACGTGGTCTCTATAAGGGGGTTTGGCATGTAAAAGACCTGAAACCAGGTCCGGAATTAGAGTAATTATAATGTTGGTTCTTCTTGTTAGCCATGGATTCCTTGAGGTGCATTGACCCTAGAAGCACAGAGGCAGCAAGAGAGGTGATCTGGGATACTTTCGCGCTGAGGCCTAGCTAAGAGGGGTAAGACTAATTTTAAGCGAATTGAGGAAGTACTAGGCTGGCAAGAAATTTTCTACGAAAATTTCTCCGAAGTTAAGGGGGAATTGTTACGTTTAAATTTTGTGCAAAAGCACAAATATAATTTGTCATAAATATAAATTAAATATTTACTGTACTGGCCTAACGTCTTTTGTGTTATTGGTCGTAAAGGTATAATTGTATCAGTATGGCCAAATACGTTTCTGGTGGTATTAAATAGTAATTAGTAACTAGTTATTTACGTGTATTTTGGCCCTACCTGTAGGCAACACATATTGTTTTATATATTTATTTATTAGATTTTTAAATGAGCCGCTTATACATTAGGGCTAATTGATCTAAGCATTAGCGACACTGTTGTGGAAGCTGAAGAATTTCCTTCCGTAGAGGAGGTCCGAGGGGACATTTTTGGAATGTGTTAGTGAGACATGGTGGAAGGCAAAGTTTGAAAAGGGCGTGATAGCAAATATTCTGGATGAATCCTACCTCGTGCTGAGGGATATTATTGCACACCCCTCTATAAGGGCTACCTATTGTGTTGAGTGTTCCTAGGTCAGCCTATCCTCAAGGGATAAAGTTATTTGTCATCTCCTGCCGGTCTGATGTCCCGTTGACTATATTTTACTCCTGGACTATATGGGAATTTGGAAGTTTTCGAAGATATTGTGAATTGTATAAAAACCCCAGTTCAATCATTGGTGTAATTTGCTGGGGTTTTTTTTGATCCGGGTTTGAAGAATTATTATTGTGTTGGGTATGAAGAATCATTTTTATTTTCTGGTATAAAGATTTATTTCTATTTCCTGGTATGCAGAACATTTCTACCTATTTTTCCTGGTAGAGGAACTTGTAAGCAGAACTGTCTTTCATGGTATAGGGACTTTTCCTCTCTATAAATGGACTTTTGATTTCGTGTACGTTGATATTTCCTACTGAACATATCTTACGTGGACATGTGGAAATCCTACCGGCTTTCTGTAAAGGCCATATCGACGGCGGAGGAAGAAATGCTATGTTATTAAATTCAGATAAGTTTAGTTGTATGGTCGGACGGTAAGTTCTTATAAAACTTTTTTATTTACTTGCCTGGTTTCAAACAATATCTACTATTATTATTTAATATTAGGCCAGGTATTGACAACTATTTTAAATTAATTAATTGTAATTTGTGTAATTGATAGTATATTTAACCCTACATATATGACATCAAACATTTATCTTGACGGTCCCATATCTGATCAGATACGCAGGGCTTGGTATTGCGTACATCTACACCTCTTCTTAATTTTATTGTTACAGCGGAGAATAATATTATATAATATTTATTATTACAAAACTGACTTATGTTTTACAGGTTGTTTAATTTATATATTTTAATAGTGCTGAAAATATGTTATGCTTTACAGAGTGTTTAATTTATATTTTTAAAATGAGGAACTTAGGTACATGTTATTGTTAAATTTTATTAAAGTTTCTTTTGTATTTATTTTTTTTTTAAAAAGAGGTGCATTTGTTCGATTGGCATTTATTTATTATTTTGTTTGTTAGGACTTACCGATTCCGTTATTCCTTTCATTCATTTATTAATTTGTTTTACGTATTAGAAGAGTCAATACATGTTTGGTTTACTTTAAGGCTCGTTTTATTTCTTGTCTGTTCCTAAAATAAAACATTCATAGCCGAGGGGTAGTCCGTTGGAACGGACTGGCGCCCCTTATTACATCATATTTAGGTCTATAAAGAACTCCGACCCACTCCGCTGCCTGACAGGGTTCAGCTAGCCGGACATACCCCTATGTCCCCCTTCTACTTGTAGTAACTTGAAGGGTGGGGGGTGACAACGATTTAACGATAAAATGCTTAAAATTCCAAAAATTATACTCTAATAAAAATAGTTATTTTATAAAACGGTTCGTTAAGTATGCTTTTTGCGAACGCACGCGATATTTAGAGTACGAGCGACAACGGAGTGAGTGCTATAAATCGCGTAAGTTCGCAAAAAGTACTTCACGTACAGTTTCATACAATATTTTATCTACGATAAACAAATATAAAAACTGTAACTCTTCGTCACTGGAATTCATTTCTATTCTACAATTTTTAGAACTTTGACATTTAAAAATTCTAACTACTTTCAAACCACGAAACTGTCAAAACTTTTGTTGTAATTCATTGGTCAACTGTCATCACCATGACAACGCGAAAGATAAGGATTGCGACCATGACAACGCGAAAGTTAGAAACAGTGCGAAAAAGTAAATCCCATACATTGTTACTTCACAAACACTTTAAATCCTTCACGCACTGCTGTCTATAAAGACAGTTTTCACAAACTAAAAACTTATACATAATATGACATAGAGTAGAAAAAATACTTTTTATAATATCACGGTTTTGTTATTGTACATGTACATATTTATGTAGGACACAACATATTTGAAAAGAATAATTAACATATAAAATATGAATTTTTAGTATATGTATTAACTGTTATTTATAATTATGATTCCAAAAATTACACTAGTATAAAATAGAATTTTTTAAAATACCAAATACCACTGTTGTTTAAAACGGTATATATAATTTTAAGTATATAAAGTTTTAATTATTTATTAAAACAAGTAAAAAAAAGATACGCCGGGTTCCAACTGGGGACCTCTCGATCTGCAGTCTAATGCCACTTAGGCACCATCAATTTGTAGATATCGATTTATTAACGTACTTTAAAATATCATTGCAGTATGTAGTCACATTTTTAAAATAGTTTGAAATTAAAAAAAAAAATGATTTATCCATACAGCGTGATTGGTCAGTAAAGCTTTGTAGATCCGTTATAAGTAATAGATAGTAATAAAAGTTAATAACAAAAATTGTAGCCAACTTTGATTACATATTGATAATCAATAATCGTAAATTGTAAGTTTTAGACAATTATTCAGTCGTGGCTTACTTAAAATTTGGAAAGATTTAGACCCGTAATTATTAATAATTTTGCTCTGAAAAATGAAAATATCTCGAAAACTAATAAATTTACACATAGGGAATGTTATACAAAAATTATAGTATGGTAATGGTACTTTTCGATAATGATATAAAATACAGGGTGTTCTATTTAAAATTACTGAGAAAATAATGTACTTGCGTTTTGACTCACCCTGTATTCAATATAAACAAAATTAGCAAAACAAACATTTACGAAAATTTTGACAATAAATAAAAAATATGACGTCAATAAACCATTGACCTTGTGCTTGCTTTTATGTATACAGGTATTCTCCTTTTCATGAACATTTTTCAGTGCGTCACAAATTATAGAAAAAAAGGTAAGTCCGTGATAATACACATTTATGACATTTATTCTAACGTGACATTTTAGTTAAATCTGACAGTTGTCAAATTTTATTTTCAATTTGGAATAAAACCAAATCAATTGTGTCTATTGCATTTATAAAATGGTATTTTCTTTCATTTGTATAGTCTTATAAATTGTACAGATTATATTGATAATATTATTATTTTATTTAATAAATAATTCTTTTTTGATTATGGCGCCATCTATCGACAACTAGAATAATCACCGAAATAGAATAATTACCGAAGTATTCCCAGACGTGCCTTTTTTTCTGTCACATACAATTTAATGCGTTAGAGAGAAATCGAAAAACTGTGACGCACTGAAAGATGATCATGAGAAAAAGAATAGTTAAACTTGTTACGATTTTCATATAAAATTGGTTATAACTTTATAAATACCTCGTATAACATACCAAACCTTTTAATTTTTTATTCGAAAAATTACGAAGATTTCGAATATAAAATAAAATACAGGGTGTTCTATTTAAAAAAACAAAAGTTTGGTCTGCCACTATTTTATTGAACACCTTGTAACATTCTAGCTAATTTTGTAATGTGAAGCTCAAAGTTCGCTACAATTTTTGTTATTAAGTTTTATCGCTATCTATTACTATAACGGATCTACGGAGCTTCACCCCACTAATAATTAATCACCCTGTATAATAGCAGTTAAATATTGCATTGTTAGCTGGTTCTAAGCTATCCTGAAAATTTCAGGTGTCTAGGTAGCCTAGAACTATTTTTAAAATGGATTACAAAATTTGCGGAGTCCGTGACACCAACCAAGCCAAGTATATAAAAAGATTTTAATAAAATAGACATTATTGTTTTATCCTGATAAAATGTGTTTAATTAACTGAGACTGAGGCTAAATGTGAGAAAAGTTTGTTTACCTTTGATATCATTTTTACGGTAGTTTATTCAGCCTTCTAGATAAGATATCGATAACATTGACTAATCGTTTCTATCTACAATAGAATTTCTATAATTAATTTGTACTTAATGTTAAAAAATGTTGGCTTTGGTATTAATGTTATATTTTGCCGAAATTTGGGGTAAGTTTCATTTTACTATCTTTTGTTTTTCGTTGTTCACGTACACAAAAAAAGTGTAAAAACAATAACAAATATAAATATATAAAAAATTGGAAAACACGTCATAAAAAATATTTGCACATAAGTTTACAGATATTATTCGGAACTTGACATCTAAATACGAGGTAGATCATTTCTAATATATGCATATCGGTAGTAATATTTAAAAAGAAAAAGACTCATAATATCTACTTTAAATTATACAAACAAATAATGAAAATAAAATAAGATTAAGTCAGTTTCTACAAAGCTGTGAAATAAATAAACGAAGCGCGATTTTCCCCATTTTTTACAATTCTGATCAATATCAGTAGATCAATAAAATTTATCACTTCCATTGACCGGTCGCTATCGAATTTTCATTGTTAAAGCCTAATCTTCAAAACACATATAACATGAAATTTCGAAAGTCAAATAGGTCAGGAAATAAAATTCGAAATTATTTATCCTCTGAGCTTTTTAGGTTGGAAAAATAACAGAGTGGCGAAATACTCGACAAGGGAAATCTAAATTGCATTTCATGTCCTGTCATTCACCGTGATAATAATTTTACCGAATTATTTCCTTTAATATCCACAAAAGTGAATAAAGTATAAACTAAAAGAAAAGAAAAGAAAAGAAAAGAAAAGAAAAGAAAAGAAAAGAAAAGAAAAGAAAAGAAAAGAAAAGAAAAGAAAAGAAAAGAAAAGAAAAGAAAAGAAAAGAAAAGAAAAGAAAAGAAAAGAAAAGAAAAGAAAAGAAAAGAAAAGAAAAGAAAAGAAAAGAAAAGAAAAGAAAAGAAAAGAAAAGAAAAGAAAAGAAAAGAAAAGAAAAGAAAAGAAAAGAAAAGAATAGAAAAGAAAAGAAAAGAAAAGAAAAGAAAAGAAAAGAAAAGAAAAGAAAAGAAAAGAAAAGAAAAGAAAAGAAAAGATGGTTCAGATTTAATTACAGTACAGAGCCTCTACTATGTGTTTATACGTATTTCGGAATAACCGTTTCATCATCGGAGCACCTGGGTAGAGGCACTGAACTGCAATCAAATCCTTTCATCCTTTCGGGATAATTATCAGTAGTAATTGCACAAGAGCTCTGAAATTATTGAATTTTTCCCGAGTGACACTTTGACAGTTTTAATTTCACGAGCCGAAGGCGAGTGAAATTATGTCAAAGTGTCACGAGAGCAAAAATTCTATATTAATTTCAGAGGTCGAGTGCAATTTGTTGCGATTATTTCATGAATAAAACTGTTCAAAACCAAAATTTTATTGTAATTTATTTATGTAAGTACCACTAAACACACAGTTTTTATAAATATTTGACGATTGAAAGTCATCACTTTTATAATTTTTAAAACATTAATTGTCATTAATGTCACTGAATGTATTTTTTCGTAGCAACGAAAGGCATCTGACGTAATATACTTAACGACGGGAGATTATCAAAAATTATCGATTTAATTCAGATTTCTGTAGCTTTCTATTGGTCAAAATCTCCTATGAATGAAATAATCAAAATAATTACCAAAGATACTACTAGCACCATCTATGAATCGAAATTCAAATAAGTCAGGAAAGAAAATTCGAAATTATTTATTTATCTTCTGAGCTTTTTAAGTTGGAAAAATAAAGCATAACAGAGTGGCGAAATACTCGAAAAGGGAAATCTAAAATTGCATTTCACGTCCTGTCATTCACCGTGATAATAATTTTAGCGAATTATTTCCTTTAATATCCACAAAAGTGAATAAAGTATAAACTAAAAGAAATGAAAAGAATACGTATAAGCACATAGTAGAGGCTCTGTACTGTAATAAAATCTCAACCATCTTTTCTTTTCTTTTAGTTTATACTTTATTCACTTTTGTGGATATTAAAGAAATAATTCGCTAAAATTATTATCAGGGTGAATGACAGGACGTGAAATGCAATTTTAGATTTCCCTTGTTGAGTATTTCGCCACTCTGTTATGCTTTATTTTTCCAACTTAAAAAGCTCAAAAGATAAATAATTTCGAATTTTCTTTCCTGACTTATTTGACTTTCGATTCATAGATGGTGCTAGTAGTATCTTTGGTAATTATTTTGATGATTACCCCGAAAGAATGAAAGGATTTGATCGCAGTTCAGTGCCTCTACCCAGGTGCTCCGATGATGAAACGGTTATTCCGAAATACGTATAAGCACATAGTAAAGGTTCTGTACTGTAATCAAATCTGAACCGTCTTTTCTTTTCTTTTAGTGAAATTTCGATTTTGAGTGTTTTTGGCAACAAATATTAGGCATTTGTAATATGCCTAAAACGCTGAATTTAAACTTTCACATTACAAACAACCTCATGTAACGAAAAATACTTCCAAAACTGAGAAATACTTTCTCAGTTTAAATCGGTTTAGTTCGTTGTAATATGAATTTAGCATTGTTTAGGCATATGTATTCCAAATGATCCATATTTGTTGTCAAAACACTCAAATTTTATGTTATAAGGTTTGAAAATGAAGCTCTAACAATGGAAGTTCCACAGGGACCGGCCATTGGGATTGATACATTTTATTGATCTTAGCAGAATCTTAAAAAATGACAGAAATCGTGCAACGTTTATTTATTTAACAGCTTTATAGAAACTGACTTCATTCGCGGCAAAATCCAAAAGTGAATACAAAACCTGCCCTCTTCATTTTAAAAAGCATTTTAATTTTTGTTGATAAGACAGTCTGATCAAAAGATATCGAATTTTTAGTTGATACAAATTTTATTTAAAAAATTGATTTCGCGAGCGTAACTAACATTCAAAATCGCCGGTCGCTTCGAGGGTTGCTTCTGAGAGAACGGTTCGTTCTACACAAAAAGTGGTACCTAATAAACATTTTAGTGTTCAAAATTATCTCAGCTACATTTCTTGTTTAAAATATTCTTTTCTGCGGCGCGCTGCGTACAGATATTTGGTAAATCGTTGGAACACTTTCTTGTATCTTTTTTGGGTCCCAAAATTAACATTTTCAGCAAAGTTCGGATTGTTCGTCTCGTTTTTAGTGAACAAATACAGTTGAGCCCGCGAGTCTTTACCCGTGCGTCATTAATACCTGCGAGATAAAACACATACTTTTTATCTAGCATAATTCTCTTCCACGCATGAAACTCATGACAAACCAGCTGCCGCCTGTTATTAAGTAAAACACACAGTAAAGAAATGATTGTGTTTAGATTTCCGTCAAAGTGAATAAAATAACAAAAATAAAATAAGTTATTGAATTTTTTTATAAATTGTTTATTTATTTATTAATCAATAATAATAAAATAATTTATTAAGCTACTTCAAATGTAGCTGTAATTCTGCACAAAAATTTTGAAGCAAAACTTACATTTGACATTCTATATATTTGATAACGTCAAATTTTATAATAAAACCCGTAATCGGAACCGTGCCACTTTCTGTCAGTTGTTGTTGCGTGAAATAGATTTCCGACTTATTTCGTATGCTTTAAATGATGACGGACGGGTAAAGACTCGCGGACTCAACTCTATCTAACGACGCAACGACTGCACAAAAATAAAAGAATGACAATGTGTTTAATTTTCTAGCAAGTTATCCACCAACTTTGGAGGGTTTTGATAGTCATATCAGGTCACAAAATCCGTTTCCGTCACACGAAAACACATTTAAGGGCGTAGGCGCAAAATTTCGGGTAAATGCGCCTACGCCCGCGGGTCAATTTTTTTCTAATCCCGAAAAAACTGATAAATATTTTTGAAAAATTTAAACGCAGAATGAAAGATTACATTATTAGCCCAGTAAATGAACGGGAAATACGGCGAGACCGTGTAATTTTGAGGGGCAACTCCGAATTGCATGAAAATTTGGATTTAGGTTCTACTTACCCTCCACTTCAAAGTTGAAATTGTGCCGTTAGTTGCTTTTACTTGAAGGGGTGACAGTCACCCCTTCTCGGGGGTAAAAAACCATAGGTTCAAGATAAGACCGGAAATGAATAAATTGACTGATTTTAAGCATTTTTTGTTCTATAGAGTTTTTTACGTCAGTCAATACTTTTCGAGTTATTTGCGATTGAAAATGTTTATTTTTCGACAAAAAAACTACGTTTTCAGACGGTTTTTCGCAAATAACTCAAAAAGTAAATATCTGATCGAAAAAAATATTCTTAGGAAAAGTATAGCTTATAAAAAACCGAAAAAAATGGTGTATCAGTACAGTCTATCAATCGAGTAAAAACAAAGTTGTAGCTCATGAAAAATACGTTCTTATTCGTCTAACTCCAAATCGAATATTTCAACGTGAAATCACCGAGAAATTAAGCACTTTTATGGAAAACCCATTTAAACTTTTTTAAAGTGTTTATTAAAAGCTTTACTTTAATTGTTCATAAAAGTCTCTAGCATTAAAAATAAGCGAGTTACGCTCAAAATAAAGTTGACCCTCTTTTTTTCGGTAAAAAATCATGAAAATCTCCCCGTGTTTTATCGGTAAATTATCGTGATTATCGTGATTTTATCGGTAAAAAATCATGAAAAACTCCCCAAATGAAATTAATCGCTACCTCTTTACAAACAATTTACTTACTTATCTGTCTTTTATATGATCTGTCTGTCTCGCCGGTTTAAAGTGCTTATTTATTTTTGAAAGGGTTATAGTTGAAAAAGCTTGAACGGGTCACTATCCACGAGTGTATGCAAATTTTTAACAGCCATATCTTAACCAATTTTTGTCGCACGGTAAAACAAAATGAAACCAGCATATTTATAATAGCAAAACCTACATTTTTTTACTCTTTAAGATTTTTCTTATCGCTAGTACTTTTTAAGTTATTTTGGAAAAGAAAATGTTTCAAAAATTTTTAGAAATTTTTTTTTACTATAAAACCATATTTTTTCAAAAATAAGCACTTTAAACCAATCAAACTTACAGATCGTATAAACAGTATACATACAGTTAAAATAAAGAGTAAAGCGGTAACGATTAATTTTATTTAGGGTGCTAAATAGAAGGAGGTTTTCACGATTTTTTTTTTACTAAAAAAAGGTGCCAACTTTTTTTTTCAGTGTAACTCGTTTATTTTTGACGCCAAAATTTTTTGTAAAAAACAAATATAAAGCTT
The DNA here is from genome assembly GCF_917563875.1 of Diabrotica virgifera virgifera. NCBI lineage: Eukaryota > Metazoa > Arthropoda > Insecta > Coleoptera > Chrysomelidae > Diabrotica > Diabrotica virgifera. The sequence goes on along the minus strand of NC_065443.1, from coordinate 252,682,337 downwards.
TTTTTAGATACTTTAAAAATATAAATAAGCTTTTTCCGAAAAGTGCTTAATTTTTCGGTCATTTCGCGTTGAATTATTCGATTTGGAATTAGACGAATAAGAACGTATTTTCATGAGCTACAACTTTGCTTTTACTCAATTTATAGACTTTACTGATACACCATTTTTTTCGTTTTTTTTATAAGCTACACTTTTGCTAAGAATATTTTTTTCGATAAAATATTTACTTTTTGAGTTATTGGCGAAAAACTGTCTGAAAACGTAGTTTTTTTGTCGAAAAATCAATATCTTCAATCGCGAATAACTCAAAAAGTATTAACCTACGTAAAAAATTTTATAGAACAAAAGTTGCTAATAATCTGTCAATTTATCCATTTCCGGGCTTATTTTAAACACGCGTTTTTCACCTCCGAGAAGGGGTGACTGTCACCCCCCAAGTAAAAGCAACCAACGACACAAATTCAACTTTGAAGTGGAGTGTAAGTAGAACCTAAATCCAAATTTTCATGCAATTCGGAGTTGCCCCTGAAAATTACACTCAAAAACAGTAAATTATTGGGCTATATTACCGAGGGCAGAATTTACCTGAAAACTTCTATATAGGGCAATCAATGAGGGCATTTTGGCCCCGAATTCCATCCTACCACATCGATTTATTTAATATTTTCACAGTAAGTAGGGAATAGCTTAAGACACAAAGTTTACCCTATATACTTCGGCGCTTTTTATAGCTTAGGCGCCCTTGAAGGGGGTGGAAAATTTGTTGGTCAAAATAACCACGGAAATGGCTAGAGAACCTATCTAAGCAAACGCTGTTCTGTATATTTTTTTTTAAACTCAATACTTTTTAAGATATGCGTGGTTGAAAATTGGATATTTTCATTGAAAAATGACACCTTTTCGGACGGATTTTTCTGAATACCTTAAAAGCATCTAATTAAAAAAGCTATATAAAAAATTTTTGTAGCTTATAAAGAAACAAAGAGATTCGTTCCTTTATAAATCTTCTAGTTATAATACAAAAAGAGATATGGTAAGTGAAAAGAGTTTGTTTTTTTTGTGCATGCTCAAATCGGTGTATTCAACTTGAAATAACAGAGAAACGGTCAGTTTTAGGTGTATAATGCTGCCAATACCTTTTGTGTAGTGCTTGAAAAGACCTTGAAAATGAGCAATATTAAATGTCGATTACATTCAAACTACGCGAGATATGCTGCAAAAAATTTGATGACTAATGTATTTTAAGAAAAAATGAGAAGTACCAATATTTAACCCCTCTTCGACCAGAATTTAAATGCATCGTTTTCCGTATACAATTCCTTTTATTATAATGTTATTTCTATGTTCAAAAAGTTGAACAAATTTAAAATGAATGGTTTAAAAAAAATAGGAACAAATAATTATAGAGCGCGTTTTTAAATGTTCTGAAAAATCTTTTTCTCCATGTAACTCGAAAATGATAAGAGATACGAAGAAAGATACCGTAAAAAATGTAGGGCTTTTAGATGATTTTTTTAATCGTTTTAATCATTTTCGAGTTACATAAAGAAAAAGGAAGGTTTTGAAGAAAATTTAAAAATGCGCTCTATAATTTGACCTTATTTTTTTCAAAAAGCATTCATTTTAAATCCGTCCAACTTTTTGAACATAAAAATAAGACTATCATAAAAGGTATTGTGCAAGGAAAACGATGAATCTAAATTCTGATGGATGAGGGGTTAAATACACTTCTTATTTTTCATAAAATATATTCTTCATCAATCATATTTCGCTTAGTTTAAATGTAATCGACATTTAGTATTGCCGGAATGGGACGTTTCATCGCCGCCGTTTCGATGCCGCCGGTTCATCGCCAGTCCATTTCAACGCCGTCCGTTTCATCGCCGGCCGTTTCATCGCCAGTTAGTCAGTTGATTTTGTATTATGGGAGATGACACGACACTACGTTAAATTCAGTTCAAAACTTATGACAAATAAAAAGATAAAAAATATTATTATATTAATTTACTGTTCTATTTCTACTTCCCCTAAATTTGATAGATACTTAATAGTATTAAATTTGTAGTGTTAAATTATATTGTATATTATAAAAGTTTAAAAGTCTATTAAAAGATTAAGTATGGCAACGGGAATGGTCATATCTCGCATTTCCTAGAATTCCTAATTAATACTAAAAATAAACACTAAATGTAATTGTCGAAAATTGGTCGAAAATTCGGAAATATATCAGTTAGCGATTAACTGACTGGCGATGAACCGGCCGGCGATGAATCGGCCGGCGATGAACTGGTGGCATCGAAACGGCGGCGATGAACTGGCGGCGATGAAACGTCCTAGATCCAGTATTGCTCATTTTAAAGGTCTTTTCAAGCACTACAAAAGGTATTGGTAGCATTATACACCTAAAATCGACAGTTTCTCTGTTATTTCAAGTTAAATACATCGATTTGAGCATGCACCAAAAAACAAACTGTTTTCACCTACTATATCTCCTTTTGTATTATAATTCGAATATTTATGAAGGATCGAGTCTCTTTGTTTTTTTATAAGTTACAAAAATATTTTATATAGTTTTTTTAGTTAGATGCGTAGTTTTTAAGGTATTCGCAAAAAAACTGTCCGAAAAGCTGTCATTTATTTATTTATTTATTTATACTGCACATTTACAGCAATAATGCCAATTATAAACACACAGTTATCAATACAAAGAAATAAGAACATACAATTTATACAATACAATAAAATAAATAATACACTTTAAAATAATAAATAAGGGTATCACAGTTTATGTAACATAGTACTCTTTTTCATATTTATTATATAGGTCAAGGCCTTCACTCACGATAAAATCGTTCATTGCCATTAAGCAGTTCGCCATGGGGGAGTTTGCGTATTCTGGGGTTATTTTAAATAAAGTGTGTCTACATCTAAGTCTTTAGTCTGGTACATTAAAATTTATAAATGAAAGAATCGTAGGAGAATCTATGATTTGATAAACTGGGTCAAGGACGTTTCATCGCCGCCAGTTCATCGCCGCCGTTTCGATGCCGCCAGTTCATCGCCAGCCGATTCATCGCCGGCCGTTTCGATACCGCCTTATCATTATATCAGTTAATCGCTAACTGATATATTTCCGCATTTTCCACCAATTTTCGACAGTTACATTTATTATTTATTTTTAGTATGAATTAGGAATTCTAGGAAATGCGAGATATGACCATTCCCGTTGTCATACTTAATCTTTTAATAGACTTTTAAACTTTTATAATATAAAATATAATTTAACACTACAAATTTAATACTGTTTAGTATCAAATTTAGGGGAAGTAGAAATAGAACAGTAAATTAATATAATAATATTTTTTATCTATTTATTTGTCATAAGTTTTGAACTGAATTTAACGTCGTGTCGTGCCATCTCCCATAATACAAGATCAACTGACTAACTGGCGATGAAACGGCCGGCGATGAAACGGCCGACAATGAAATGGACTGGCGATGAACCGGCGGCATCGAAACGGCGGCGATGAACCGGCGACGATGAAACGTCCCATTCCGGATAAACTATAATAAATATGAAAATGATTTGGGCATTTCTACGTCTTTCGCTCAACAAGACAGTGTCAAAAAGCATTCTTTGCAAGTTGTAGGAAACCTTAAGAGGATAAATCCCAAATTTCTTTAGATATAAAGATCTTAAAAATTTCTTCTGAATCCTCTCTATCATATCACTATGTAATATGGTGGAGGGACTCCATATGGTACAACAATATTCGAGTTTTGACCTCACATATGCATGAAAAAGCTTAATTGTAGTGTCACAATAAAATTATTTACTGGATCCTAGGATAAAGCCTAACTGTCTATAACAATCATTAGTTAGTTCGAGAATGTGCTTTTTAAAGGAGAATGTGCTAGTGAATCACACCCCTAGATCTTTGATTTTTGTTAGCCTTTCAAGTTTTACTTCGTTAATAAAATAATGTGTTCTTATGATTTCTCGCTTTCTAGAAAAAGTCAATAGTTTACATTTTGATTCATTTAAGTTCAAATCATTATTTTTACAGAATGTTGATGTACCTTGAATATCTTGTAAATTAATACAGTCATGTTCGTTTTTTATTGTAAGAAATAATTTTAAATCGTCTGCAAATATTATTGTATATAATTGTATATAAATTGTATTATGCAAATTATGCAAAAATTGTATATAATCGGTGATGTCATTTATGAACATAACAAAAAGTAAAGGCCCAAGGATAGAACCTTGCGGTACACCTGACCTGGTTATAAAACTGTCTGAGTAGCAGTTCCCAAATTTGACTACATTAGTACGGTTGGTAAGGTAAGATTCAAAGAATTTTATAAGTTTGTCAGAAAGTACATATTATGACCTCAGTTTTTTTAATAGTACTGAATGATTTACTCTATCAAATGCTTTTGCTAAATCAGTAAACATCAACTTGAGATTTTTCAATGAAAATGGCCAATTTTAAACCATGGATAATTCAAAAAATATTAAGTTTTCAAAAAAAATTATAAAACAGTTTTTGCTTAGAATTAGGTTCTCTAGCCACTGCCGTGGTTATTTTAACTAAGAAATTTTACTTCCCAGAGAAGGGGTGGAAACTGCTCCCAAGATAAAAGCACTCATCGGCATAGGGTAGACTTTGAATTAGAAGATAAGTAGAGGCTAGGCCCAAGATTTCATTAAAATCCATGCAGTAGGATAGAATTCGGAAGTAATATTCTGTTCCTGCTCTCATTGACTGGCGTAATAATGTTTATTTTAATACGTTACAGGGGTAAAAAAAGAATAAAATTTAGTGTGATTTTTATTTTCAAATATCTCGTTCAAAAGAACATTTTTGTTTATTCTAAGGGACTTTCTGCCCTAGGTAATAATGTAATCTTTCATTCTGCGTTTAAAATTTTCAAAAATATTTATTAGTTTTCTCAGGATTCGAAACAAATAAATGGGTTTAAAAAGCATTGGTCCGAAACTTTGCCCCTACCTTTTTAAGAAATGACGAAGTAAAAAAGTAATTTATATTTTTCGTTTTAGCTGCACCAGAACACAGACTCTCCATCATTGGTGGGCATAATGCCACTAAAGGTGAATTTCCTTATATAGTCACTATTCAAGAATGTGCAATAGAATGTAGCCAGTTGTGTAATGGAGTTATTATTTCCAAAAGCTGGATCTTAACATCTGGACATTGCGTTGATTTGTTCATTGAAGGCATATGGAAAGAGGTACACAAAAATATCCCGGAGAATGGTAGTTCTCGCCAGTGGCGTATACCCCCATACATGCGACGCCATATATACGCGAAGTTTTCGATTTTGACAACCTGACCGAATTGAAAAATAGTCTAAATCTCATCTTAAAGTTTAGGAAAAGACCTGTCAATCCACATATCAACCCTCCATTTTGGTCCAAGTGTGTGGGTTTTACGTCCCTTCCCATTTTTGGTCTGTTTTTCGTTCTCGTCCCCAAAACTCCCAAAAATTTCGAAAATCTTACTTCGATCTCTTCGGCTTCAGATATTCTTGATCATTATCATTCCAACTTCTTCTTCTTCTTCCTTTTTGTATGTAGGCTTTAAAGCCTGTTTCTTCTTCAATATTAGCCTCCTAAATTATTTAAGTTATCGCACCATACTTCTTCGTCCATTTGGTGACTTATCTAGTGCTACTCGTACTATCCTATCCTCTGCCATTCTACTAATATGTTCGTTCCACTCCTGTTTCCGTTTTGTAACCCATCCATTTATGTCTTCTACATTGCATGATCTTCTGATGTTTTCGCTTCTCTCCCTATCCAACAGACTTTTCCCTGATATTCGTCGGAGTATTTTCATCTCTGTTGTTTCTAGTAGTCGTCTCGTTTTAGATGTGTCAGGTCTTGTCTCCGCCGTGTATGTCAATATAGGTCTAATTGCTGCTTTATAGATTCTTTTTTTGTGTCTTGTCTTAGGTGTTTGTTCTTCCAGATTGTGTCATTAAGGGATCCCGCCGCTTTACTTGCTTTTAAGCTTTGTTGTCGTACTTCCTCTTCAACATCTCCGTAACTGGTTATATCTATTCCCAGATATCTAAACCTTGCTTCCTGCTTTATTATTTTCCCATCAATTTCGATTTTACATCGTAGTGGAAATTTAGATGTTGTCATACATTTGGTTTTTTTTGCTGATATTATCATTAGACCAGGAAGGATCTGTTTTTAGGTGGATGTGAGAGGTGGCATTCGGATTTTTGCGGATAAAGTTAGGTGATAACTTCGTTAATAATAATTGACTTATGTTCCTTCTTAAATATGCCCGGAACATTAATAAAAAATAAATAAAATATTTATGCCTGGTTGCACCAACAGATCTTAAGCTCCAGCTTAGCTAAGCTCTACTTATAGATAGGGCCTCCTTGAGTATCACTTACGGTGCACTATAATTTTAGATTCTGACCTTATTATCAATTATATCTATTATTATATTAAGGTATTCTTATTGTAATATATTATAATTATATTATATTAATTCTTATGATATTCTCGACTTAAGCTTAAGATCTGTTGGTGCAACCGGGCATTAAAAATTTCAAAAAAATTCGTTTTTTTTCTACTTTCTTTGCTTATAGCTTTAAAACGATTCATTTTGGAACAAAGTCGTATAGGAATAAAACAAAGATAATTAAATTTTCTATTAGATATGATTGGTTAAAAATGTCTGAATTTGTCACCCTTGCTGCAAAATAGCAATAAATATAAAATAAGGGGGCAAAACAAGCCTGTCCTTATTCAATGTTTTCCATCACTTAGGCTATACTTCGAACCTTCCTAATTCGCTTAGAAAATTTTTGTAACGTGCTAGAATCGTCTACCAAATTTCATTAAAATTAACTTACTAGATTTTGCATAATAATTTTGCAATCTAAACTTTTTTTTAAAAATTAAAATTTTTTAAAATCTTTCACAACAAAAACTAGAACATACAAAGATTTGTCAATTTTTTACATATAAAGAAGCACTCCACCTATCTAATGCACTTTACAGAATTGAAATCGGATGATTTAAGCAGCCTCAGAAATGTTTTACTTATAAACAATTTTTACACAATTTTTACACAAACTTATAAACAATTTTTTGGCTTATAAACAAATTAGTGCTGTGGTCAGGAGGGGGTGCTACGGGCTCCTTTATTTAGATGGACTTACCCAATTTTTTTTATATATTTTGACCCGTAGAACACGAATTTTTTGGGTAACAGTTGATCCGGATGTCGATAAGATTGTTACAGGGTGTCTGCGTAACTTGGAACCATATGGGAAACTTTTTTAATATCAATTTTACGAAAAAAAGTCATTCTTTATAAAGTGCTCTGTATAGTCTAAAACCTAAGATGCAATCATCAGATATCAAATTTTGTCAACAGTATACGAGGTATGTCAAAAAATATGAATTTCGCTAAAGAGCAAACTACCTTTATATTTCAAAATATCAAAAAATTTTATTATGAAAAGTTATTTGTAATTAAAAACCATATTCAAATATGCAGTAACAGCCTTCTACTTGAAAAACAAATTTCTGAAAATTTCCTAAATTACCGATTCCGAACATCATTTTTATTTATTAGACATGTAATAACTCTTTTATTAATAATTTTAGGGAAAAAAGTTATTCTTCATAAAAATCTGTGCACGGTCTAAACCTCAAGATGCAACCATCAGTTATCCAAGTTTGTTAATTTTATACGAGGTGTGTCAAATAATATGAATTTAGAAAGAATTAAATTCTTTCTAAATTCATATTATTTGACACACCTCGTATAAAATTAACAAACTTGGATAACATGAATTTAGAAAGAATGATGCATCTTGAGGTTTAGACCATGCACAGATTTTTATGAAGAATAACTTTTTTCCGTAAAATTATTAATAAAAGAGTTATTACATGTCTAATAAATAAAAATGATGTTCGGAATCGGTAATTTAGGAAAATTTCAGAAATTTGTTTTTCAAGTAGAAGGCTGTTATTGCGTATTTGAATATGGTTTTGAATTACAAATAACTTTCCATAATAAAATTTTTTGATATTTTGAAATATAAAGGTAGTTTGCTCTTGAGCGAAATTCATATTTTTTGACATACCTGGTATACTGTTGACAAAATTTGATATCTGATGAGTGCATCTTAGGTTTTAGACTATGCAGAGCATTTTATAAAGAATGACTTTTTTTCGTAAAATTGATATTAAAAAAGTTTCCCATATGGTTCCAAGTTACGCAGACACCCTAAACAAAGAACTTGAAGAATTACATAACATCGATTTTTCGCAAAATAAAACATTTTTTGTATTTCTTGGGTAATTCTAAGCAAAAAATGTTCTTACAAGTTTTTTCATAGGATGCATAGTTTTCGAGATAAACGCGGTGGAACTTTCAAAAAATCGAATATCTTTTGATTAAAAAATAAATTAGCAATTCTGCTCACAGCATTTGAAAGTTTAAGTCAAATTATACCGGTTTTAATTATTTGCATTGCTAAAAATTAATTTTTATAATATTAAATAAAGCTATTTGTTTATAAGCCAAAAAATTGTTTATAATTTTAAAACATTGCTGAGGCCCCTTAAATAATCAGATTTCAATTATGTAAAGTGTATTAGATAGATAAAGCACCTCTTTATATGTAAAAAAATTAGCCAATTTCTAAATGGTCTACTTTTTGTTCAGAAAGATTTTCAAAAATTTGAACTTTTTTAAAAACATATAGGGCCGGTTGTTCGAACGCTAATCAACAATGATCACTATCAAATATTTAATTACTCTCACAACTGTCCATGTCAACTTTGGTTGGGTTGCTGAAAACATAATTGATTATAATTATGAGATTAGTTAATTAATTAACATAACAATTATTGACATAATTGATTAACTAATTTCACAATTGTACTCAATAATTATATTTTCAGCAACAAAATCAAAGTTGACATTGACAGTTGTGACAGTAATTAAACATTTGATAGTGATCATTGCTGATTAGCGTTCGAACAACCGGCCCTTAGATTGCAAATTTATTATGCAAAATCTATTGTGTCGATTTTAATGAAATTTGGTAGACCGTTTAAGTAAGTTATAAGAATTTTCTATGCGAATCACTAAGGTTCAGTGCCACCAAAGGGGTTAAGAAACATTAAATAACAACAGGCGTATTTTCCCCCTTATTTTGTATTTATTGCTATATTGCAGAAAAGGTAATACCTTAAGACATTTTTGACTAGTCGTATATCATACAAAATTCAATTATTTTTATTTTATCTTTTACGACTTTGTTCCAAAACGAATCGTTTTAAAGTTATAAGCAAAGAAAGCAGAAAAAAATCGATGTTTTTGAAATTTTTAAATATTTTAATTTTTTTATTCATGTTCCGGGTATATTTGAGAAGGAGCATAAGTCAATTATTATTACTGAAGGTGTCACCTAACTTTATCTGCAAAAATCCAAATGCCACCTCTCACTTCCAAAAATAGACGTTTTTTTACAGATTAGTCCTGGTCTACATATTGTATTTCTTGGCTGTTGTATTGAAGATGTGTGTACACGAAGACACGAAATAGAAATCAGTTTTCAGAAAGTAGAGATAGCCATAAATTCACTCAAAAACAGAAAGTCACCAGGACCAGATGGTATAACCAATGAGCTTCTAAAATACGCAGGAGAAAGTATAACCCTAGAGATGACCATTCCAACGAATGTCTAATTTTTAAAATTGATTGTACCATTCAAAAGTTACTGAGCTCAGAAATTTTAATCAATAAAAAGGGGAAAATTCTTGTGGGTATTTGGGTATGTGTGTATGTGTGTACGTGTGTGGAAAAGTTACACCGATCAGAAACTTTTTTCTAAATTTCAAGAGGGGGTCAGTACTGATTTAGAACTGGTGTAGTTTGTGACTTTTGACCACTCATAAGACAGCTGTAGCACTTGGTAGGTACAAGAAGGCATATTTTTTGGATGAATGTATCTCGGGTTCAAAGAAAGATAGGAAAACTGTCTTCTTCTTCTTCCTGCTTCCTTTATAGGCTCGTGCCTGTTCCATCTTCGGATGCCTCCTCATCAGATATTCAAGTTGTCACTACATATCTTCCTTGGCCTTCCTATACTCCTTTGAAAGTTTTGGTTTTTCGATAATTACTCAAAATTTTCAGCTGCGAATTGCGCCAATAACTGAGCGTTTGTAGGACGATTCTAAACGCATCTAACGATGTATACCTCATATCTGGTAAAATTCGAATTTTAAGTTTTAGGCTCATAAGTATGATCAAATCTATGTCCGATTGGAAAAACGGCTTTTTAAGCTCACTAAATCTTATAATACTTTCAGATATCATATTTGCCCTTGGGTGCATCAGACTCTACTTGTAAATAGCTGTCAAACTTTTGTTTATTTTTTTTTTTCAAAATCGGTTGAACCGTTTAGAAGTTATCGAGCTCCAAAATATAAGCAATTTAACCATTATCACCGAGATGGTCTATAAGGTTACGACGCTAAACTTGATAGGGAAATCCGAGTTAATTTTCCAGCCATACCAATATTTTTTTTTATCTATATCGAATAGAAAAAAATCTAGTGTATATTTGATGCACACAAAGAATTATATTGAAAAATTAAATATTGGGAAGGCTGGGATATGAACTTGAATTGCCCTATCACAAGTTTAGTGTCGTAACCACTAGCCCATTTGGATGATAACGCAACAAAGGCATTTATAACGCTTAACGTGTAATCTAGAAACATTCCATTGAAGTTTATACATTTAATTTATAAAAGAACTTTGAAAAACTCTTTATGCAAGAATAAAAAACCGCTAAACATTAGTGGCGTAAAAATTAGTGGCGCACACAATATTCCAGTTACACAAGAGCTGATATGAATATAACGTTGCGCAAAAATTTATTTTTATTTTGATGGAAAATAAAATTATACTTTTATTTTGAAAGATTTTTCCATATTTGAAGTAAAACGCGCCACAAAAGAGTACCTCTTTTGTGGCGCGTTTCACTTCAAATTTAGCAAATGCTATAGAAAGACTTTTAAAATAAAACTATAATATTATTTTTCATCAAAATAAAAATACATTTTTGCGCCACGTAATATTCATATCAGCTCTTTTGTAGCTGGAATATTGTATGTGCCACTAATTTTTACGGCGTTTAGCGGTTTTTTATTCTTGTTAAATCTATAAGAGAATTAAAGGCTATAGCGGGATAAGATGGTCAAAAGTGCCCCCGCACCGATCAGCCTCGCTACTTATGTTTTCGATAAAGGATATAAAATTATGCCCTCATGAAAATTTTTAGCTTCCCAGAGGTCCTAAAACGTCTTAAATCGACAAAAGAAGAATTTTTAGGTTTTATTTTTTTCTGAGCGCTATTTTACTTTAAAAAATCTGAAAAAATTCAAGAGGTTGTATCTTTTGAATACAAAACAACCTGATTTTTTCAGATTTTTGTAATAAAAATGAGCCCAGGAAAAATTTTTGAAATTTTCAAAAAAATTTTAGGTTGTGATAATATGATTTGGCCAACTTTTAAATAGTATTTTTTTGTATACTTTTTGCCGTTCTTTTGAATGGCAGAGGCAGAATTTTTAATATCTGAGCGGAAAGAACGAAAAAATCGAAAAAACCGTTTTTGGCTGTCACGAGATGCATCTCGGGACAGCCAATTTTACGATTTAGGATCTTGACTACAACAAATGAATTAAAAAATTAAAAGTGTGAATTTTGTCATAAAATTTTGTATGTGAGGTTTTAATAATATTTGGAACAACTTTTCCAAATAACTTTTTTCGATATCTCTAACGCGAAGCAAATCGAATCGCATATCGAAAATTCACCCTGTTTGTAATAGGCCGCGTTTAAAACTTAAAGTTTAGTTGACTATTTTAAAAATTGTGAACCATCACCCTGTATGACTGTGCAAAATTTCAAATCTGTGTGGTATTATAATATCACCCTGTACAAAATATGTTTAAAACTCATTCAAAGTCATTAATCCATGTAGTATCTGTTCTTGTATCAATAACCGCAAGTAACATTGAATTGTCATGTTTTGTTATTATTTAAATGTGTATATAAACATTAACTCGGTGGAGAAAGATGATTGTACTCAGTTAGTAATTATTGTTGTAGTAGGTCGTTACTGTGATATGTAAACATATTGTTATGGTTAGTCGTTGATGGAGGTGATTGTAAATATAATGTATTTGAACCAAACAATAGAGTTTTAATTAATTGGGACCAGAAGGCATAACATCACACTATTTAATACATGGCTGATCCTGCAGACTAGAGGAGGTCTTCTGAAGGAGCAGAGATGGCGGTAACAAATTGGAAACGGAGACGGCGAAGATGGACCAGGACGAAGATGCAGAGAACCCAGGGAACAAAGACAAAGTGATAAAATGTAAGTAAGAATGTCTATCTTTATTAAAAATGCTTCCCTCGTTTTTATATTATTATTGAACATTGAATATTTATCTTTGCTGATTTTTGAATAATTTATGAAGTATCGATTTTTTTTAAGAATATCTATAAATTTTGAAATATGAAGTGATTTTCGAATTGAATATTTTTATCGAAGTTTATTATATATGTTATTATTGAATTTTTACCGAATTTTGAATTTTTATTTAATTTATTTGAAAAATCTATCCGATTTCGATTTTTAGTACGGTTATTTTTAAATATTGTACGGAATATCGAATTTTTTCCAAAAAAAAAAAATTCTATCGAATTTTGAGATTTGCACTGATTTTGAATATTTTTATCTAACTTTTGCATAGGCTGTTTTTGAATTTTGAATTGAATTTGTATCGAATATGTATACTATTATTGAATTTTTATTAGCCATTTTGTTTTTATTATTGATATTTATTGATTCTATAGATACATTTTCATCGATTTTGTGTTAAATTTTGTATGAGATGAACCTGAATTAATATTTTTTTGAGTGATAAATGATATTTTTTTAATAAATAATGATTAGTGATGACATACGATAAACATTGCTATAAGCAAGATATATATTTTTAACGAACCGACCTGATGCGTCGAGATAAGGAATTTGGAGAAGAACTATATAGATAAGAAGAAGAACTAACAATATTATAAGCTAAATATTATGAGGCAACTTGAGACAATAAGAAACCCACGGCTCTTGTCAAATTGGGAAGGTACTAAGTGATTTATAGAAGCTTGAAAGCTTATTAGAGACCCACTCTGTGTTTTGAGAGTACCTATTTTATTCATGATTATTCGTGAATAAACAACGGCCTCAAAGCAAGGGATTGAGGTTGTGATATTTTTAGAAGAATTTGAACCGCATAAAATACCTATTTCGTGTTTTGAGTTAACTATACCACCTTCATGGTGCGTATAGATCAGGGCGAAAATTCGGGTTAATATTGGCGGAGAACTAAGACATCCGAGTGAAACCTCTTTTATTAAGGTAAAACGAAGGTATCGGAGCTAGTATATGAAGTGATGATTATGATGTTATATGAAATGATATATGAGATAAATGATATATGATTGTTATATGAAAGATGTATATGAAGATGAATTATGTACACTGTAGAAGTGTTATTATGTGGAGAAAATGAAGAAATATAGTTGTAGTACCAGACAAGAAGAAGAAGAGAAAAAAAGATAATTTTTTTATTAAAATATGTGGGAAAAATGAAAGAAGACACATAAAAATTGCAAGAAAAGAAGCAAAATTAAGAAGATACTAAGCAAATAATAAGTAGCTAATCATTGAATTATGTCTAAGAATTAAAGTTGTAAGTTTTTTTCTATAAAGTAATGTTAATTATAAATAACTTATTTTTAAATGTAGATAATGAATTCAGGTTAAATTTTCGCGGAAAATGGAAGTGTTTGAATTAAGGATAGACAATATCTTACAATAGTGTTAGTAGATAGTAAGCAAAGGGACACAAAAAGTGAAGTTTTTAGAGAGATTAAATATTTATTATAGCTACAAGAGAGTTATTAGAAGTTTTTTTTGAGACACATATTAAAAGTTTTAGAGAGATTACATTTTTATTATAGGTACAATATTTTAAAGTTAGTAAGGCGTATATAAATAAATCAAAATAAGACTGAAATAATAAGATGAAATAGTAAAGTAACGTTAAATTCTTTTTTTATATACCATTTAATAGAAGTTTAGGTAATATTTAGCTTAGCTTAGGAAGTATTAAAGTCGAGATTTTATTACAATTAGATTAGTTACGGCTTATAGGCACTAAAAGACTATTTAAAAGTAAGGATCAATTTCATTCACTGTGGACACTGTTTTGAGGAAGTGAATTAGTGAACGAAAAAAAAAGGACGAAAAGACACGACGTGAAAGTACGTGAACTAGTAATAGGTTATAAAATACCAGTTTAGTATAGGGAAAATATGAACTTTTGTGTAAAATAGGAAAAAGAATATACATGTTTAGGGAAAAATCGATTGATCTGAAATATACCATGGTACAGTTAGTTAGCATAGTTAGGAAATTTAATTTTTCAAAATAGTATTAGGTAACCATAAACATTTTTGTAAAAATGAAAGAGGAGCATCACATTTTAAAAATATGTAATTTTAACAAAACGGGGAGGTGTGTTATTATAATATCACCCTGTACAAAATATGTTTAAAACTCATTCAAAGTCATTAATCCATGTAGTATCTGTTCTTGTATCAATAACCGCAAGTAACATTGAATTGTCATGTTTTGTTATTATTTAAATGTGTATATAAACATTAACTCGGTGGAGAAAGATGATTGTACTCAGTTAGTAATTATTGTTGTAGTAGGTCGTTACTGTGATATGTAAACATATTGTTATGGTTAGTCGTTGATGGAGGTGATTGTAAATATAATGTATTTGAACCAAACAATAGAGTTTTAATTAATTGGGACCAGAAGGCATAACATCACACTATTTAATACTTCTGTATATATTTTGATAGTCGAAACATAGGGGTCAGGGGTGTCTTCATCTTAAATGCGACACACTGTATCTTATCAATTTGATAATTTATTGCAACTAATATAGTCGTATTTTTAAGATTAAAAATATAAAATCAAAATACTGACTAATTCACTAATTTTATCATAAAAAGTTCAAATTGATTGCATTGAAGTATTGAACCAATTAATGTGTAATACTTAATATACAGTGAGCACGTAAAAGTTGGAATAAATTAATTTTCTTGAAAATGGACGATTTTGGAAAAAAAATCCCGAAACAGGTCAATTTGTATTTTTAAATTACTTTTTGGCATATATATCATACTAGTGACGTCACCCATTTGGGCGTGATGACCTCATCGATGATTTTTTTTTAATGAGAATAGGGGTCGTGTAATAGCTCATTTGAAAGGTAATTTAATTCTCTATTCAGTAATATAAACAGTAACATAATTATTTATACAGGGTGCCGAAAAAAATTTTTGAATTAAATTTATTGACATAAAAAGAAGAATATGTGTAATTTATTTAATTCAAAATACATTTTACTGCTCTCAGAAAGCAGAAAAAAATGTTTATTTGAAAAAAAAATTGCTTGTCGCTTAAATTAATTGCTCAAATTGTCAAGAGGCGGGTGGGTGGCTGCTTTAATATTAAATTTGCAAAAAACAATATTTATTTGTCAAATAAACATTTTTCCTGTTTTCTGATAGCAGTAAAATGCATTTTGAATTAAATAAATTACACAGATTCCTCTTTTTGTCAATAAATTTAATTAAAAAAATTTTTTTGGACACCCTGTATAAATAATTACTTTAATGTTTATATTACTGAATAGAGAGTTGAACTACCTTTCAAATGAGCTATGACACGACCCCTATTCTTATTTAAAAAAAATCATTGATGACGTCATCACGCCCAAATGGGTGACGTCACTAGTATGATGTATATGCCAAAAAGTCGTAGTTTAAAATAAAAATCGAGCTGTTTCGGGATGTTTTTCCAAAATTGTCCATTTTCGAGAAAATGAATTTATTCCAACCTTTACGTGCTCACTGTATAATATAATATACAGAGTGAGTTTTATGTATGGAAACCCTCAATTATCTCGGAAATAGCTTGCACGATTTTTATAGCTTGTGGTGGGTTGGGGTTTTTCTAATGTGGCCAATATTATAGTAATACTTACATTGTTGTCAGATCTTCCGTTTTTCTGAATATCTAATTAACTTTCTTATTTCAAATGGAACACCCTGTATATTTTTTGCGTTTTGAAGTCCTTAAGAAATAATGATTATTTTCCATGTTATATTCCCTATACCTAAAGGCCATAATTTCGGAGTTATTGCTACATTTATTTTTAAAAACTTTTTAAACAAATTATAAAAATCAATTTTTTCGGCCTGGGTAGACAGAGATTTTAGGTTTTTTGGACCATTGGGAACAAAAAAGTTCTTTTGTAATTTTTCTCTAAAGTTAATCGTTTTCGGGTTAATAATAAATTAAAACTGAAAAGAAATCAAATAATGACGATTTTCAAGGTTAAAAAACACAAATCAAAAATATTATTTTTGAAACTGCGAAGTACAGAAATTCAAGTTGAAGCCTTATTTTATCAGTTAACAATAAGTAATTTGAGCTTGTTTCATTCTAAAATATTGTTTTTTAGTTGTTAATGCAGCCCGATCGCCCGTCCTCTCATATGCGCTTCATTAACATTTATTAAAAAGCAATGTTTTAGAATCAAACGTGCCAAAAAATTTTATAGCGAGCCCCTGGAAGAAGGGTTTAGCTTGAATTTGGGTACACCGCAGTTTCAATTTTTTATTTTTGTTTTTGAACCTTGAAAATGGTCATTATTCGATTTTTTTCAGTTTTAAATTGTTTATAACTCGAAAACGATTAACTTTAGAGAAAAATTATAAAAGACCTTTTTTGTTCCCAATGATCCAAAGAACGTAAAATAATGCCTACACGGGCCTAAAAAATTGATTTTTATAATTTCTTTAAATTTTTTTTAAATCAATGTAGCAATAACTCCGAAACTATGGCATTTAGGTATAGGGAATATAATATACAAAATAATCAGTATATCTTAAGGACTTCGAAACGCAAAAAATATACAGGATGTTCCATTTGAAATAAGAAAGTTCATTAGATTTTCCGAAAAATGGAAAATCTGACAACAATGTAATTATCACTGTAATATCGGCTGCATTAGAAAACCCCTACCCACCAAAACCTATGAAAAACGTGCAAGTCGTTTCCGAGATACTTCAGGGTTTCTATACATAAAACTCACTCTATTATAATATAATAATTATAATAATATTATTATATTAATACGCATTAATGGGTTCAATATTTCAATGCAATCAATTTGAACTTTTTATGATAAAATTAGTGAATTCGTATTTTCATTGTATATTTTGAATCTGTAAAATATACGACTCTATTAGTTGTAATAAATTATTAAATTGATAAGATATAGTGTGTCGCATTTAAGATGAAGACACCCCTGACCCCTATGTTTCGACTATCAAAATATATACAGATTTGAAATTTTGCACAGTCATACAGGGTGATGGTTCGCAATTTTTAAAATAGTCAACTAAACTTTAAGTTTTAAACACGGCCTATTACAAACAGGGTGAATTTTCGATATGCGATTCGATTTGCTTCGCGTTAGAGATATCGAAAAAAGTTATTTGGAAAAGTTGTTCCAAATATTATTATAACCTCACATACCAAATTTTATGACAAAATTCACACTTTTAGTTTTTTTTTCAGTTGTTTTAGTCAGGATCCTAAATCCTAAAATTGGCTGTCCCGAGATGCACACCAGCCAAAAACGGTTTTTTCGATTTTTTCGTTCTTTCCGCTCAGATATTAAAAATTCTGCCTCTGCCATTCACAAGAACGGCAAAAAGTACACAAAAAAATACTATATATTTAAAAGTTGGCCAAATCATATTATCACAACCTAAAATTTTTTTGAAAATTTCAAAAATTTTTCCTGGGCTCATTTTTTATTACAAAAATCTGAAAAAAATCAAGTTGTTTTGTATTTAAAAGATACAACCTCTTGAATTTTTTCAGATTTTTTAAAGTAAAACTGCGCTCACAAAAAAATAAAACCTAAAAATTCTTCTTTTCTCCATTTAAAAAGTTTTAGGACCTCTGTCCTTTATCGAAAACATAAGTAGCGGGGCTGATCGGTGCGGGGGCATTTTTGACCATCTTATCCCGCTATAGCCTTTAGTTTATTTTACAAAACCTTTAATATAATGCAATTTTAAACAAAGTTGAATGCATCAATAGATCAAAGGTTGGCAATATTTACAAATCGGCTCTAGTACTCCGGTGTATATAAGGAGACTTCCATAAATGAGAAAAAAATACATAACAACAAGTTTTGGAATGTATAAATACAAAATTGTTATCATATAGTCTAAGAGCTAGAGCCGAAAAATCATCGTCATAAGTAATATGGAGTTTGGCATGTGAAATGTGTCCATTGTATATTGATAATTATGACCCCTTTCGGGCTGACACCTCAGTGGATACAGGATATATTGATAATTATGACCCCTTTCAGGCTGACACCTCAGTGGATACAGGAAGTAGCAATAAGGGATGAAAGGGGAAAGTTAGTGTAGTCTTTAAAGGTTTTCACCTCCTATTTTGTTAAATATCTAATAATCCTAAAATAATCCTAATCTTAAATATCCTAATTGGTGACTAGTTAGAGCATACCCCAAGAAATAAAAATGATTTAGTGCCAACTTGCACTTTTACCCTGGGGGTGGATACCACCCTTTCTCGGAGGTGAAAACTATTTTATTAAAAATAACCCCACAAATCGATAGAGGGACAAATTATAAGTACAATTTGTTATATCATATTATTAAAATAAATCAATACTTTTTGAGTTATTAAAGATCAAAGATTTGTCTGTTTAAGAGCACATGCGTGAAGTTACGGATGATAAAAAGAACATATTAATTAATTGTATGTTACTTAAATATTATTTTTATATTATTTCGATATTATAAATTTAGCAAAAGTGTATTCGAATATGTCAAATGTACCCATTATTGGACATCCCAAGTTTCTAAACATATTCAGTTTATATTGATAGAAAAAATTCAATTAAATATCGAAATAATATAAAAATAATATTTTACTAACATACAATTAATTGATATGTTCCCTTTATCATCCGTAACTTCACGCATATGCTCTTAAATAGACAAATCTTTGATCTTTAATAACTCAAAAAGTATTGAGATATTTTAATAACATGATATAACAAATTTTACTTAAAATTTGTCCCTCTAACGATTTGTAGGGTTTTTTTATAATAAAATTGTTTTCACCCACGGGAAGGGGTGGTATACACCACCAGGGTAAAAGTGCAAGTTGGCACCAAATCAGTTTTATTTCTTGCTCTAACCAGTCACCAATTTGCATGCAAATCGATGGAGGTTTAACAAAACAGGAGGTGAAAACCTTTAATGACTGCACTAACTTTCCCCTTTCATCTCTTATTGCTACTTCCTGTATCCACTGAGGTGTCAGCCTGAAAGGGGTCATAATTGTCAATATACAATGGACACATTTCACAGGAAAAACTCCATATTACTTATGACGATGATTTTTCGGCTCTAGCTCTCCGTCTATTAGAATTAAATAGGTTTGAAATAAATCTACTAAATAGACATAAATCGATAGAAACAGCATATTTTAACAGGGATGGCGACATATATATGAACATCTATTTTATTTAAATAGATAAAATACGAACATACCTGAAGAACTGCTAAAACACCCCTCTTCAGCCTTAATGCATGATTAATAAAAACAAATATTTAACAAATGCTTATTTGATAAAAAAAATACCAAATAAATAGGGGCTACTTAACCTCCATACCAGGGCCTTTTATTGAGTCCATGCCCTTTATAAATAAAACTTTAGAGCAGCTCAGTACAACACAATGAGCGATGGAGATGGCCATGCTAGGGATTAGTTTGAGAGACAGTATTCGAAATATCGGCATTCGTGAAAGAACAAAGATTGCTGATGACGCAGAACGTATAGCAAGGCTCAAGTAGCCCAATGGGTCGGTCATGTTGCCCGAGATAATGCCGAAAAATGGACACAGAGATTAACAAACTGGAGACCAAGAGAGAACAGACGAGGAGTAGGCAGACCGCAGAAGAGGTGGGCAGATGATATCAAACAAGTCGCGGGCAAGCAGTGGATGAAAATTGCCAAGGGTAAAAATATATGGAAGCAAATGGAAGAGGCCTATGTCCAGCAGTGGACGAACATAGGTTGAAGAAGACGAAGAAGAAGAAGAACCTCCATACATAAAAATGGAAACAAAAATACCCCAATAAATATGTGGGAATACGCGTTACACCTTCTGTGGGTTGGGTAGGTTGTATGGTAAAATTACAGTAGACTCCCTCTATAACGAGAACTGAAATGGCGGACTAATTACTTCGTTATAAGCGGATCTCGTTATATCAGACAACAATAATATTGTGCATACCACCACCACTGAAATGTTTTGATGCCTCTTAGGTAGTTTATTAGGTGTCGATGGTCGACCTCAACAATGAAATTTGGCCATCGTAAATTGTAAATTTCCTACAATATTCAATATCGGTCGATAGATAAACAAGAAGGAAGAAGTTTATTACCGGCAGTGGAATTTATTACAGCACTGGTCTCGATAAGCACACATATGTTGGGAATTCCTGTATACAGGCAGTTATGGTATTTATTTATGGCCATCACCACGCCAAAAACAGGTAAAGAAACATATTCTTCGATTTCATTTTTCCTCGCTATAACCAAATATGCCTCGTTATAGAGGTGTTATAGTTCAATAGAAATTTCATGGGATATCTAGTGTACGTCGTTATAAGCGAAACCTCGTAATACCCGTGTTCGTTATAGAGAGAGTCTACTGAATTGACACAGAAAGGATGGAGGAACAGCTGCGTACTTCAGAAGAAGAGAGTGGTTTTCGTCCCGGACATTCATGTAGTTATAACAAGTATACTGATAACATAATATTTTCAATAGTAATACCACTAGTGATTCAATTTTCGCGATAAGTCTGTCGATTTACTTCTAAACGAAACTGAGTTGCTTGAAAACACCACGAGTCCGTAGGACGAGTCCGTAGGACGAGTGGTGTTTTCTTTAAGCAACTCAGTTGAGTTTAGAAATAAAAGACAGACTTATAAGATAAATTAAATCACGAGTGGTATTTTATTAGACTATTTCACGAACAAAGTGATAGGTCAAAAATTCAGTGGAATGAGAGGAAGGAATTTAATAATAATACATTTGATCTAGGTAACCCAAATCTACCCATTTTTTGAATAATTCACAATTAGTCATAATCATAAAAAAAAACCCTGATAGAGAAAGTAGTGGAATACAATAAACCCCTAGTTCTAGTTTTTATCGATTTTCATAAAGCCTTTGATACAGTTGAACTTAGCAAAATATTACAGGCGCTTAAAGAATGCAGGCTAGATTATAGGTATACAAAATTATTACACAAAATATACTTACAGGCAACAACCACTGTCAAATTACATACTAACAGTAATCGCATAAAAATAGAACGGGGGGTTAGACAAGGAGACCCAATGTCACCTAAACTTTTTAATACGGTCATAGAACATGCTTTCAAGAGTTTGGATTGGATGACAAAGGGAATAAAAATAGATGGAGAATACCTAAACCACTTACGTTTCGCCGATGATATAGTCATAGTAGCTGAGGATCTAGGTATGGCAAGAGAGATGGTACAAGAACTCGTTGTAGCTACAGAAAATGTTGGTTTAAATATAAACATCTCAAAAAAAATAATAATGACAAATTTGGTACCCAACCAGAACATCAGTATTGGTGGGAAGGAAATAGAACTCGTAGATAGATATAAATACCTGGGACATGAAATTACGATTGGCAGGGATAACCAGACTCATGAGCTGAAGAGAAGAATCGGTCTTGGGTGGGCAGCATTTGGAAAACTGAGAGAAATTTTTAAAAGTGAGGTACCCACATGTCTAAAGAGAAAGATATTCGATCAGTGCGTCCTCCCAGTCTTGACGTACGGATCAGAAACACTTACCTTAACTAAAGCCTCGGCTACCAAACTAAGAGTCACGCAGAGAAGAATGGAGCGGTCAATGTTAGGAATAACTCTGCGAGACAAAATCAGAAACGAAGAAATCAGGAGAAGAACAAAGGTGACTGACGTCATCGAGAGGATAGCCAGGTTGAAGTGGAGATGGGCAGGACACGTAGCCATAATGACAGATGGGCGGTGGACGAAGAGGTTATTGGAATGGAGGCCAAGAGAAGACAAGAGAAGCGTCGGTCGACCGCCTACAAGATGGACTGACGACTTAAGAAAGGTAAATAAAAACTGGATGAGGGCGGCGCAGGATAGATGGGGTTGGAAACGAGGGGAGGAGGCCTATGTTCAGCAGTGGACTTTTGAGGCTGGGCGATGGAGTCATAATCATGAAATATTTATTATAACTATAAATAATTTGTTATAATTATTTTTTACCTATAACAATAAATAATTTGTACACGAAAAAAATACATTATTCTCGACTATAATTATTATAAACGGTGCAATTGTAAAAATTTTGAATAGTATGACTACCATCAATTTTTCGCATGTTGAAGGCCCAGTCTTTTAGAATGAATGCTAGTCTTTCGTTGTTATTTTCTGCATCTAATTTGTAGTTGCGATCCACACAGAACATCATAAATTGTCTCCATATATAAGATTTAGATTTTCTTGTGTTACTCGGTATATTTTCTTCAATGTTTTGGTTTATAACTTCGTTTGAAGTACCACCGAAACGACTCATTTTAACGTATACAGCTACAATAATTTTTTTGGCAAACGTCAAACTTTGCTTTGCGATCGGTATCCATGGTTACGTCGTTGAAAACACGAAGCTGATAGACCAATCAGAATTGAAAGACAATTGGTGTTTTCGCGATAACACAAGCTGTCTTTGGTTTGTGATTGGTCAGATTATGTGAAAATTTTAAGATGAGTGAAATAGTCTATAAAACAGCTCATAAAAGTAACAAGTTCATATTACTGCTACTTTTAGTTATATCGTTTTATTTATTTATTTTAAAAGTTTATTTAACTTTTAGGTTTATGCAGGAGTGACAAATATTGACGATCCAAATAAACAAAACAGAAGTGTGGAAAGATCCTTTTATCACGAAAATTTTAATAAAACGTAAGTTTTTAATTAAAATAGTTATTTTAGCGTTAGGAACAATATTTTTCTACCAGTCTTTAAAAAATGACCAAATATTAATCAATTAATTTAATTAATATGAAAATACATACACAAATTAATTCTATGACAAGGTTGTCAAAGCCAAACTATCAGCATAATTGGTTAGCATGACGACGATCTTGGTTTCCATGACGACGATTCAAAACCACTGTTATTGTCTACTGATTTGACTTTCGAATAGTATGTCAAAATTATTTTATTTCATCGAATTCTCGCATTAATTTCATTAAAACATGAACACAATAAGATATATTTGAAATAAATTAGTAAATAATATCTAAATATTAGTTTGTTGCATGTATTTTAATTACTTTAAGGCCATATTAATATATCTAAATTAACATGCGTGCGGAAAAGTAAAACGCGTGCGGAAAAGTAAAACGCGTGCGGAAAAGTAATACGCGTGCGGAAATGTAAAACTTTCTAAACTAAAACGCGTGCGCGAAAGTAGACATTTTTACACGCTCGTAGAAAAAATTTATTGTATTGATTGATTGTACTGATTTCGATCAAATTAAATGCTTAGAAAACTGGATATTTGTATAGAAACCAATAATTTAGAATATAACAGCGATTTTGTAGCGTACAGATCATTATCAAATCTTACAAAGATTTCATCAAATCTTACAAAGTAAATAAACATTATGCAGTGGATAATATTTATTTACTAATGATAAATAATAACCGGCAAATATACGCAAAAAATGGACAACTTAATACATTGTGAAATAAGCAGAGATGAAACTAGTAGAGGTGGAATTTATCGATATAAACTTATAAAATTAACATTACATTACAGAGTTTCCCACCTTTAGACGTCTTTGACAGGAGTATTTTATAAATTTCTCCTCTCACAGTGACAGTTGCCATACTCCTCCGATACGTCTAAAGGTGGGAAATTACGTAAGTAATTTAATGTTAATGTATACGGTCATATCGATAATTTCCACCTCTTTTTACTTCACAATGTATTATGTTTTCCATCTTTTGCATTATTTTGTCTGTTATTGGCGCGCTCATCACTGTATATTACTTTATTATGAAATGGACCTAGGTAGGACACGTGGCACAAGACAATGAAATATGAACGAGAAATATTGTACCTACATTGGAGAGACAACATGGACACAGTTTTAGTAGAGGAAGACCACAAAAACGGTGCCTAGATGACATCCGAGCAATAGTGGGGATAAACTCGCCCCAAATAGCAAAAAACAGAAGACTGGAGAACTCACAGAAATGCCTTTGTCCAGGAAAGGATGCAAACAGGCTTAAGAAGAAGATATAACTACTACATCTAAGTGACAACAAACTAGCGCAGCGCAATCAAAACCACTGGAAACAAATCCACCTAAATACAATAATTTTACACTGCAAAACGTCTAATTTTCATCATTATCATTATTATATAAGTTAAACCTTACGCAAAAATTAACAAACCTGATCTACTTCTCGGCATCCAGAATACCTACCAAGATATCATAAATAAAAGCAATGAAGCATTT
The DNA here is from genome assembly GCF_917563875.1 of Diabrotica virgifera virgifera. NCBI lineage: Eukaryota > Metazoa > Arthropoda > Insecta > Coleoptera > Chrysomelidae > Diabrotica > Diabrotica virgifera. The sequence continues at coordinate 252,657,441 of NC_065443.1, read as the reverse complement.
TATGAAGCGCTCGGTACGATACCAAGGAACAAAATGAATATATGGTCCATTTTGGTGGACAAATGAGAATTCCCCGTGCTGGGAGAAAGATGCAGTCAAAGAAGACTTGGAAAAGATGGAAGTGAGACTATGGTAAATAGTAGCACAAAATGGAAAACAATAGTAAACGCAGCAAACACTCAGAAAGAGTTGTAAAAGCCAAAGACGATGATGGGAGAAATCTGACAACACTGTCTTACCCATCAACTCTTCCTCTCTCTTTCCCCACCACTTTTGCCTCGCTGTATTGTTTAGTGTCGGCATAGCAGCCTTCGAAGATAGAGGTCCCGGTCGCTGTTACCGCCAATGTGAAATTCATACTGTGATACGTTTTTTAAATGCAAAATAGATTTCATCTATTTTGCACTATCATTAGTCGCCAGTTAATCGAAGTTTACGGGTAAAAGTCTAATATATGTTCGACTTGTTCGCAAATGCTGTGGAGAATTCAGTGAAAGCCGAACGGAAATACACGATGAATCTGAAGGCCGTCCGCTTCGATCTTCGTCGTGAATTTCCATTTGGCCTTCACTGAATTCTCTACAATATTTTTGTGAACATGTTGAAGACAGGGCCGTGCCGTGCTATGATGCGGTGAGGCAGTCGCATCACAAGGGGGCGGCATAATCAGTAAAATCAAAATATAAATTGAGCGATTCGATAATTAAAAATACATATAAAACCAAGTGTCAGCCAAAAATACTCAACCGGTGAAGGTTTAACAGAACTCATTTTGACAAATTTGGAAAAGTTAGGTCTTGATTTAAAACGGCTCAGATAATAAGGCTATGATAACGGGGTCAATATGAAAGAAATAAGAAAGGGCGTGCAAAACAGAATACTTGAAAAATAAAATGCCACTCTTTAAACTTAGCCATAAATGACGCAGCGTCTGCTTCTACAGTAACAACAACCTTTTTTGTATTATACAAGAACTCTGCATTTTTTTCTGTTTCTAGAAAGCGTTGGGAAGCTCTGAAAAAACAATGTTTCACAACTAACTCTAAAACCGTTGAGTGCTACTAGATGAGCAAGTCGAGTAGATGCATTGAAACCTTTCAGATTTCAATTTTGTAAAATATAAGTCAAAAAAATACCCAGAAACTAAAGTCAAAGCATGAGGATTAGTAAAAAATATTAAAAATTATAAATTTATATGCGGTGCAGGTAGGTCTTTGGCATGATATTTTATTTCATATAAATTCAGTCGCGAAGATGTTGCAAAATGTAACTATAAATTTGCCAGATTGTGTAAAAATTTTGTCAGAAACTACAGACAAAAATGAAAAGTTACACACATTCTGGCGATCTTCTTCTTCTTCAAGTACCGTGCCCAAATTTTTAGGCGTGGGTAGCTTCCATGACAATTTGCCGATATCGTTCTCGATCTTGTGCGGCATGTAACAATTGATCTGCTGATAAGCCAGTCCATTGACGAAGGTTTCGGAGCCATGAATATTTCTTTCGAACAATTCCTCTTTTTCCGTCGATCTTTCCATTGAGTATTAACTGCAGCGTCCTGAATCTGCTACCTCTCATTATATGCCCCAGATATTCAAGTTTTCTCTTTTTTATCATCTTCATTAAGTCACCTTCGCCTTGACCTACTCTGTTTAAGACTTCTCTGTTTGAAATGCGTTGAACCCAAGATATTCTGAGCATTCTACGATACGACCACATCTCAAAGGCTTCTAATTTGTTCATCATGTTAACCTTCATGATCCAGGTTTCACATCCATATAGTAATACAGGATACACATAACATTTTAGGAACTTGATTCTTAGTTGTAAATTCAGCTGAGAGTTGCTCAGAATAGATCTAAGTTTCATAAATGCTCCTCTTGCAATTTCTATACGAGTTTTAATTTCTTCATCCGGATTTAGTGTCTCGTTTATCCAACATCCTAGGTATTCTGGCGATGACCAAATGAAAATTACTGCTAATAAAATTGCAGAAAATCTTAATAAGTTCCGAATTTTCAGCTGAAAATTAAATTTGAGTCAGGAGAAAAAAGCGACAATTTGATTACGAAAAATCTGGGCATCAGCTCTTAACAGAGAAAGATAAATATAAAATAAATTTTTTATCTATATTTTAGACATTGCCAATAATTTTTTGATTGACTGATTTTCGTTTGTAGAAACAAACTCATAATCAACATTTTAAATTTTTATATAATATTTTTAAATTGAGGGAAATAGATGATAAAATAGTAGAAAAATATTGTATAAATCTTCATTCATAACTTTCAATAGAAAAACAATCGGATATAGAGGAAAATGATCTTCTAGAAGAATAATTGCATGATATTATATACCCTAAATATATGTATATCTATACTCCATGTGTATTCATATTCCATGAATTCTTTAAAGGTTTCGAACTATTTGTGCCAAAATAACCTAATTTATTTATACCTAAATGTAGTTGTATCACAAAGAATTTTATTAACACCATCTGTCTCGGTAGCTAGTAGCGAAAGAAGTTTTTCAAAATTAAAAATGATTAAACATAACAAAGCTGCATAAGAAAAACAAAAATAAAAAAAATTAGCACTTATTTCAATAGAGTCATCACTAGCTGCTACTTTAGACTACACCAATCTGATTGACGAGTTTGCCAAAATTAAAGGCAAAAAGGGTAAATTTGTAATTTTTGTTAAAGATATTTTTTAATGTTAATACATATATCAGTTAATTTAAAGGATGTTTCGTTTTTAACATAAATGTTTTTGTTCATTTTGTGCAGTTTCATTTAATACAAATAAAATTTAAGTTTCAAAAATATTTAAGGGGCGGCATTTCGATAACTTACATCATATTGAAAAGATGTACCGCACGGCTCTGGTTGAAGAGATATGAATTGACGATAAATGTCAATAGATGAAATCCATTTTGCATTTAAAAAACGTATCACAGCATGAATTTCACATTTGTGAAATTCATGCTGTGATATGTATATTCATCGAGGCGAAATGATGGTGTAAGAGAAAGGGAGAAACAGTGAGTAAAACAGTGCCGCCAGATTTTTCCTAGCATGTCGCACTCTTGCTCAACGGCATGGCATAGGAAACCTTTCTTTACGAATGACCCTTGTATATGCTTATAAATATTTATTCTTTTTAAGTAATAATCAATATTTTTAGGTACCCCAGATTATTTGATATTGGTCTTGTAAAAGTAACCACTCCATTTGAATTTAACGAGTTAGTTCAACCCGCTAAATTACCTAAACAGGATACTGAGGTCTTATTAGCACCAGGAAATTTAGCAGGATGGGGAAAAATGGAGCATAGATTATTTCCAAATAGTTTACAGGCAGTCGAAGTACCTGTTATTGATTTTCAAGGTACTTGCAAAACCTATTTCTATTTTAAGAGCATATAGTAGCGCGTCATCAATATAACTTCGGGAGATAGTATCATACCTTTTTTCGTAAGGTCTGTGAAACTTTGGCAAGAGTGGCAATAATATTTGACATTATTTAAAATCAATATTTTGACATAATACTCATAGGCGTGTTAAATGGAAGTAATAGAAAACAATTTTATTATTAGTAAATAAATATTTATAAAAATAAACCAAAATGGCTGAAAATTTTATGGGTATTTGCACGAAATAATAATAAAACAATAATAAATAGTCATTTCGTTGTAAAGCGAAACAAGAGCCGTCTAATTTAGTTCATAGAGCGCCAAACTTGTTCTAACTAGTTTTAACCTTTTTTTTAATAGAACTTTAAATGAATAATGAACTTTGGAATAAAAAATCCTCCTAAAAATTTATATACTCGCATTAGAATTCGAAATATTTTTACGTAAATATACTTACCTATAAGTAAAACTCACAATTAACAATAATCTATTTGTTCAAATAGTTTAACAACTTAGTTCTCTTACACAAAAATATAATAAATTAATTATAAAATAAACACTACTTCCATATGTATCAACAACTAATTCTTAAAATAATACACTACTGCACTGAACAGATATCGATACAAATAACAAAACAGATAAGAGAATCGTGCTATTACACTTAGAAATCTAACGCAGGTTTGTCAAAATGACAGTGACTATTTCTTTATGTTGACTAATCAGTTATTTAGTTATAATATGTTGGATTTCTAGTTAGAGATAAAAAATTTTAGTAGTTCCAATATGACACAAAATCTAGGCACGGGATAAAAAAGTTTATTTGAAGAAATTGTATTTTTTGTTCTTAATGGCGGTACAGGTTCGTTTTTTTAATATTGTATTTAGTTTAATAGCAGACAACCAGCAGACAACCAACATAACGTCATCAGAAACCAAATTGACTACCTTCTCATCTGCAAACGATACCGAAATTCCATAAAATCAGTAAAATCATACCCTGGAGCTGATGTGAGATCAGATCACAACCCAGTTGTAGGAAGGTTTAGAATTAATCTAAAGAAGCCTGTGGTTAAAACTAAAGTAGAGACGATACAAGTATCTCGTTTGAGAGATCCATCAACAAAAGAGCAAGCCACAATAAAAATTAAAGAAGAGCTCACCAAAATAGAAAGTATTCCTACTGAAGATGCGAACAGGAAATGGCACATGTTAAAAGATGCTCTTATCCGCACATGTGAGACAACACTAACACCTAAACTAATTAAGAATAAAAATGAATGGATGACCGAGGAGATTCTAGATCTCATGGAAGCAAGGCGATCTTATAAAACCAAAGACAAAAACATGTATAATATTATACACACAGAAATAAGGAGAAAGATCAGAGAGGCAAAGGAAAGATGGTATAGTGACAGATGCGCAGAGATTGAACAGTTGGTAGAGAAACATGATAACTTAAACCTTCATAAGAAAATTAGGGAAATAACAGGCACAAATATTAAGAAAAAATCAAACATACTGCTGGATAAAAACGGCAAAATAATTATAGACGTCGGTAAAAGGCTTAAAAGATGGCAGGAATATATTCAAGAGCTATTTAAAGACGAACGGACTGAGATAGTACTAGAGCAGGAAAAGTTCGACAACGGCCCAGACATAGCAGAAGATGAGGTATTAGAGGCGATAAAGCGAACAAAGAACAACAAGGCAACAGGTCCTGACCAAATATCTGTAGACATAATACGGTTAATAGAAGAACAGCAAATTGGAATACTGGTCGACTTATTTAATACAATATACAGTACAGGAATCATTCCCAGAGATTGGCTGCTGTCAACGTTCATAACACTGCCAAAAAAACCAAACGCAAAAGAATGCCAAGACCACCGGATAATAAGTTTAATGAGTCACACACTCAAAATATTTTTAAAAATTATACACCGGAGAATACATAACAAACTTGAGCAGGACATAAGCGACACGCAATTTGGATTTAGAAATGCAATGGGAACGAGGGAAACCCTGTTCGCTGTAAATGTACTTGTGCAAAGGTGCATGGATGTTAATCAGCCAGTATATATGTGTTTCTTGGATTACAACAAAGCCTTCGATAAGGTCAGACATAACCGCCTTATCGAATTACTTGAAAAGAAAAACTTAGATATAAGGGACATCAGGATCATTAGTGCTATCTATTATAATCAGATCGCTGCGGTAAAAGAGAACAACGCCTTTTCAAATGAAATACAGATTGAGAGGGGCGTCAGACAGGGCTGTGTCCTGTCTCCTACTTTGTTCAATTTGTATTCAGAGGAAATAATCCAGGAAGCACTAGGAGACCTAACCACGGGAATAAAAGTAAATGGCCGACCAATCAATAATATACGGTTTGCCGACGACACTATTTTATTAGCCGAATGTCTTGAAGATTTACAACAAATGGTTGACAGAGTGGTAGAAGTCAGCCAAGAAAACGGATTGTCCCTAAACACAAAAAAGACACAATTTATGGTAATCACAAAAGCTCAGCAGCGCCAAGAAAGCATAACAATACATGGAGAACAAATTAAAAAGGTTGAAAAATATAAATATTTGGGTACAATAATTAATGAAACTAATGAGTACACAGAGAGATTAAAGCAAGAATGAGACAGGCAAGAAATGCTTTCAACAAACTGAAAAAAGTACTCTGTAGCAGGGACATTACAATTTCTTTAAAGATAAGACTTCTGAGATGCTACGTGTTCTCCGTATTATTCTATGGGTTGGAGGCTTGGACATTAAAGAAGGATGTTTCGGACAGATTAGAAGCCTTCGAGTTATGGGCCTACAGAAGAATATTAAGAATAAGTTGGGTGGATAGAGTCACGAACATCGAGGTGTTGAGAAGAATGTGAAAAGATAAAGAGGTTTTAAATACAGTTAAAGTCAGGAAACTACAATATCTGGGACATGTTATGAGGGGCGAGCGTTATAACTTGTTGAGGCATTTAATAATGCAAGGAAGAATACAGGGTAGAAGGAGTCGCGGAAGAAGACGCATCTCCTGGTTAAACAATTTGAGAGCTTGGTTTAATTGCACTTCTGCTGATCTCTTTAGAGCAGCGGTATCGAAAGTGCGAATTGCCGTGATGGTTGCCAACCTTCTTAGAGGAGATGGTACATGAAGAAGTAGATTTAGTTTAATTTCCACTTCTAACATATTTCTCAAATTGGGCTGTGTCGAGGCGTTCTTTACTATACGAATATGTGTGCCAAATATCTCGGCAAAATATTCAAAATTAGAATTTTTTTGTAGTGGTCAATACATAACTATTCTTTCCAGATTGTATAGCCAAACTTAAGGCAGAAGTAGGTGAGGATTTGCTCGAATACGATAAGCCGCAATCTTGGAACGCGTTTTCCGTTTCGATGACGCACTACTGTAGCCTCTTAAACTCAACGTGTAAAACATAAAAGAAAAAGAAAGAAAAATGAGAGTTGTTTCTGTTTGAACAGTTTGAGCGACAAAAATGAAAAAGATATAATAGACTTAAATTAACATACTATAATGCATGAATATCAATCACTAAAACTAAAGGCTATCTAGATAGATTTTTAATATTGTTCTGATAGTCCTGTCGCCAGTGGGGGTACAACGGCCTCCTTAATTCAGATGGACTTACTCAAGTTTTTTTATGTATTTTGACCCGTAGAACATGAATTTTTTGGGTAACAGTCGATCCGGATGTCGTTAAGATTGTTATAAACAAAGAACTTTAGGAATCACATAGCAGCGATTTTTCGCAAAACAAAACATTGTTTTGTGTTTTTTGGGTCATTCTAAGCAAAAAATGTTTTTACAAGTTTTTTCGTAGGATGCATAGTTTTCGACATAAACGCGGTTGAACTTTCAAAAAATCGAAAAATTGCAATTTTTGAACCCGAATAACTTTTGATTGAAAAATAAAATAGCAATTCTGCTTACCGCATTTGAAAGTTCAAGTCAAATTCTATCGGTTTTGATTACTTTCATTGCTAAAAATTAATTTTTTTATTATTAAATAAAGCTATAAACACATAGTGATTGAATGACGTTTTCAATGCATTTTCCATTTGAAATCGAACGAGTAGGCGCGCATACAGACAATTTCTACGTAGATTACGTACATTAAAACGCATGCATTGGGCACGGGAAACACTATGTGTTTATGGCTTTGTTTAACAAATAAAAACTTAATTTTTAGCAATGCAAATAATCAAAACCGATAGAATTTGACTTGAAATTTCAAATGCAGTAAGCAGAATTGCTATTTTATTCTTTGGAAAATAAAAAAAGAAAAATTTTCATTGGGGATCGAACCCGCTTATATTAGAGTGATTTGGTTTAAAATCGAAGCGCTTTAGCATTTATCTACGCCCGTCATGAGGGAAGGTAGACCAACTGAACATTTTAAACTTTTTGACAGTTCTGAATTTAATCAAATTAGTTTGATTTTTGTGGAATTAAAATATTAAAATACATAGAGTAAGAAAACAATATATTAGATGAAGATTGGTAGAAATTTTGTTGGTAATCAAATTATGTAAATCAAAGCATTACCTAGAAGGTAGGCACTTACATTTTACATTTTCCAAATAGGTACCTATGTAATTTTTTATTACAATACTGAAACATTTACAATTACGTACCTGTTGCTTTTAAAAGCTATTTAAAAAGTCACTACAATTATAAACTTGCTCTTGTGTTTCTATCCTCACACCAATAAAAACTAATATACACAACATTTGTTTACCAATAACCGAAATATTGAACAATTATTGACAGGTCAACATAACATAACTTCAAAAAACAAAAACAGTTTTTCACAAAACAACACTTAAAAAAATAAATTAAATTAAAAAATTAGAATTTTTCATTATTTTTTGTTATAACATTCATACACATTTTAATTCATTTCTCTTATTGCATTGTAGAATTTCTTGAAAAAGGAAATAAACGTTTCCGAAAGCTGGAATATTCAGATAATAATGTACTTTTTAAGCCCCAGTTTTTCAAAACCCAAACAATTAGTGAAATTTGTATATGAATATATAGAGTGAGGCAGATAACTGGCCTATTAGAAATATCTCGAGAACTAAAGGCAACAGAATAATGAAAATTGGAATAAAGGGGTTTTGAAGGATGATCTACTAAATGAAAATATTTTCATCTCTTTCCAACTTCCGGTTATACCGGAAGTTGCTTATAACTTCGTTTTTTTAAATGGGACACCCTATATATTTTTTTACATTTTTGGATTCTCCTCGATCTCTTCTTTCTTAAACTATAAGGTTTTGTAATATTATACAGGGTATTTTAAAAGATAATTACGTTTTTTTATTAATTTCGTAGCAATATTCACACCCTGTAGAATTGTAGTAGTTTGACATGTAAAACTCTACTTAGGTTCAAATGATTTTTAATATACTCTACTATTGTTAAGAATCATTAGTATAGCTAAATTTTTAATTTTAGTATACAGGGTTGGTCGAAACTCGGAATGAGTATTTTCTGAGTTTTCTTAAATAGAACACCCTGTATTTTTGTATTGTAGTGAAATGATATTTTATAGTACTTTTTTATTTTTTAAGCATTCCCTATACCTAACTGCTTTAATTTGTGAGTTATTGGTGATTCAAGCTAAACATTAATTGCAACAAAAAATACGTAAAATTTTATTAGGTTGGCCGTGAAAATACTCAATCCCAAATAATTTTTCAGAAATAAATACATATTAATCCACACTGGTTCTTAAAATTACCAATAATGGTTTAGCTATCAAAATACCTACGTAGTTAAGATTGTTGGTGCGATTAACAATTAAGCACAAATTAAAGCAGTTAGGTATAGGGAATGCTTAAGAAATAAAAAAGTACCATAAAATATCATTTTATTACAATACTAAAATACAGGGTGTTTCATTTAAGAAAACTCAGAAAATACTCATTCCGAGTTTCGACCAACCCTGTATACTAAAATTAAAAATTTAGCTATACTAATGATTCTTAACAATAGTAGAGTATATTAAAAATCATTTGAACGTAAGTAGAGTTTTAGATGTCAAACTACTACAATTCTACAGAGTGTTCATTTTGCTACGAAATTAATAAAAAACCGTAATTATCTTTTAAAATATCCTGTATAATATTACAAAACCTGATATTTTAAGAAAGGATACATCAAAGAGAATCCAAAAATGTAAAAATATACAGGGTGTCCCATTTAAAAAAACAAAGTTATAAGCAACTTCCGGTATAACCGGAAGTTGCTTATAACTTTATAAGAGATGAAAATATTTTCATTTAATATATCATCCTTCAAAACCCCTTTATTCCAATTTTCATGATTCTGTTGCCTTTAGTTACACAATTGGCTAGTGATTTTAGTAAGTAATTTTGCCAATTTGGTAAATTTGGCAAAAAAATAATATATATATATATATATTATATATATATATATATATATATATATATATATATATATATATATATATATATATATATATATATATATATATATATATATATATCAATCGGTTTTAAAACGTCTTGCGACGTTGTCCGATGCCTAATTTCCATGACACTCTATCATCCCATTGGCCCTCTCTAAGATCTCTTGCGCTCATCGCCTTCGTTACTCCCTCTCTCCAAGATTTCTTGGGTCTTCCTCTCTTTCTGCGGTTTGATGGTACCCATTGCATAATTATTTTAGGGAGTCTTGAGTTATCCATCCTCTGGACGTGTCCGTACCATATCAGCTGTTTTCTTTCTATGTCTGCTGTTAGAGAGCCGTCAACCCCCATTCGCTGTCTTATCTCATCATTACGTATTCTCTCTCTGCGTGACTTTCCTACTGATCTTCTAAAAGCGTCCATTTCTACTGCCTCCAGTTTTCTTCTGTTGTTTTCGGTTATCCGCCAAGTTTCTGCTCCGTACAATAGACTGCTTTTAATAAGAGATTCGTAGATATTGTGTTTTCTTCTTTTTCCTATTTCATGATTCCACAGTACGCTGTTCAGACAACCTATTGTTTTTCTGGATTGTGTTATTCTTCTCTTTATTTCTTCATCATATTTCCCCGTTGTGTCAAAAAAGATTCCTAGATATGTGTAATGGTCGCAGGGCATGATGATTTCATTATTTTCTAATGTGATGTTCGATAGTTCGGTACCTATTGGCAGGTATTTTGTTTTTTCTGTATTAATTTCTAGTCCCCACTTTCTATATTCTTCTTGTAATTTCCTTGCCATGTACTCTAAATCATCTTTATCGTTTGCTATAACAACCTGGTCATCAGCAAACTGCAATGTATATAAGCAAATCTCTCCAAGGTCTACGCCCATGCCTCTGCATTTTCGTTTCCACTCTTTCAATGCTTTTGCAACATATATTTTAAATAAAGTCGGTGATACACAACACCCCTGACGTAGACCTTTATTAACCAGGAAGCTTTGCGATAATCTGTTTCCAGATTTTATTTGTGATGTTGACCCTTCATACAAATTTAAATATATATTATAAAAAATATTATAATTCCTTCATAAAAAAATAATTACTAGATAATTAATAATTACTAAATAGTTAGTAATTTTGCCAATTTTGGCAAAATTGGCCAAAAACAAAAAAATACCTACTAAAATTACTGGCCAGTTGTGTCTGAGTTTAGCGAACGGATTATAATATTTTTTTCTAAAAATAGAATCTTTTTAATTTCTGGGTTTGCCAAAAATTAATAACCTTAAATAATTATGATCAAGTAATTATTCCACATAACTATGTCTCGTCTATAGACGCAAGATACAGACTATGAACTTGTTGCGCAACGTGTCTCAACGTTGCAGGGCCTCGATTTTTGACCGTCCGCTTCGTTATCGAACGTATTCGCTTCGTATCTGTTTAGTGTACAGATAGCGAATGATCAATAACGAAGCGAAGGGTCAAAAATCGAGGTCCTGGTCGTTGCATCAAGTCTCCCATTTCAATCACGAGACTTTAGACATGTGATTTTTGGTCTCGCAACGGAGTGTGGTCTCGCAACATGTCTACTGAGATATACTGAGACACGTTACTTAGACCAAAATCGCACAACGTGTCTATTGGTATGGACGTAGCTTTAAAATGACATTTTCGAGTTTTTCCAAGGATACATTTTTTTACGGACTGCCTTTAACGCACGCCTCTGTATTAAGAGTCCATATATGATAGGGATAGGGATACATTTACATGGTACAAGATTTCTCCCCGTGTAATTTTCTGACGCGCTAGAGTAACGCGCAAAAGCCCCGCTTGGGCTTCCCTACCAATATCTTATTGTATTGTAAAAATGTTACAAAATAATTTTTAACTTCTTCTTCTTCAGGTGCCGTCCTCGTTCCGAAGTTTGGCTATCATCAAGGCTATGCGTATTTTTGATACCGTAGATCTAAATAATTGGCAGCTGCTGCACTTGTACCAATCTCTTAAATTCTTTAACCATGAATGTTTTCTTCTGCCAATGGATCTTTTACCTATTATTTTTCCCTGAATAATTAATTGTAGTAGCTGGTACTTTTGTCCCCTCATTATATGTCCCAAGTATTGCAGTTTGCGCTTTTTAATAGTAAGCGCAAGTTCTTTTTCTTTCTGCATCCTTCGCAACACTTCCATGTTTGTCACTCTCTCTGTCCACGATATTCTCAGTATCCTGCGGTACATCCACATCTCGAATGCTTCTATTTTCCTTGTATCGATCTTTTTCAGTGTCCAAGCTTCCATTCCATAGAAAAGAACTGACAGCACGTAACATCTCATCAGGCGAATTTTAAGATTTAAACTTAGCTCTCTTCCGCATAAAACTGTTTTCATTTTGGTAAAAGTAGCTCTAGCTTTTTCTATTCTGATCTTGATTTCTTCAGAGTTGTCGTTGTTTTCATTAATCACAGTTCCCAGGTAATTATATTTTCTAACACGCTCAATTCTTTGATCATGTACGGTTATGTCAGAAAAATTTTGTGGAGATTTCGACACCATCATTATTTTTGTTTTTTTGATAAGTGATAAACCGAACTTTTCGCTGCACTCTACTATTCTGTTTATCAGTGTTTGGAGATCTTCCGGGGTTTCTGCTATTAATACTGTGTGATCAGCGTATCTCAAATTGTTTATTAAAGTGCCATTTATTTTAACTCCTATATCTTGGTCTGCAAGGGCTCTGTTTATAATATCTTCTGAATATAAGTTAAACAAGGTTGGTGAAAGTATGCATCCCTGCCTTTTTTGATCTCGAGTTCCTCGGTTGTTAATTTTTAACTAGGTAATATTAAATTTTAGATTGTGTTAACGAATTTACCGAACATGGCGTGAAAATGCCCGACTACAATAATTCCGCAATTTGTACTGGCCATATGGGCGAAGGAAAAGGAGCTTGTAGCCTAGATTATGGAGGGCCCTTACAGCAGGATATCCTTGTCGTTGGCATAGTGTCTTGCTTTGCCCAATGCAGCCCGACAGGTGGTTTGACGTTATATACCAAGATCAGTTCATACATATCCTGGATTGCTGAACACATAGATGAAGAATTGACATTTTAACATTATTTTATTGTAACAAACAATTGGACTTCGTAAGTCCTTGGTTCTCACCCAATATAACCGGAAGTAGAACCGGTAAAATTATAGTACAATTATAATTTATATACCTATAATTATTTTATTATAATTTGTAAATATTTATATAATAAATTTTATTTACAATGTTTTAGTCTTATAATATCTTATTTATATAATTACATTTTGATCTACCTTGTAGGGGAGAGTCGGCTATTGGTGCGCACCTAAGGCAAATTCAGGATATTTCACAAACTTGAATCATTTCCGTTTCCAAATTTTTTGAAGATATACTTCAAAGGCTTAGGTATATTGGTAGGGACCGCATTTAATGAATGGTTGAACAGTAGGAGAGTGAGAGGCGAAATTTCCAATTGGTGTAATGCGCACAAATACCCGACCTAGTCGGCTAATAGTGCGCATATGTCGGATAACTGTGCGCAATAATAGAACTCACAAATAACCTTCGAAAATGTGGTTTATTGAGCATAAATACTAAAGGAACAAACACATAACACTGAAAAAGATAAGAAACCAAGTTACAGATATTTAAAAAAATCTAAGTATTGCAGAAGTCACAAATAATATATCATTCTGGACTATCCAGTCGTATACACATGGCATGAGACCATTGTCAAAATATCGAACACTTGCACCATACCTCGTCTTCTTTGCTACCATCACCACAATACACAGAAGTCATTTTGATCTAACACGAGATCTTCCAACTCATTATCACGGCACAGTTCACTTTCTGAAATAACTTCGGAGCTGTTGTGTGCAAAAATTTTCCTTTTTGTACCTTTTTCAATTTAGTAAGTTTTTTCTTTGCCCCTTTCTCTACTTTGACGGTTGTTTAAAGCTTGTTTACGTTTTATGACGCAGTCACAAAACGTAAAAAATGCCTTTATATACCTTGCCGGCTAATGGTGCGCAATGCGCATCATTAGACGACGTTACACTTCACCACATAACACAAAATTTAATAAAAACAAAAAAGAATCGAGCAAAACTAACTATATCAGTGTTTAAAATGGTAAATAAATAAAAGATATAAGTACTATGCTTCTTTTCATGAGCATTTTTCAGTGCGTCACAAATGATAGAAGAAAAGGTAAGTCCGTGATAATACACATTTATGACATTTATTCTAACATAACATTTTAGTTAAATCTGACAGTTGTCACATTTTATTTGCAATTTGTCATAAAAACAAATCAATTGAGTTTATTGCATTTATAAAATGGTATTTTCTTTGATTTGTATAGTCTTATAAATTGTACAGATTATATTCGTAGATATATTATATATTAGTGAATAATTTTTTTTCGCTTATAGCGCCATCTATTGACAACTAGAATAAATGTTATAAATGTCACCGACGAAATGTAATCACCGACGTGCCTTTTTTTCTGTCACATACAATTTAATGTGTTAGAAAGAAATTGAAAAACTGTGACGCACTGAAAGATCCTCATGAGAAAAAGCATATTTAAACTATATTTCTGTCAAGAAAAAAAGTTATCGCTTATTTTCTCAGTCACGCAAACAATATCATACCACGCGAAAACATGTAAACGATAACTGCCAACCGGTAAAGTATCTCCCGACGTTCGTTTGTGTCGGATAGATACGGCAGTTGCTACTAGATGGCCCGACAATATAGTTTTTGCAATTTTATTAAATAGGAGATTAGAAACATTGATGCGCACAATTACCCGACGCGCACCATTAGCCGACTCTCCGCTAAACTTTTACCTAATCATCGAGACGGATTTTCTAATACTTCGGGTTCCTTATATAGGCGAAGCAATAAAGCACTAAAATCGGCCTTACCTCCGAAAAAAAAACGACAAGACGGATCTTAATAATTCTTTTTGCATTCGATTCGTGAATACTCCAGGAAACTTTGTGACCCAGAGCCATGATATAATATTGAAAAACTGCGTACAAAAAATGCATTCTTAAAGTGCATCTCAAACAGACAATAAAAAAATTCCGAACTCGTCAATTATCGGGGGAAATGAGTTCGATTTTGTTACTCTGGGGTTTTTGGGGTCGCTGAAAACGATTATGAAGTCGTAAGTAATCTCCGGAGTACCTGGTGCCCGGGGTACCTACTGGTTACCTCGTCATTAAAAGTCATTAAAAAATTAGCCAAAAATAATTACTTGGGGGGTTTTTATTGTCACTAACGACGAATATGACATCGGAAATGATCCACGGGGTACCTGGTGGCCAGGGTACCTACTGTTTATCCCGTTTTGTGAAGTTTTAGGCAAAAAATTTATTAAAAAATTAGTCAAAAATCATTACTTGTGTGGTTTTAGGGGTCCCTAACGACGAATATGACATCGGAAGTGATCTACGGAATACCTGATACCCAGGGTACCTACTGTTGACCTCGTTTTCTGGAGTTTTCGGCAAATTCATTAAAAAATTAATCCAAATTCATTACTCGGGGAGTTTTTGGGGTCTGTGACGACGAATATGACATCGGAAGTGATCTCCGGAGTACCTGATGCCCAGTGTACCTACTGTTTTCCTCGTCTTCCGAAGTTTTCGGCAAATTCATTAAAAAATTAGTCAAAAATCATTAGTCACGAGATAAAAAGTAGGTATTCTGGACACCAGTTACTCCAGAGATCACTTCCGATGTCATATTCGTCGTCAGCGACCCCAAAGACCCCCTAAGTAATGATTTTTGACTAATTTTTTAATGAATTTGCCGAAAACTCCCGAAGACGAGGTAAAGAGTAGGTACCCTGAGCACCAGGTATTCCTGAGATCACTTCCGATGTCATAATGTCATATTCGTCGTTAGCGACCCCAAAAACCACCCGAGTAATGATTTTTGACTAGTTATTTAATAAATTTTTTGCCGAAAACTCCCCAAGGCGAGGTAAACAGTAGGTACCCTGGGCACCAGGTACTCCGTAGATCACTTCCGATGTTATATTCGTCGTTAGTGACCCTAAAAACCCCCGAGTAATGATTTTGACTAATTTTTCATGAATTTTAATGGTGAGGTAAACAGTAGGTACCCTTGGCATCAGGTACTCCGGAGATCACTTACGACATCATATTCGTATTCAGCGACCCCAAAAATCTCAGAGTAACAAAATTGAACGCATTTCCGCCGATAATTGACGAGTTCTGAATTTTTTTTTATTGTCTGTTTGAGATGCACTTTAAGAATGCATTTTTTGTATGCAGTTTTTCAATATTATATTATGGCTCGGGTCACAAAGTTTGCTGGCATATTCACGAATCGAATGCAAAAAGAATTATTAAGATCCGTCTTGTCGTTTTTTTTTGGAGGTTCAGTGCTTTATTGCTTCGACTATTACGTGTCTGCCTCTTATAGCCCAGTAAATGAACGGGAAGTTCGGCGGGAAATTGTAGTTTTCAGGGGCAACTCCGAATTGCATGAAAATTTGGATTTAGGTTCTACTTATCCTCCACTTCAAAGTTGAAATTGTGCCGTTGGTTGCTTTTACTTAGGGGGGTGACAGTCACCCCTTCTCGGGGGTGAAAAAACATACGTTCAAGATAAGACCGGAAATGGATAAATTGACTGATTTTAAGCAACTTTTGTTCTATAGAGTTTTTTACGTAAGTTAATACTTTTCGAGTTATTTGCCATTGAAAATGTTGATTTTTCGACAAAAAAAAAACTACGTTTTCAGACGGTTTTTCGCAAATAACTCAAAAAGTAAATATTTTATCAAAAAAAATATTCTAAGTAAAAGTGTAGCTTATAAAAAAAAACAAAAAAATGGTGTTTCAGTAAAGTCTATCAGTCAAATAAAAACAAAGTTGTAGCTTTTGAAAAATACGTTCTTATTCGTCTAATTTCAAATCGAATATTTCAAGGTGAAATCACCGAAAAATTAAGCACTTTTCGGGAAAACCCATTTAAACTTTTTTAAAGTGTTTATAAAAAGCTTTGTTTAAATTGGTAACAAAAGTTTTTGCATTAAAAATAAGCGAGTTACGCTCAAAATAAAGTTGGCCCTCTTTTTTTTGTAAAAAATCATGAAAATCTCGCCGTGTTTAGCTCCCCAAATGAAATTAATCGCTACCGCTTTACGAACAATTTACTTACCTATCTATTTTTTATATGATCTGTCAGTCTCACCGGTTTCAAGTGTGTATTTTTGAAAGGGTTATAATTGAAAAAGCTTGAATGGGTCACTAATCACGAGTGTATGCAAATTTTGAACAGCCATATCTTAACCAATTTTTGTTTTACGGAGAAACAAAACGAAACTAGCATATTTATAATAGCAAAACCTACATTTTTTTACTCTTTAATATTTTTCTTATCACTAATACTTTTTAAGTTATTTTGACAATGAAATTTTTCAAAAATTTTTAGAAATTTTTTTTTACTATAAAACCAAATGTTTTCAAAAATAAGCACTTCAAACCAATCAAACTTACAGATCATATAAACAATACATATACAGCTAAAATAGAGGGTAAATCCAAACGATTAATTTCATTTAGGGTGCTAAATAGAGGGAGGTTTTCACGATTTTTGTTACCAAAAAGAAGGGGCCAACTACTTTTTTCGGTGTAACTCGTTTATTTTTGATGCTGTAAACTTTTGTAAGAAACAAATAATAAGCTTTTTTTCGATACTTTAAAAATGTTAATAAGGTTTTCCCGAAAAACGCTTCTTTCTTCGGTGATTTCGAATTGAATTATTCGATTTGGAATTAGACGAATAAGAACGTATTTTTCATGAGCTACAACTTTGCTTCTACTCAATTTGTAGATTTTACTAGTACACCATTTTTTCTCGTTTTCTTTATAAGCTACACTTTTGCTAAGAATATTTTTCTCGATAAAATATTTACTTTTTGAGTTATTGGCGAAAAAGTGTCTGAAAACGTAGTTTTTTGTCGAAAAATCAACATTTTAAATCGCGAATAACTCGAAAAGTATTGACTTACGTAAAAAACTTTATGGAACAAAAGGTGCTTAAAATAAGTCAATTTATCCATTTCCGGCCTTATTTTAAAAACGCGTTTTTCACCCCCCGAGAAGGGGTAAATGTCACCCCCCAAGTAAAAGCAACCAACGGCACAAATTCAACTTTAAAGTTTAGGGCAAGTAGAACCTAAATCCAAATTTTCATGCAATTCGGAGTTGCCCCTGGAAATTACACTCCAAAACGGTCATTTATTGGGCTATTAGTTACTTTCTCTTTCATATAGTATAATTATATTATATCATCTTATGGACATAAAAAACATCTTATGGACAGGGTACAAAGAGCGAGTGAAGAAGAGGACTTAACATCAACATAAATAAAACAAAATGGATGCTGGTCAACAAAACTCAAAAACCTGCCAGACAATTGAAAATAAAAAACCAATTAATTCAACGCGTTGACTCGTATACGTATATACACCTTGGAACAGTCGTCAACTCGAAATGGGATCAAGGAAACGAAATACGATCTGAGAAATATATTTACCCATTGCGACATATTCCTTCCACTAAAAATACGGCTGCTAAAATGATATGTATTTCCAGTCTTGTTATATGACGCAGAGGCCTGGACAATAACGGAAACATTAATGAGGAAGCTGGAGGCATTCGAAATGTGGGTGTACCGACTCATCCTCAAAATATCCTGGACGACTCACAGCACCAACTTAGAGTTATTGTGCCGAATGAGAAAACAAAAAGAAATCTCTTTTACAATTAAGAAACGGAAACTTGAATACCTCGGTCATATTATGAGACATGATAAATATCATATACTCCAACTGATAATTACAGGGTAAAATAGAGAGCAAATGCAAACCCGGAAGAAGAAGACACTCATGGCTTCAAATCTTACGCCAATGGCTTGGACTGACATCGATCGAGTTATTCAGAAACGCCGCAAACAAAATTAAAATTGCTATGATGATAGCCAACGTCCGCAACGGACAGGGCACATGAAGAAGAAGAAGAAGAATATATTATACAATAATATATTTGTCATTTAATACCATTACGTTCACCTCATTTGTCATTCTATCTGTTCTAATGACATAAGAATTATGTTCACGGACACATAGACGGAAGGACAGACAGGCATGATACCGGAAGTATAAGTTTTTGTCTTGCTAAGGCGCATCGAGTTATACAGGGTGTCCAGAAACTCTCCCGACAAACGAAAACCGGAGATTCTTCAGATAATTTTAAGACAATTTAACCCAATTCACCTAGTCCGAAAATGCTTCCTGAGGGAGCTAGAGCTCTTTGAAGATGGCGTCTTGCAATTAGTTTTTCTTATATATCTCCAGAACACTGTAATTTAGAGAAAAGAAAACTGGTACTCTTATTTATCTTCCAGAGATAAATCGATTCGATGAATTACGAATTTCTAGTTCCGGTCATAGGCGCCCGTTTTGGGTAGGGCAACTGGTATTTTATCGCATAACTTTTTTGTCTTTAACTTCTAAGCATTTTGACAACGGATTATTAAATTGTAAGGTATTCTAGTACTAAAAGGTACTCTTGCTTTAAGGCGGTAGAATGCATCGTTTTTTAGAAAAACCTATTTGAAAATTTTTCCTTTATTGAATATGAAAAAATTTGATTGATTATATTGATTTAAAGTAAGAGTAATTTTTAGTACTAGAATACCTCAAAATTTAATCATGAATTGTCAAAAATACCTAAAAATTAAAGACAAAAAGTTATGCGATAAAATAACCGTTGACCTACTCAAAACGGACGCATATGACCGGTACTAAAATTTCGCAACTAAGGTTCTCGATTTATCTCTGGAAGATAAATAAACGTACCAATTTTTGTTTTTCTTAACAGTTTTTTTTTTGAAAATTTTTTTTTCAAATTCAACAAATAAAAAATTTCAAATCGATTTTTCTCAAAAACAGTGCATCCTACCGACTTAAAGCAAGAGTACTTTTTAGTACTATAATACCTTATAATTTAGTAATTCAGTATAAAAAAATGCTTAGAAGAAGTTACATATAAAAAAGTTATACGATAAAATAACCGCTACCCTACCCAGAACGAGCGCCTATGAGCGGTACTATAAATTCGTAATTGATGCAGTTGATTTAAATGTTGATGTAGTTGATAAATAAGTGTACCAGTTTTCGTTTTTCTCAATAGAAGAGTTCTGGAGATATTTAAGAACAACTAATTCCAAGACGCCATCTTCAAAGAGCTCTATCTCCCTTAGGAAGCATTATCGGATTAGGTGAATTGACTTAAATTGTCTTAAAATTATCTGAATAATCTCCAGTCTTCGTTTATCGGGAGAGTTTCTGGACACCCTGTATAACGCTTGTGCTATTTCGGGGACTCGAAAACAGTACTTTCGGTTGAAACTCTAAAACTGGAAGTCCGAGGACAAATGTACAGAGACACTGACAAAATGACAATACCATATGTAAAGGTCTTATCATAAAAATTGAGAAGGATAGAAAACAGGTACAACATCACAACAAAGTTCAATACAACAACACTCTGAGATTCATCCTCTCCAAACCAGACATAACGACACACAAGAAAGATCCAAAAACTGCATCTACAAAAATACCCTGTGAATGTAACAATTTCTACGTGGGAGAAACTTCAAGACCACTAAGTATCAGGGTAAATTAGCATGAAACATAACTCAAGAAAAGAGACTTCGAGAAATCCCAGATATGCAAACATACCTGGGACAAGGAGCATAGATTACAATGGAAAGACGAAAGAAAAAGTCATAAAAAAGAGAGAAAGAGACATAAAAAATTACAGAATCAGCCATCATCCTACTTAACCCCTTAACGCCTACGGGCACCATATGGAACCAACATATTGCGTACGCATCGGAGTCTATTTACCATATTGCTAGGTAAAATTTAGCAGAGAAATTCGACCTATTTGTAGTTCAAAGTTACCTCTTCTTCAATGAACAACTCAAATTTAGTTTTGAACCTATTTTCCAGTGTAATAAATTTTTGTATTTACGGTTGGTTTTGTTTGTGGCAAAATATGGACTTTTGAGTCGTGTAAGTGTTTAATTCATTACTTTTTGCATTAGGATCCTCGTTTTTGTGTTCAAATGATTTTCTACAAGCTTCAATAAATAAATTGTACAGGTTTTCATAATATTTCTTTTTTTGGTTTTTTCGTAATTACACCAAAAATATGGGTGTTCCCAAATGGAACCGCTAGGCGGTTTGCTGAATATGTTGTTTTCACTATTCTTTTTTACTTTTTTCGAATTGTATTTTCGAATGATACTAGAATCGAAAGCACTGCTGAAGACACGATCGTAGAAGAAAACACTTAGATCTACCCCGTACAAGCAGAGCAATTCCATCTGCACCAACTGATGGAGGTCTAATTATGTTCACGCGGCAGTAAAATGCAGATTTTTGCTAAGAAAGGGATTTGGTTACTACAGTATTTGATTTTCCAGAGTCGGATAACTCAAAGTATGCTGGTTCAAGCCCTTCAGAACTTTTTAGATTACACCAACTAGACATGTTTTCAAGACAGAAAAAAAAACATTGTTGTTCCGAGGCCAAAAATATAATTTCAAAATACAATAATAATATGGGTGGCACTGATTTGATGGATAGAGATTTATCTTGCCATCGAATTGGAATCCGTCCTAAAAAATTGTATTGGCCAATTTTTACATGCCTACCTAGTGGACGCGAACATTTAAAATTCATGGAAGTTGTATAGGAAATCTGGTCGCAACATTAGCCAATTGGAATTTACACAGGCTATTATCCAAATATATCTAATAAGATATAAAATCCCACCGAAAACACCAGGAAGAGTGTCCGCAGCTGCAAGAAGTGACTCTCGTATTGGAGATATTTGGTACGAGGGATTAAATCATTTTGTGGTTTCTTTAATAGAAAACAAAAGAAGAAGCTGCGCACGGATAGGATTTTTAAGCCGAGGGAAAACAATGTGCTGCAAATATGATGTGGTCCTTTGTATTGACTGTTTTCGCAATTGTCATACCAATAACTCTTAGGCTACGGCTCCACGGGCGAGAAATTGACGCTAGCAGTAGCAGTAAAATGAACTTAAGCTTCCGCGGAACGGAATGGGAATAGCCGAACTGAACCGACTACGCACAAGTCCTGTAGTCGGTACAGTTCGGCTATTCCTATTCCGTTCCGCGGAACCTTAAGTTCATTTTACTGCTGCTGCTAGCGTCAATTTCTCACCCGTGGAGCCGTAGCCTTAACGAACATCTATCGGGTTCGCTCCTAGTGATCCCATATGGGAACAGTTTTTTCTCTATAATTATTTCATTTACAAAAAAGTTTCATCTTACGTTTTGTACAGAACACTGTTAGATTTAATGATTTTTAATAATTTTGGCGAAACCAAAAAAATTGTTTTCTCGGCGATAATGGGTTAATGAAGAAAAATGTATAACAAAACCAGCAGCAGAATATAGTAGGCTTTGGTTGCCAATATTAAAAGAAGAAGTCAAAAACAATAACATACCAACAATAGCGAAATAAAATAAGTAGAAGAACAAACCATTGAAAATCTTACATTACATAATATGCAACACACAACCATGAACAAAATTAAAAATTTAATTTTTTTCAACAATCACATCTATGATACAGATTACACAAATAAATTAACACAAAATAACACACAAAAACAGTCACAATTTGATACTCCTCTAGCAATAACATAATTTTCAAACAATTTTTTCAACCACAGATTTCTGTAGTCCATAAGATAGAGACCAAAATTTCAGTGTTTGAAATTAAAATACATGACCTAAAAAAACAGGATATAAAATCTTCCCAGAATTTTTCAGAATAATTATTCCTTTTTTGAAAACCATTTCCGGAGTGGAAATCGGAACGTCAAAACATTAGTTAATTAAAAAGGTAACTTTAATTACACCAATAATTGTAGCTCAATCCCATATTAAACATAATACTCAAATTAGATATGCCACAAGTCAAACTCTTTTTTCTACTGTATCAGATTCATATGGGAATATAAGGACAACTCCAACCCTATTCTTATTTTTTGGTCTGAGGAAAACCTCGAAGGCTCTCCATTTCAAATATATGTTTCTTAGATGGAACTTTCACGTCCTGTTTAGTCTCCGTTGCCCAGTTCTGAGCAAGGGATCACAGTGCTTTGAGAAGGAAAAACACAACGCCAGAAGGTTTTCCCTAAGGGTAAAAACATGCCAAAGATACATGGATGAGCGCGGTGTAGGTCGCGATCGCGGTCGCTACATCGATATCAGAACAAACCTTCATTTTCTTATGAGATCGCACATACCAAGGACACAGTATAAAGAGGGACAGTAAAAGCTCTTCCGTGTCGGCACTTTGATCTCAAGAAGTAATACCGGCAGTACCCAATTGGTAATTCACCAGTGGAGGATGCGGGTTTTCCCTGTCCCTGTTCCTTTTTCTATGCGACTAGCAATGCGAGAGCGGGGCAGAAGCGACTAGGAACATTGCGCGGTCGCCATTCGCGACTAAAGATTTTACTTCCAATTTTTCGGAGAGTGGTTCTACTGTCCCTCTTTATACTGTGCCAAGGATGTGTCACCCGTTTATCCTCGCGACCTTGCATCGCGATTTACAGCGATGTCGATGCCAAAACAGGATAAGGAAAGTATCTTCGTTATGTTCTGCCCGTTATCGATGTAAACCTCGACAGCGATCGCGACCTACACCGCGCTCGCGACCTACACCGCGCTCATCCATGTATCTTTGGCATGTTTTTACCCTTATACAACTCTCCGTGGATGCTATTTCAACTACCAGCAAGGCCTATAGAGGAAAATTAGAAGATGCTCAAAGTCATTGGTATCTTCACTTATCAACGTCCATTTAAGTACGTTTTAGTTTGATTTTCATAAATTTTTTTCTTTC
This sequence comes from Diabrotica virgifera virgifera, assembly GCF_917563875.1. Classification (NCBI taxonomy): domain Eukaryota; kingdom Metazoa; phylum Arthropoda; class Insecta; order Coleoptera; family Chrysomelidae; genus Diabrotica; species Diabrotica virgifera. The sequence goes on along the minus strand of NC_065443.1, from coordinate 252,633,510 downwards.
TTTTTAATGTGTCGTCTTCTTTTGAAGGTTGGCGTGGCGAGCATCATGACTATTTTTATTCAGTTTACAGCTGCTCCAAAACATGGTTAGACGAGTAATTCATATATTTTCTATCTCTTAAAATATCTATTATGATATTGTGTCATAAGTCATAACATATATTTATCCTATTTAGTGGAAATAGTTTTTAGTGAAAATGACGTTGATATCTTAACTTATAAACTTTGACGAAAAAAAAAACGAAGGAAGAGGAATAATTGTTTTGATTAATTATTACATTAAGGGCGTTTAAAAAGCATTGGAGTCTAAATTTTGCGCATACCCCCTTAATGTGAATTAGTAACACGTTAGCTAACAAAAAAGATAATAAATGCATAAATAAATACTAGTTGTTTTAAAAAATTTTGTAATTATGACCTATTGTTAAATATTCAATATATTCTTTCTTTATACATTTTTAACTTTCAAAGGTTAATTCCTCGTCAATATTTTTCTGGATCCAGTCAATGAATGAGCTAACTTTCGTATAAACGGCTAAAGCGCCTGGAAAAGCACAAGGATTGGATCCCCAAGAGACCAATCCTACAACAACGTCATCTTGAATCAAAGGACTACCAGAGTCTCCATAACAAGGTCCGATCCCACCGGTATACGGACCAGTACAAACGGCAGTGTTGTTGTATTCGGGCAAATCCTCACCAACTTCGGCCTTAAGTTTGGCCATACAATCTGGAAAAAAATTCTAATTTTAATTCTATTGGCAAATGTATGGAATTTAAGAACAAGGAAAATTATAAAAAAGAACTGGATACAACACTGTTTTAATTGTATTAAAAAAAGACAAATGAAATATTCTGTCTCTCTCTCTCTCTCTCTCTCTCTCTCTCTCTATCTCTCTCTCTAACCATCTCTCTCCCCCTATCTATCTATCTATCTCTCTCGCCCCTCGTTTTCCCATTACTGATGATCGTGATTACCTCCAATACTCCTACCAATTTTTCTCCATTGGTCTCTATCTTCAGCTGCTCTAAAGGTTTCGCAGAATTAGTGACCCGCTGAATTCTAAATTTGGTTGAACCATCTGGTTGGTGACTGTTCTCTTGGTCTTCTCCCCGGAACGTTTCCAGAGACATCTAATCATTTAATCAGAAAAACTTACCATCTAGGAAAAGTTAGAAGTCAAAAGAACTAGAGGTAGATCTCCCACATAATACACGCACCATATTGTTGCTACTCCTCCTCTATCTTTTCTCCTTCGTAAAAATGCAGTGGATTCATGTAATTTGTTTATTTATTTCTGTTCAATTATCTCTCCTGTGCATGTTGTTTTGCTTCGGAGAATGAGTAACCAGTCATCTTCTTTATTTGGACCAATCATCGTGTTGGATATCTCGCTCTGGATCTTTTACCCGCTACGTTTCCTTCAACTATCATTCGTTACATTCCTTCTCTTCTTCTAGTTATATGTCCAAAATATCTCAGTATATTTTGGTTGATAGTTATGGTAAGTCAAGCTTTTATAGTCCTGCTAGTATTGAATTAGTTGTACGGCGATGTGCAGTCCAAGGTATGCGCAACATTCTATGGTAGATATTTGAAATGCCATTACATGTTTGAATCTGCTTTTTTAGCCCAGTCGGGATAGCATTTGACCTTGCATTAGGAGCTGCCCCAAATTTTATTTTTCTAATCTTTAGGGAGGGTCAATATTAGTATAAATTTATAATCTCGACTGAATTCCACCGTTTCGTTAGCCGCCATCTTGATTTTAAACGAGAACCGTTTTTGCTCAATATCTCCGCCATTTTCAATTTTTTGACAAAAAGTGTAGAAACTGAAATTGTTGAAAATACGATTTTGTATAATTTCATTTATTATAATTTCTTTCGTGCGGTCGATATTTTCCGAGTTATGAGGGAAAAATAGTGACAGTTGTAGTATAATTATTGAATTATTGAATTATCTCGTTTATTATTAGTTTTGCAACAAATATTTACCTATACACAAATGAAGAGAATTAAATTTTGTACAATTTTGATGCCGTTCATTTTTTTGATAAAATCAATATTTAAGGTATTACGTTTGTGGTAAAAGTGCGAGCGTAAGACCTGATTGATTTTGTAGCAATTGTTTTTGTTCACTATATCCGCCATTTTCAACTTTTCGACAAAAAGTGTAAGAACTGAAATTGTTGTAATTACGATTTACTACAATTTTTCGAGAGAACCAGTGGCGGGTCTACAAGGGGGGAATGGGAAAATTCCCCCCAACAGGGTCCAAAATTTAAAAAAAAATTGTTGGAACATCACGATATATTAGCTGACATAAAACTTGAAATATCGACAGACAAATTCAACCAATAAAACCCGCTAGTTAATAAAATTAAGTGAACTTAATGTATATAATGTCTTTTTATGTCTTTTATATACTTAGTTTGGTTGATGTTTCATTGGAAGTTTCAAAAATTGTATAAAATATAATTCTCTTTATTTTTGTTTATGTACAATTATGTCGTAAAGTTAATAATAGATGAGACAATTCAATAATTATGCTTCCCCTCCGCTTCCATTATTTTCCCCCTTAACTAGGAGAATATTGATCGTATAAAAAAATTGTGCCAAATAAATTGTAGGAAATTGCATTTCCAACAATTTTCTCTCCCACCACTTATGTCGAAAAGTTGAAAATGGCGGAGATATTAAGCAACAACAGTTCTCATTTAAAATCAATATGGCGGCTAATGCAACCGCGGAATTCAGTCGAGATTTTAAATTTATACTACTATTGATCTCTCCCAAAGGATACAATTATAAAATTTGGGGCAGCTCGGATACAAAATTCAATTCAATAATTATGCTCCCCCCACCACTTTTTACTATTTTCCCATGTAACTCGGAAAATATCAACCGCATGCAAAACATTGTTAAAAAGAAATTGTAGGAAATTATATTTTGAACAATTTTAGTTGAAAATGGCGTAGATATTGAACAAAAACAATTGCTATAAAATCAATCCGGTCTTACGCTCACGCCATTACCGCATACGTACTACCTTAAATATTAATTTTAGCAAAAAAGTGAAACAGATCAAAATTGTGTAGAATTTAATTCTCTTCATTTTTGTGCAGGTACGTATTTGTTGTAAAACTAATAATAAACGAGATAATTCAATAATTCAATAATTATGCTCCAACTGTCACTATTTTCCCCTCATAACTCGGAAAATATCGACCGCACGAAAAAAATTATAATAAATGAAATTATAGAAAATCTTATTTTCAACAATTTCAGTTTGTACATTTTTGTCAAAAAATTGAAAATGGCGGAGATATTGAGCAAAAACGGTTCTCGTTTAAAATCAAGATGGCGGCTAACGCAACGGTGGAATTCAGTCGAGATTTTAAATTTATACTAATATTGACCCTCCCTAAAGATTAGAAAAATAAAATTTGGGGCAGCTCCTAATGCAAGGTTAGGCCTGTTTTTCGTTTAACCCGACTGGACTATTTTGGTGGTTAAATTTTCCGAAGCGTATAGGAAATATTAATATACTCGAACGAGGCGTAATTTTGTTTTTTGTAATGTCGGTGTTTTTCAAATTTTTGTGAGTTTGGCTGTTACCCATCTGGCCATTGTTGCTACTATTGGTTTTCTATTGTCAGAATGTGTTAGAATGGTAGAAGAAAGAAAGAAATTGAGGAACGATAACTGCATGATATCACGATAACTGCATCAGGTTAACGACTAAGAAGAAGAAAAAGATTGGCTCATTGGGCGAAAATTAAATAAAATCGAGTTAAATAAAAAAAACTTTGTCGTGAAAAAATTTGTGTGCATTATTTATACGTTGTCTTCCAAATAAATCTAGTTACTAACCATTATATTCAACAATTGGAACTACGGCTTTTTGTAGGTCATTAGGATATATTTTGTAGGGGTCAGTTTGTATTGCTCCCCAACCTGTTACTGTGGCATTTCCAGATGATTCGTCTGTGTTTGGTTTTGGTAGAACGGCAACTTTTACTCTATCATCTAATATAAGTGGTGTCTTAAGCTTCATGACTGCTATGTCGTGCGAACTGATTGAACTAAAACAAAACTATGTAGGTACATATTACATATAATAATTTTCTTTGTATACAGGTAAAGACATTATAACCAACTGAACGCTAAATGTTATAAGATAGAGGAAACTATTGGTTAAATATACAACTGGTCTACATTAATAGGTATATGTATAATTTAGAAATAAACTACTACGATAAAGAGGTTTTATTGTTATATACGGTCAATGGACCCCCAAAGTATAAAAAAACCGCGGAATGGTACATTAAAACCGCATTTAAAGGATGTGTTTTTGAGAAAGGGGTAAATTAATGCATCTTCAGTTTTTATTTTTACCTCAAATTCTATAGTATACCTTTCGTATACATATAGTACGTAAATCGTTCAGCTGGACATAGAGAATATACATTGAGATAATTGTGGCAACTGCGCTCTCTCGATGACAATATGGTTGTTAGTATTAAGGGGCATTAACCTCAAAATAATTAAAAATTCATTTCGGCTGACAGAAATAAACGTGAAAACACAGCAATGTAGTAGCTAAATATTTTTGGCCTAATAAAAAATATTTTAAAAATTGAAGTAAAATTATTAACTCATTAATCATAATCTTTGTTTTTGATTTATTTATGGACAGGCTTGCTACCAAACTCACTCATTATATTCGTTCTAACAGCTCTATTGCAACAGAAACTCGTACTCGAACAGAACCTTCAACCCTTCAACTAACACAGGTTAGCGTAGTTGCCATAATTATTTCAATGTATATTGCCTATGTCCATCTTAACGATTTACGTACTGTATATTATACTATACAAATAGTTGTTCAAAATTAAATTTCCTATCAAAATATCATTTTTCAAAGTCAAAAATATATTTTTTATAAATATATTCAAAGACGTAGCAAAAACACATAAAAACGCGATTATTCTTTAATTTCAAAAATAGACTTAAAATTTAGCAAAAACCATTACAAGTAGAAACAGATTAAGAACAACACAAAGGACTGGAGAATGATCGATGTTAGGAGTTTCTCTGGAAGCTACGACAAATAATAATCTCCGGACAAATAATCCCGAAAAAAATCCCCACAAAGTATCCCTGGACAAAAAATCCCCAGACAAATAATCCCCGGATAAATAATCCCCGGGACCAAAAATTCCCACCAAAATACCCGGACAAATATTCCCCGGACAAAAAAAAATCCCCACAAAAAATCTACAAGAAATATTTGCTGTCGAATAGTTCTCTAAAAGTTTTCCCGTGAATGCAATCGACTCAAATGTTTTTCAGCCTCAGTGCATGAGAGTTATAGCAATCGCCATGAAACCGTACGAAAATAATGATTAGCAGTTAATATTAAGCATGAATTTTAATTTCGATTATCAAATTTTGAATTCCAATTCCATGTCGAAAACTTCAATTTTTACATGACAAAAGAGTGTGAGTTTTTTTCAAAAATCGTGGAAGATATGCGGAATGAGCTAAGGCTGTGGGAATCATGTTGCAATATTATTCGCTTAAATCTTTTGCTCACTCTGCTTTGAATAACTAAGTAGGCTTTTGTCATTTTACGGAATTTGGGGAAAGATGCTGCAGATTTAAGTTGTAGAGGGAGATGGTTGTAAAGTTTTTTGTGGAATATAATATAGATTTCTTTACAACTCAGAGGACGGGGTCGGTAAATAGACGCCAAAGGTAGAATTTCTCGTGAAGAAGTCATGATTAGGGCTTGGTGGAAAGACATGTAGATGTTTACGAATTAAGCAAACAGTTTCTAAAATATACAAAGGTGGAAGGGTTAAAATTCCGTGATTGAACTAACTTCTGCAATGTGTTGTTCTTCTGAGTTGTTCTGTCAAACAGATATCTTATTGCTCTTTTTTGTAATTTCAAAATAACATCGAATTGGGCAGCTGTACCAGAACCCCAAAAAGGAAGACCATAACGAAGATGTGACTCGAACAAAGAAAAATATGTTATTTTGGAAGATGCTAAATTGAGTTCATTCGAAACAGATCTTATAGCATAGCAAGCTGAAGATAGTTTCTTCCTTAACAAATCGATATGAAGGGACCATTTAAGGTTGCTGTCTAAAAAAATACCAAGAAATTTTACAGAATCAACGGTACTGATCTTACTGTTATTAAGAGGTAAGGGTTGAAGATTATATAATAAGATAATACCTTTATAAGATAATGCTACTGTTTTATTTATGTTAAACGAGAGTAAATTAGAGTCAAACCAGGTTTTTATTATAAGTAGATCAGAAGTTACAGTAGCATAAAGAGTTGCAATATTTGAGTTACTTCAAGTGATACTGGTATCATCAGCAAAAAGAAAGATTTTTCCATCGATTTTTAAACTAGTGATGTCATTAAAAAAGATAAGAAAAAGTAGAGGACCCAATACTGAACCTTGAGTTACCCCACATACAATGTTTTTGAGACTAGAGTCTGTATCATTTGATCTAACCGGTTGTTTCCTATCATCCAAGTAAGATTGGAACCAATTTAAAGAAATACCTCGAATTTCGTAGAAATTTAGTTTTTTTATCAAAATTTTGTGCTTTACACAATCAAAAGCTTTGGCGTAGACACAAAAAACGGTAGTGTGAAGATTATTGTTCAGTGCTTGATAAACCTCATATAGTACAGAAAACATGGTATCAGTAGTGCATTTATTATTTAAAAAGCCGAATTGATTTTGTGATAAAATGTTGTTTTCAATGAGAAAAGACATAGGTCGGGCTTTTATGAGTCTCTCAATAATTTTAGAGAGTACCGATAGTAGTGCAATACAATAGGTCTATAATTGCAGGTATTAGATATTTCACCACTCTTATGAAGAGGAATAATGATAGCTGTCTTTAAACACTCTGAAAATTTACCTTTCTCAAAAGAATCATTAATTAGTGAGATAAGGACTTCCAACACATTTTCTGGGAGATTTGAAAAAAATTTTATCGATAGACCATCAGTACTAGAGGAAGATTTGCTTACAGACATCAAAGCAAAAGTGGGGAGACACTGGAACCAAATAGCACAAAACAGAGAAACGTGAAGACCTCATGGGAAACAAACAGACTAAAGAAGAAAACCAAACTTTAACCCTAAATTAACAGAAATAAATTTAAAGAATTCTGTGTCAATTTGGAACAATTTTTTGCTTCTCGTGAAAAAATTGCTAAGATTGAACTACCTCCTTTTTGCATCAGTTTCTTCAATTTTACTTTTGTAAAGTCTTCGAATCAGCTAACTGTAAATATGCTATTTATAAAAAATTATTTTTTGTAAAACTTAAAAACTATTTTTTGTAGTAGTTACACATTGGCATGTACTTATTATATTTAGCAATATTTATGACAATATCAAAAACGTTGCAAACATTTCTTCCAGATGGCAAATTAACATATTAGGTTAGATTTAAGATTATAAGAAGGGTGGTTTAGTGTTATGTGAAATGTTAGATATACAGTGCATTCGTAAAGTGTGGAAACGGTCTATTATCTCATGACTTAATTATTTTCAGAGTTAAAGCTCTGACAGGTCAATTTTTATTTATAAATTATGATTTTTTGACGTATAGTACATAATAGTGACGTCATAGATTTGGGCGTAATGACGTCATCGATGATTTTTCTAAATGGGAATATGGATCGTGTCTTAGCTCATTTGAAAGGCGATTCAATTCTCTATTCAGTAATATAAACATTAACATCATTATTTATAAAAAGTGGCCAAAAAATAATTTTTGAATTAAAATAATTGACGCAAAAAAAAGATTGTATGTAATTTATTTAACTCAAAATACATTTTACTGATGCCACAGATGATAAAAAAAATGTTTATTTCATAAATAAACATTGATTTTCGCTTAAATTAAATGTCAAACAGCCACACACCTGCTTCTTGACAAATTAAACATTTAATTTAAGCGACTAGCAATGTTTATTTGTCAAATAAACATTTTTTTCTCTTTTCTGACAGCATCAAAGTTTATTTTGAGTTAAATAAATTACATGTATTCTTTTTTTGCGGCAATTAATTTAATTCAAAAATTATTTTTTTGGTCACCCGGTATAAATAACGATGTTAATGTTTATATTACTGAATAGATAATAATTGAATCACCTTTCAAATGAGCTACCACACGACCCCTATTCCCATTTAAAAAAATCATCGATGACGTCTTCACGCCCAAATCGATGGCGTCACTATTTGGGATATTTTTCAAAAAATCATAATTTAAAAATAAAAATCGACCTGTCAGAGCTGTAACTCTGAAAATAATCAAGTCATGAGATAATAGACCGTTTCCACACTTTATGAATGCACTGTATAAAAAATTGGCCATAGTCAATATGCATCAATCAAATCAAAATCATACTTACGCATGTTCGTCGAATTTTGGATGAACAATAATTTTTACTACATGCCTGAATTGATGGTCTGTATCATCGACATTTGTAATTCCAACGTGAGCCTGCAAATATAATTCAATGTTTGCAAAATGGTCGGTAAGGAAAATAGTGGTTTCATTGCTTAATGTATCATCTCTAGATGAGGAGTGGTAGCAACTTTTTCTTTTAGCAACTCTTTTTAAATATGTAATATCTAATAATAATATACGTTTATTCAAATCAATAATTTTACAATAATTTCAATTTACTTACATACAATAAACGTAAAAAAGCCTCAAAAGCACAAAAACAAAATAAAAGATATTAATTATAATAAATTTTATGTAAGTAACAAAAATAACAAGTTGATATAGTAACAAATAATTTACATAAAATTTTCAGTAGTAATTACACGAGAGCTCTAAAATTATCGATTTGTATCCCGAGTGGCACTTTGACAGTTTTAATTTATACTATGACTTAATAAGACGACCCGAAGGGGAGTGAAATTATGTTAAAGTGTCACGAGGGCAAAAGAAATCGATCATTCGAGCTCGAGAGTAATTCGGTAAGATTATTTCATGAATAAAGCTGTCTTTTTAAATCATTTTAACTAGTATTTTATTGATATCTTCGCATGGATATTTGCTAAACCTGTTTCTTGTTGCTCTCTGTGACAAGTTGTAAAACATTAATTGTCATTAATGTCACTGAATGTATTTTTGCCTAGCAACGAAGGGCATCTGACGTAAAAAACTTGACGAGGGTAAATTATCAAAAATTATCGGCATTAATATCACAAGAGAGTGAGAATAAATTGACAATATTGCGACAATTTTTCGAAAATTTGTTGTCTGTCAATAGACACGAAGAGCCCGCAGGGCTCGAATGGCTATTGCCCAATGACAACAAAATTGAGAAATAGTGAAGCATTATTTATTCTTACTGTCGTGTGATATTCGTAAAGTTTTTTTTAATACTTACATATAAAATTCGAGTCTTTATATAAAAACATTGAGCCCAATTAATGTGACACACGTTTTTCAACTTGTCAAAGTATTTAGTTCAACTGTCAAAGTCTACAGTTTAGCAAATATTTTGATGAAGATATTAATAAAATATTAGTTAAAATTATTTATAAATACAGTTTTATCCATGAAATAATTCTTACAGAAGGAAACTCGATCGCTTAAATTTGCCTATTTGTGTTCTCCTCGTGACAATTTGACATTAGATGCAGAACTAAAAGTTTATTATGGATATTTTCTTAAATATGACAGTTATCAAAACTAGGAAACTGGTTGCAATTAAACAGTAACTAAAAAAATTCTAACTGTAATTTTGTACAGTAGAAAATTACCGATGTAATAATAATCTGATTGGACAGAAATAAACACGTGATGAAAAACCGTAATACACGATTGCAAGTTCTTCTTCTTCTTCTTCTTTTATATAGGCAGTACTGCCTGTTTTTCTTCAACAGGGCCTTTCATTCTGCCCCTAAGTTGTCATTCCATCTTTCCCTTGAGCGTCCTATAAATACTTCTTCTGCCTAACGGTGACTTGTCCCTAGCTATTCTTACTATCCTTGATTCAGACACCCTGCTTATGTGCTCATTCCACTCTTTTTTTCTGTTCTTTACCCAGGTATTTATATTGTCTACCCCACATATGCGTCTGATTTCCTCACTTCTTACCCTAGCATGTAGTCCTTTTCCAGCAATCCTTCTTAAGATCTTCATTTCGTTGGTTCCAGATGTCTTCGTGTTTTGCTTGTATCTGGTTTTGTTTCGGCCGTGCAAGTCATAACTGGTCTAATTAATGATTTATATATTCGGGCCTTTGTTTCCAATCTTAGGTGTTTGTTTTTCCAAATTGTGTCGTTTAGGCATCCGGCCGTTCTACTGGCTTTAATTATTTGGTCTTTTACCTCTTCTTCGATATTGTTGTCGGCTGATAGATTAATTCCCAGATATTTGAAAGTTATTACTTGTTATATAATTTGATTGTCTAACTCCAATTTGCATCTTATTGGTTCTTTGGCAATTATTAAGCTTTTTGTTTTCTGGGCTGATATTTTCATATTAATTTGTTTTGCGTTAATGTTGAATTCGTGCAGTAATCTTTGTAGGTCGTCTTCGCACTCTGCTACTAACACGGTGTCATCAGCGTAACAGAGTATTTTTACCTCTCTATCGCCCATTTTGTACCCTCTTTTTTCTTCACTTGTTTTATTATTACATCCAACATTAGGTTAAACAGTAAAGGGCTTAGTGAATCTCCTTGCCTGATTCCTGTGTTTGTTTCTATGGGTTCTGTTATTATTCCATTGACTTCCGTTTCTATTTTATTTCTTATATGTTTTCTATTAGTTTTATGATATCCAGTGGTAAATTTTTGTCATATACCTAGTAGGTGTATCACATCTTTTAATTGGATTGTATCAAACGCTTTCTCTAGGTCTATGAAACAGAAAAAGGCTGGTTTGTTATATTCTAATGATTTTCCGCTATTTGCCTTACCACAAAAACTGCATCGTTACATGATCTTCCACTTCTAAATCCTTGTTGTTCATAGACCAATCAAGTTAGTAAAAAATAAGCCGTTTTTTGACATAATTGAAAAGACGAGGTTTGACAGTTGAAATGTGTAGTATGAGATATTATAAAAAGGCTACCATCTTGGGATTCATCAATTTTTTAGTGGAACATTTTTTAAATAAACAATCAAAACGTCAAACTTAGTTTTTTGCTCATAACTTAAAAACTTGTTTATTTAGAAATTTGACGTCCACAGGTAACTTTTTCAGAAAAAAAAGATACATCGAATAAGATACACCAAATTAAAATCGGTTAATAAACAAAAAAGTTATTGCAAAACGGACGACAAAATCACTGTTTTTGAATATTGTTAATAACAATTTTATTGTTTATTAAAGTATGTTTAAATATACCTAAACTTGAGGGCATTATGGTGTTTGAATGGTGTGCAAAAAATGGTCCAGATCTGTTAAATAGTTTTTGCAAAATTTAATTTGTTTATAAAATTTTTTGAAAAACGAGCTAAGTTCTGAGGATGGTCCAGTTAATATGGCTGAATGTATCTCAATAATCAGGGACTCATTTCCTTCGTTAAGATGTATACTAATACCCTATGAAAAAAAAAAGTAAAAAAAATTACATGTACGTACACAAAATTATTTGTTAATAAATAGCAGTTTTTGAGCTTATAAACAATTACAATAATCTCGTAGAAATTAGATCAAATTAAATGGCAATAAAAAATACTGAAAGCTGGTTAAAATACACAACTTCTAAAAAAAATTTTTAGGTCCTACGACCCTTGGTGTCTGAGATAGCCCCTTTTTTTGAAAAAAATCACTGTTACGTTAATTAACAACACTAAGATCTGAAATTAACCAATCTTTTATAAGAAAAGTCAAAGTTTTTAACAAAGTTTTTGCAAGAAAAAATGTTAAAAATTGTTTAAGCAGTATTGTTATAAAGAAAGAGTATTTTGCGTTCCGACTAAAGTAAAAAAAAAATGATGGGCGCAGCCGAATGAGAATAAATTCGCGGACTAGCATTCGCTAGCGCTAGACCGTTGCAGCTCATTTTTAACATTGACAGTATACCGGATTTGAAGCTTAATATTATATTTATATATTTTGGTAGAAACTTGAATTTTATGAATATTATTATGTTGCACATTTATTTAGTAAAATTATATTTTAAATAAATAAATTTAAAAAATAACAATAAAAAGGCCACAAAGTCAAAATATGCAACAGAAAAAAAGTTACGCGACCTTATAGACGAGTGGTAAAAAAACGCTCATTTCTCGAGATATCAACCACGGTGTGGTGAATGGCTAATTTTGGTCTTACTTTATACTTTTTATGGTGCTGAAAACGAAAATGAGTTTTATTTTGAATTTTAGATGGGGAAACATTGTCAAAATCGCAATTTTACCCTAAAAATAAAAAAAAGATGAAATCACGTTTTTCTTAAAATTAAAAGTTACACCATTTTTTTTCTAGAAAAAATTTTGTTCTCTGTACTCTAGATTTTAACTTAAAATTAATTAAACAGCTAAATTTCAAATTTTGTTACTCAACTTTTGCGATTAAACTTTGCAATTAAAGAATCTGCACCTTTTACTTCAAACAATTTATAACTTTCTTTATGGCAAGACAGAAATATTGAAGCAGGTCCCATTGTCTTCAGAAAGGTGAGAAATATATACTATAAAAATATCTTCATAAAACTTCTTCATAAAGTATATTTTATTTCTGTGTTAACTAAAATTATAAACTAAAAAGTTTGTCACTCAACTTTTTTAAGTAAACATGAAACTAACGAAATCTGATGACAAAATGTTTAAAAATGAACAACTTCTCTTTTAACGTGTTGTCATTTTGGACAAATCTCATTGTTATCTAAATGCTTCGAAGATAACACAGTAAAATTTTCAAAAGAAAATATTTACAGCGACCAAAAATACAGTGAGTTAAAATTGAAAAATCATCAAAATTGATTTTTCGCATTTTTGCATAAAATTTGATTTTTGAACATGTTCCACTAATTCTAGAAAAAAATTAACTCCATATTCGGATTCAGAGACCTCGAAAACATAAGGAATAACGAAAATTTGTCATTCACCTTAAAGTGGATTTTTGTGGTCGGGGTAACTTAATTTTAATAGTTGCTGCCGCATGGCGGTCGCCAATCGCGCCCACTATTCAGTCAGTCGACTACGCCCGCTATTTTTTATTTTAGTCGGAACGCAAAATACTCTGTGTTTATAACACTCCTATTTAAACAATTTTTAGCATTGTTTCTTACTAAAAACTTTGTTAAAAACTTTGACTTTTCTTATAAAAGATTGGTTAATTTCAGCTCTTAGTGTTGTTAATTAACGTAACAGTGATTTTTTCAAAAAAAAAGGGGCTATCTCAGACCCCAAGGGTCGTAGGACCTAAAAATTGTTTTTGAAAGTTGTGTATTTTAACCAGCTTTCCGTATTTTTTATTGCCATTTAATCTGATCTAATTTCTACGAAATTATTGTAATTGTTTATAAGCTTAAAAACTGCTATTTATTAACAAATAATTTTGTGTACGTATATGTAATTTTTTTTACTTTTTTTTTTTCATAAGATGTTAGTATACATCTTAACGAAGGAAATGAGCCCCGGATTATTGAGATACATTTAGCCATATTAACTGGACCAGCCTCAGAAATTAGCTCGTTTTTCAAAAAAATTTATAAACAAATTCAATTTTACGAAAACTATTTAACAGATCTGCACCATTTTTTGCACACCATTCAAACACCATAGTGCCCTCAATTTTGGGTATATTAAAACGTATTTTAACAAACAATCAAATTGTTATTAACTATATTCAAAAACAGTGATTTTGTCATCCGTTTTGCAATATCTTTTTTGTTTATTAACCGATTTTTATTTAGCGTATCTCATTCGATGTAACTTTTTATTCTGAGAAAGTTACCTGTGGACGTCATATAAACAAGTTTTTAAGTTATGAGTAAAAAACTAAGTTTGACGTTTTGATTGTTTATTTAAAAAATGTTCCACTAAAAAATTGATGAATCCAAAGATGGTAGTCTTTTTGTAATATCTCATACTACACATTTCAACGTCAAACCTCGTCTTTTCCGTTATGTCTAGTAAAAACCTAACTTGATTGGCCTATCATCCGATATATTTATGCACGCCATTATATTCTCCAATAAGTATTTTTGTTGTGAGTTTCAGTGTAGTGCTCAGTATCCCTCTATAGTTACTGGGGTCCTCCCTATCACCTTTCTTAAATCACGATATCATTTGAATGGTTCTCCATTCTTCTGGAATTCTTGCTGTATTTATTATTTTACTTATAAGGATATTTAGTTCTTTGTGAAGTCTATCTCCTCCGTATTTTAAAAGTTCATTAGTTGATTCGATTGGAAGTTAAAATCATTCAAAAATAATCGCTGTGATTTTTATTCTTTTAAGTTTCTATTGGTCAGAATCTCTATGAATGAAATAATCCATCTAATTTTCCATTTAATGATATGTATAAATGCTTTTCAAATTGCCCGATAATCCTGAGACAGTCATTTGTCAAGAAGCTCGTCAGGCAAAATATTGGGGTGCCTCTAGACGCGAGTATAAACATGTACTGAAAGCCCTTGGTACATAAATAACTATTAATTAAGAGAATTTAATCCCAAACCAGTTATTTATGGATCAGGTTAAGATTGTAGTAATTTAAGAAATATAAAATAATGATGTACAATATACCTGAAGATCGTCGAACATTTCCTTTTTGTTACAATGGCCAGCAGTGAGAATCCAACTTTCGGTTAACAAAACGCCACCGCATTTTACAAAACATAAACCATCGCAATCTTCCACGGCGACTATATAGGGAAACTCGCCCAGTGTGGCATTCTCACCATCTATGATACCCAAATGGTGGCTAGGGGCAGCTAAAAGAAATGTATTTAGTTGCACAACAGCTAATTCCAAAAATTTAGATATTTATTAATTAGAGTTTAATAAAACCTAACAAAAATTTAGTTTCCAGTAAAAATTTTTTTGTGAAAATATAATATAATATTTTTGATTGGCAACTTCATTTTTGTTCTAACGCGCAGTAGTCCGTTCTTTAACGGTAAAATATTGCAAAACCTCTAAATTTTAAAGAACCGCTTGGATTGACATGAAATTTGGCATACACATAGCTAACAAGTCAAAGAAAAAAGTGATATTGTGCCAATATGTGCTCTTGCCCCAAGGGTGGTTTCCACCCCCCTTGGGGGTGAAAAAATATTCGTCCAAAGTAAGTCCGGAAATGGATAAACTGACTAATTCTAAGAAACTTTTGTTCTATAGAGTTTTTTCAATAAGTCAATATTTTTCGAGTTATTTGCCAGTGAATATGTTCATTTTTCAATAAAATAACCACGCTTTTAGGCGGTTTTTTGCAAATAACTCAAATAGTAAGTATTTTGTCGAAAAAAGATTCTTAGCAAAAATATAGCCTGTAAAATATTTAAAAAAATTTTGTATATATTACGTCTGTATACCTAGTAGAAGCAGAATTATAGCTAATTAAAAATAGGTTCATATTCGTAAAATTTAAAATGGAATACTTTAACGTGAAATAACCAAAAATGAAGCACATTTCGGGGAAAACTTATTACAACTTATTTAAAGTGTTTAAAAAAAAGCTTAATTTTTGTTTTATAAAAAAAATTTCTAGCATCAAAAGTAAACAAGTTACGCTCAAAATAAAGTTAGTCCCTTTTTTTTGGTAAAAAAATCGGGAAAATCACCCCCTAATTAGTATCTCAAATGAACTTAATCGTTACGACTTCACAAGTTTCTTGACTCGCGTATGTATTGTTTATATGATCTGTAAGTTTCATCGGTTCCTTATTTTTGAAAGGGCTGTAGTTAAAAGGGGTTGAACGAGTCACTGATCACGAATGTATGCAAATTTAGAAACACCAAATCTTAATCAATTTTTGTCTAACAGAAAAACAAAAAAATACATGATATTCAGAAAAGCAATGCTGACTTTTTTTGTTTTTCGAGATTTTTGGTATCTCTAACAATTTTTAGTTAGTTATTATTTAAGTTATTTTGAAAAAAATCATATTTTTCAAAATTAAATTATAACTTTGTTCTGATTGGATGTTCAAATGACATGTCAATAATTATCCAAGGCAGCTGTAGCGCACCTGTGGTTTGGACGGTTTACGGTTTGGTTGTGTATGGTTGTTGCGTTTTAAAATTTGTGGGAAGAGAAACAACAAAGGTTAGTTAACACATTCGCGGACACGCTGTCATTTGATACACGTATTCTTATGGAGTAAATGACTTCATATGCAGTCATGACCGCGAATGTGTTAATAGTTATACTGCCTTTTTAAATAGTTTTCATATTATATTTTTGAAAATATACTTCAAAATGTTTTAATTTATGTATGTATCAGTCCAGAAAAGGCGTGGAAAGAATATATTAGTGTTTTTAAATATATTTTTCTACAAACGTGTTAAAAATGCAATTTTTAGGACTCCATAGGAGCGTTAAAAATGCTACTTTAAGGCACTAGTGCTTTAAAAATTTTAAGGCACTGCAGTTAAAAATGAATTGTCAAATTGTGAAACGTCAAAATATTTATATTTCATTTATTAACATTAATATTAATAATACAACTTGCGCAATTTGAAAAAGGTGGTTTAAAAGGTTTTTTATTATAATTTTGTGTCTTTGGATGTGTCTTCCTTGGGCGTAAAATAATAAAACATCTATTTTTATATCCCGGAAGATTCATATTTTTTTCTTTTTTTTTTAATATTTGGCATTGTTAAGTTTTGGTTCATTTTTGGTAATTATTGTTAATTTTTTGTATTGTAACTGTTAAGTAGGTATATTTATTTCGTTAAAATTATATTATAATAGAAGTATAACTTCTTACGTGCGTACAAAGTTCACACACATTCTTTTTTAAAAAATAAGCACTTTGAATCGATGAAACTTACAGATCATATAAACAATACATACGCGAGTCAAGAAACTTGTGAAGTCGTAACGATTAAGTTCATTTGAGATACTAATTAGGGGGTGATTTTCCCGACTTTTTGCCAAAACAAAAGGGAGCAACTTTATTTTGAGCGTAACTTGCTTAAATTTAATGATAAAAACTTTTTATAAAAACAGAAATAAAGCTCTTTTTAATCACTTTAAAAAGTTATAATGGATTCTCCCCAAAAAGTGCTTAATTTTTTGGATATTTCACTTCAAAATATTCTATTTGAAATTTGGTGAATATCAATCTATTTTTCATTGGCTATAACTCCGGCTTTACGAGGTCCAGAGACCTAAGGCGTACACCATTTTTTTACTTTTTTACAGGCCATATTTTTGCTAAGAACGTTTTTTTCGACAAAATACTTACTTTTTGAGTTATTTGCGAAAAACCGTCTAAAAATGTAGTTATTTTGTTGAAAAATGAACATACTCACTCGCAAATAATTCGAAAAGTGTTGAGTTAGCGAAAAAGTTCTATAGAACAAAAGTTACTTAAAATTAGTCAGTTTATCAATTTCCGGACTTATTTTGGACTTATATTTTTTCACCCCCAAGAGGGGGTGAAAGTCACCCCCAGGGCAAAAGCACACATCGGCACAATATCACTTTTTTTCTTTGGCATGTAAGCTATGCGTGTGCCAAATTTCATGTCAATCCAAGCGGTTCTTTAAAATTTAGAGCAAAAACCGTGAAAGAATGTACTCTACAGTTAAGCTGAAATTAACAAAATTTACAGCTCCAAATCTACCGGTTCAGGTCAATAATAGTTAGGATCTGTTGGACTTTACTACTCGATTCACCGGTGGGCGATCGAGTTCTGTATATTTCTGTGTCTGATTGACTTCAAGAAGGCATTTTACAGAGTAAGAATCAAAATAAATATGTAATCCGTCTTCTGTAGAGAAATTCCCCTAAATTTCATTATAGTATCAGTAGTGTCAACATGCTGCTCTGTTTCAAATACGTTTTTATAGTGGAATAATTTAAGCTATTACAACAAATTGTACACAAAATTACAACAAACAGTACTCGTACCCGTAGCATATGGGTAAATACCCGGTACCCGCGTTTATTATACGAGTACATTTTCCGAGTACTTTTTGCAAGTACAAACTTGTCGCCGCATGTGGGAGAGCAAATTAATAGCAACACGCAAAAACGCCGTTTTCAGTATCAGTCCATTCGCAAAGTCAAGGAAACGCCTATTCTCTTATGCCATAATAATTAATAGCCCTTCAAGAAATGCTCTGAAGAACTGATGAAACTTTAAAAAATTATTTAGGTATCTTAAAAGCCAATAAAATTAATCAGTGAGTGTGAGTGCGTGAGTGGTGTTATATTAATTACAGTAAAACCTGTGTTACCGGCCACCTGTACTTACGGCCTGTTTCAAAATTCCGCAAACCAATTATACTGGGTTGGGATAAAGGGAACCAAGCAAATATCTTTGAAACGAAAAGAACAATATTTATGAAACTTTGCGTGCAAGTACAGTGACGCAAAAGGCATCTGTTGCCATATTTTTTGTTACTATTCCACTTCCGTTTTCACCAGAAATACCCCTAACTTATTTAATTTAAATGGGACACCCTATATATTTTTGAGGATTTTAAAAGAACTTGTTATTTTTAATTCATACATACCAAATTTGGTAGAGAAAATTTGTTAAAAAGTGTCTTAGATAATTTTTTGTATTAATACAACGTAATAGGAAATAAACGAGTACCATCTATACTGTAGAATAAAATTGTTGTTTACATGCACTGCATGACTTATTTGAATTTAGTATAGTAGGTAAAACTGTTACTGAACTAATTGACAGAAATAAGTTGTATTAAAAATGGTTCATTTAAGTGGAAAAGATCGTATTGAAATATTAATGATAATAGGTTATGGTGAATTTTCATTTTTTTGGAAATGAATTTTCCAAATCCATGGATTCGACGTAGAGGATTCATAGAGTGGCCCACTCGTTCTCCGGACCTCAACCCGTTAGATTTTTTTCTTTGGGTTATCTAAAATTACGTGTTTACGTTAGGCGACCAACATGCTTACAGGATTTGAGACAAAGAATAATAATTGATGAATGTGAACTAATACGTGGAGAAATCTTGCAAAAAGTGACTCACGAATTTATTTATACGCTTGCACGTTGTCAGGAGGTGAACAGCAAACATTTTCAACATTTTAAATTATTTTTTTATGTTTAATATTGTTGCTCTAACGTAAATAAATTAACCTATTTTTTAAATGTAAAGAGATTTATTTCTTGTTTTAATAGTTTTTTCTTCCAAACTTAGTATGTATGAATTAAAAATAACAAGTTCTTTTAAAATCTGCAAAAATATACAGGGTGTCCCATTTAAAGTAAATAAGTTAAGGGTATTTCCGGTGAAACCGAAACTGGAGTAGTAACAAAAAATATGGCATCAGATGCCTTTTTCGTCACTGTACTTGCATGCAAAGTTTCATAAATATTGTTCTTTTCGTTTCAAAGATATTTGATTGGTTCCATACTTTATCCCAACTCCAGAGTTGGGCTAAAGAATGGAACCAAGCAAATATCTTTGAAACGGAAAGAACAATATTTTTGAAACTTTGCATGCAAGTACAGTGAAGCAAAACGCATCTGTTGCTATACTTTTTGTTACTAGTTCACTTCCGGTTTCACCGGAAATACCCTTAACTTATTTACTTTAAATGGGACACCCTGTATATTTTTGCAGATTTTAAAAGGACTTTTTATTTGCAATTCATAAATACCAAGTTTGGAAGAAAAAACTATTAAAACAAGAAATAATTCTCTTTACAGTTAAAAAATAGGTTAATTTATTTACGTTAGACCAATGATAATAAAAATAAAAAAAATCATTTCAAATGTTGAAAATGCCCGCCATTCACCTCTTGACAACGTGCAAGCCTATAAATAAATTCTTGAGTTACTCTTTCCAGAATTTCTTTACGTATTAGATCACATTCATCAATTATTCTCTGTCTCAAATCCTGCAAGCATGTTGGTCTATTAACGTAAACCCGTGATTTTAGATAACCCCAAAGAAAAAAATCTAACGGGTTAAGGTCGGGAGAACGAGCTGGCCACTCTAGGAATCCTCTACGTCCAATCCATTGATTTGGAAAATTCATATCCAAAAAATCCCTAACCCGTCGATCATAGTGGGGAGGCGCTCCATCTTGTTGAAACCAAAAATTTTGTGGTAACTGGCCATTCTGTGAAGTGCAGGAATAATTTGGTTATTTAGTAAATTTAAATACTTGTCACCATTCAAATTTCCGTCTATGAAAAAAGGGCCTATTAGTCTATTTTGGACAATTCCCATCCAAACATTTAACTTTTGTGGATGTTGGGTATGTGCTTCCATAATCCAACGAGAATTCTCATTCGACCAATACCTACAGTTATGGCGGTTAACGGTTCCATTTAAGCAAAAAGTTGCCTCATCGGAAAACACTACATTACTTGCAAAATGTTCGTCATTGTTACAAATGTCCATCATTCGTTCGCAAAATTCTAGCCGTGCGTCGGTCAAAATCATCATCTGACAATTCTTGAACCAATTGTATCTTATACGGATGATATTTTCCATTTTCAATATTCTCCTTACAGAACGTTGACTTATTCCATGGTTTAGTGCCAAATTTGTTGTGGAAGTTTAAGGTGATTCCTTTAAATCAATTGCAATATTTTGTTTAATAACTTAGTTCGTTGCAGTCCTTGGTCTTCCAGTTTTTGGCAAATGTTTGACTATCCCAGCTGCATTAAAACGTTTCAATGTTTTAGTAACCATTGAACGTGATATAGGATTTCTTTCAGGATGCAATTCATTAAAAATATTACACACCTCGTCATGAGTTCTAACACGATCACCATAACCGATTATCATTAATATTTCAATGCGATCTCTTTCACTTAATCTTCCGATGACAAACCTTTTTTTGTTACACGGATGACCAAGGGAGAAAATGACCCCAGGTCAAAAATGACAATTAACAAAAAAATTAAGTTTTTTTTTTATTTTTTTTATATTTTTTTTATTTATTTTTTTTATGGCATGGAATTTATGTTATTCCGCCAGTCATAACATGAGTATTAGTGTCATGTGTAGTGTGTATGTTAAGTAAGTGTCTTGTTACTTTGCAAAGTCGACGTCATTAGCGTAAAACTACTTGGAATTACACATAATATACGGTATTTTACTAAACATAAACTTCAGAATATATTTTTTATTCGTAAAATATAGGGACTTTTTTTTATTTCAAAATATGAGGATATCCAGAATGATATTAAAGTAAATAAAAAAATAATGAGTTAAAAATTGAAAATACTTTTGAATTTATTAAAGAAAAACATACGCTGGGGTCACAATTTCCCCCGCTTGGTCATCCGAAGGTTAAATGAACCATTTTGAATAAAACTTATTTCTGTCAATTAGTTCAGTAACAGTTACCTACTATGCTAAATTCAAATAAATACAACAATAGTTTTAGTCTATAGTATGGATGTTAGTACTCGTTTATTTTTAATCAAAAAAATTATCTACAGACACTTTTTAACTATTTTTTCTTCCAAATTTGATATGTATGAATTAAAAATAATAAGTTCTTTCAAAATCTGTAAAAATATACAGGGTGTCCCATTTAAAATAAATAAGTTAAGGGTATTTCCGGTGAAACCGGAAGTGAACTAGTAACAAAAAGTATAGCAACAGATGCGTTTTGCGTCACTGTACTTGCAAGCAAAGTTTCAAAAAGATTGTTCTTTTCGTTTCAAAGATATTTGCTTGGTTCCATTCTTTAGCCCAACCCAGTATAATTAAGCCAGTGGGTACAACAAAGTATAACTTTTACCAAGTATCAGATAATCAAATAGCATTGATACGACGCGCGGCGCCCTCGAAGACCATTTTTACGATTCGTGCGCTTTTCGTAGGTATCAATATCTTGTTTTTCTCTTATAATACATAGGTAGCTTAGATTCGACGCGCGGCGCCCTCGAAGACAATTTTTACGATTCGGGCGCCTTTCGTAGGTATCAATAATTTTCACTGTTTCTGTTATAATAAATAACTTAGATACGACTCACGGCGCCCTTGGAGACCATTTTTAGATTCCTTTGCCTTTTGTAGGTCTCAATATCCGCTGTCTCTATTATAATAAATAGCTTAGACACGACGCGCGGCGCCCTCGAAAATAATTTTTACGATTCGGGCGCCTTTCGTGGGTGTCAATTTCCGCTGTTTCTGTTATAATAAATAGCTTAGATACGACTGGCGGCACCCTTGAAGACCATTTTTAGATTCCTTTGTCTTTTGTAGGTATCAATATCCACTATCTCTATTATAATAAATAGCTTGGATACGACGTGCGGTGCCCTCGAAGACCATTTTTAAAATCTGGCGCCTTTTGTAGGTATCAATATCCGCTGTTTCTATTATAATAGGTAAATAGCTCAGACACGACGCGCGACGCTCTCGAAGATAATTTTTACGATTCGGGCGCCTTTCGTAGGTACCAATTTCCGCTGTTTCTATTATAAAAATGGTGTTCGAGGGAGCTGCGCGTTGCATCTAAGCCATTTAATTATCTGATACTTGATGTGAGCGGCCGTGGGTAACGGCATAAACGCTGGCCTCATACGCCAGTAGACGTAGGTTCGATCCCTGCCAAAGACAAACCATTTTCATTTCCAATAATGACACGAGCCGTCTCACCGTGCCTCGGAGAGTACGTTAAGCCGTCGGTCCCCCTGGGCTAGTGTACATCGACACTAGTTACTTGAAACAGGGTTAAAGATGTAATTGGCGCTGGAACTATCCGAAAGGATCTCCCCGGCAAAAATGCCATACGATATTATATTATTATTATATCTGATACTTGATACAAACAGTGTTACATCCCACAATTGGCTTATAATAGACAGGTGCAGTTTTCTGCTCTTTATAACCACATTATACATATAGGATTGTTGCCCCCCTGAATCCTAAATAATGAAGCCATTGGGTACAACAAAATACAAATTGTCAACTTGTATCAGGTATTAGATAATCAAATGACTTAGATACGACGCGCGGCGCCCTTGAAGACCAATTTTACGATTCAGGCGCCTTTCGTAGATATCAATATCCGCTCTTTCTATTATAATATAAGAGTGTTACATCTCACAATTGGCCTAAAATATATGAATGCATTCTTCTGCGTTCCATAACTACATTATACATGTAGGATTGTTGGGCCCTAGAATCCTACATAATGAAGCCCGTGAGCGTAGTATAAACGCAACTTTGTCAGAATGCGCAAAAACTGGCCATTTTAATGTTTGGTATAAATCTTTAAGAAATTCGATATGCATCGTTTAAAAATAAGAGCTTGTCGATATTGTAACATCCCATTAATTATTCACATCCCATTTATACTCCGGGCACTGAAGTGAGGCAAAAAGTCGCCTCACTACTGGACTCTCGTGCCTGATGTCCTCCCTGGCCACATCTGTAGCAGGAGTCGCTGTTTTCTCCCTTGCAGTCGGTTTTACCATGACCGAACTGTAGGCATCTGAAGCATCGCTGGACATGTAGTCTCTCTTTCGTATCTTTCACGAGTTATAGCCAATATGTTCTTTTTCCAGTGCTTTTTTGACTGCGATGCGCGTCAGTCTGACTGTGACGTTTGTGTTGCCTTCTATATTTTCCCTTATAGAGACGAGTTTGATGTGTTAGATTTTCTGCTGTTTATAAACCTGCGAACCTGCCTCAGGATTTCTTCCTTTTTGACATCACTGTCTATATTAAATATATCCACCTGGTCCTGATAGCCCCGGACGTTCTCTACTACGTTTTCCTCTGTGCGGGCCACGCTTATCTTCTTCAGGTGTTCGGCCTGTTCTTTCCATGCCACTTCGAGCTTTAGATCCCTGTACCTAATCTTCTTTCTTAGCGCTTTTGACACCAATTTGACTTTTCCTCGCGTCTGCACTGCCTTTGTTTAGCTTTAGCAACTCGGCGTATGATTTTCCACCTCCCTTCACGATCACCTTCTGCGTCACCACGTTCATACTCCTCCAGCGTGAGGTGGAGGTCCATACCCATAAAAATGAGTTCGAGGAGTTTCCTGAGGTTCCTACTTCTGTAGCCCCCTATACTCTTAGGGGCGCCTCTCTGGTCTCCAGTGTCTCTATGTTTTCAATAATTTAGAGATAATTGCCAGTAGTCTCTTGTCCCCTTCCATTTCCGTCACCCCTTTCTCTACAGGGATCATGAAAATAGTCTGACGATTTTCCCGGTTCTCTTTTTCCTGACTCTACCTTGTAATTATGATCATAGAATTAAGTGGGAGGTCTCTTGGTCTGTATGTACCTACTGCACTTACTACCAGTTTCGGTTTTTTCTGGTCAGGTCGTTGGACCTTTCCCTTTCACCTAGAAGTCCAGGTTCCAAGACCATTACTAAGTCGCCTGGAGGTTTATTTCCTCTTCCCAGTTTGACGGCCGTAAAGTAAAGTGATCTTCTTCCTATTCGAATTTATAATGTTCATTTTTTCAAAGCCTCTTTCCCTTGAGTTCAGAACCGTTGCGATCATTTGTATCTTTCTTTCACTAAGTTATTCGGGAAAGAACTCTTCGAAGTCCATTTGTGTGGACACGCTTGCCGCCTCTTAGTTGTTCCTTCCTCACCGCTTTTCTCCACTATTAAATTTCGGTTCTCAATGCTGCCGAGGGCGACTTCTCTGAAAGTGCCCTCCATGTCTTCGATCGACAGTGGTCTTCGATAGTTTAAGGACAGCGCGAGACGGTTCTCGAATAGGAAGACGATCAGTGGAAAGACCACGAAAACGATGGAACGACAGCTTACTGGAGGCACATTGAAAAAACAGACAGGCATGTCTATACAAAAAGAAGATGTCTTTGGTGACAGTTTTAAGGTTTTTTACCTCATTCTTGATTTCGACTTTCGTGTTCTTATGGTCGGACATTAGTTTCAGTAAAATATTTGTAACTCTGGTAGGTTTATTCATTGCTCTTACCACAGCCGTTATTTCGGAACTCTACTCCTTCTCTCTAGACCTTTTCTCCCCAAGTGAGGAGTTCCTTTGCAAGGTTGCCTCTGCTGGAAGCTCCGTCTTGTTCAGGTCCCTACCCCTGACCGGAATTCTTCCAACAGATCCCCTTTTTCCGAAGTCTCCTTCCTTTTTTCTTCTTCGCCGAGTACTTTCCCTCTGTTCTCTTCACCACTGATGAACACATTATCATCTCATTCATAGCTTGTTCCAGCTTGCATCACCACCGGTGACTCGCTCCATTGTCCCTTCGTTTTGTTTTATTTTTTCCTGCGTGATTAAATACTTATCCATATAGTTCCCATGAGTATGGGCGAATTATACTGTCCGGCGAGGCAGTGCGCTCTTACCCACGTTAAGGCTTGAATTTCAAATTTCAAAGGGTTTCGTCAGTTCTTCGAGGGCTCCGTTTGCGGCTGTCTGATCTAGGTCATTCACCACTCAGGTACGGATCGCGGATATTTTATCTAAGTTTACTCTTCTATTATATGGAGTGTCAGAGCGCTCTAAAAATTTGAAAAAATTCAAAAAATGACTTATATTGAACACCAATCATGATTTTTGTTAATTGTTTTTGAACCAGTGGATTCCTCTGTAGAAGCAGTTGAAAAATTACTCATTTTTCAAAAATTTGTTTTAAATCTCCAGAGATCACCAAAAAATGTAACGGAGTAAAAGGGATACTGGGAAACTGAAGCTATGTTTTTATGGCATCATAATATAATTTACTATTTCCAATAAAAATAGTAAATTACTTTATGGATTTAAATTAAAATAAACTTAAAAAAATCACAAGTAATATTTATAGCGCTACTTGAAAATACATGCCTTAGGATTTGAAAAAAGTTTGATGTAAAGAAGGGGGGGGATCTGGCGCCTTTTTTAGGATTTGGGTTGGCGCCTTTTTTATGTGCCAGTCCGGCCCTGCCTATAATAAAATGTCGTAAAAGAGTTGTAAAAGAGAAACGTTTGTCAATATAAGTATGATTACAATTCACAACAGTTCGCTGAAAAATATGGTGTAAAAACTCAAATTATCAAAGGATATAAAAAAATAAAAGTGGGTTGAAAAATTCTTTAAAAAAGCTTAATATCAATATTTTTTCCGTAGTATAGTTTTGTTTTATATTAGGATGTTAAAGTAGTTTTAGTAGTTTCCGTTTATGTATAATTAATAATTATATTTGGTTTTATTAACAAAATAAACAAAGTTCCAATTATCTTTTATATGTATATCTAACATATTATGTATATCTAATGTATGTTCATTTATGGGTATCTTTTCATTAATAATCTGTACATTTTGTCCATTTCGTGTACCTTTACTTTGCCATGTCGTCTCCGTTTACACCAGACATAGACAAAGAAAATGAAATACAGGAATTAAGCACTCAACGAAAAAGGTACGTAATATCAATAAAAATGTTAATTCAGACAACAAACGCAATACTTAAAATTTGTCCAATTCTTGGTTTTATTGGGACAACAAAACGATGTTCATCAATTCATTATTTTCGTTGGTTGAGCCAATGTATTACGTTTATTGAATGGATGAACATTCATTATGTATACCATAATATCACTTTATTGGTATTACGAACTCTGTTCATTGAGTCAACGAACACTATTTATTGATATTACGAACTCTGTTCACTGAGTTAACGAACATTATTTATTGAAACAACAACGTCGTTAATTGGCCGACGAAGACTATTCGTTGTGTCAATAACAGTGATATTTCTCCTAACGTATTTCGTTTACTTCTGCAATTATTTCCGTTTATTGTTACAATTAATTCCGTTCATTCCCACAATAAATACGGCTTTTATTACAATCAATTCTATTCATTCTTATGTACAATAAGTTTCGTTCATTCCTACTATGTATGATATTAATTGATTAATAATAATTCTTTAAATCCCCCTTTTTTGTCCTTAACCTAAAGGACTTTACACTGTGTGATTTTTCATATGATTTCACTTATACAGTGTACTGGAATAAGTCTTACACTCCCCCACCCCCTTATTAACTTATTTATTTTTAACACATAAGCAAAACGCTCGGACAGGTCGATTTTTAAAATAATCAAAGTATATTATAACATCAATGTTTCGAACTTTACGCGATTCCTCTTCAGGTGACAGGCGCGGCGTAACTTTTATTTTTTTAATGGGAAAGTAGTCATGTGACAGCTTATTTAAAAGCGTTTGAAATAGTGATTACAAAAATGTATAACACTTTAATCCTTTTTGAGAGCGCAGGTGCAAAATTTCGATCGAATTCTTTTTAAACGCATTTATTTTTTTTGGAATTCTGAGAAAACTTATAAGTATTTTTGAACAATTTAAACGCAGAATAAAATATTACATTATTACCAAGGGGCAGAGAGTCCCTTAGAATAAACAAAAAGTTTCTGTTGAATGGTATGCCTATTTGAAATTAAAAATCATACTAAATTTTCTCTTTTTCACCCCTGTGACTTATTAAAATAATCATTATAGAGGTTCTTAGGGACTTCAGACCCTCGATAATACTGTAATATTTTATTTTGCATTTAAATTTTCAAAAATAATAATTAGTTTTCTTAGGATTCGAAAAAAATGAATACATTTAAAAAGAATTCGACCGAAATTTCACGATAATAGACACACAAAAACTTCCTTCTACTACGGACTACACTTGAAAACGAAATGCAATTATTATTCGGCACTTCCGTAACACAGAGAAGCTAGGAGTATCACGATAAGGAAAAGCCGTTACCTTTCAAATGGTCAAGCAAAACATTTATTGTCTCAACAACTACGATTATTGTCACAATGAACGCATTGATTGTGGGTATTAAATGCAGTAGTAGATTGATTAATGCATTCGTTGTCACAACAATCAATTTACATCTATTCAATAATCATATATTACTCTATATTAACAACATTTGTACATTGTTTTAATGAAATCTGTACGTTGTCACGATAAACCAAGGTAATTGCTTGTCATCTACGAAATCAAGAACGTGAGTTGCTGCCAGAATTAACAGTATTTATTAAATATACGAAACTAAGTTATTGGCTGAATAAATTGAGTGTTATTGATTAATGTACTCTAGTTATTCTCACAATTATTATTCAATAATTGTGACAATAACCAAATACATTCGTCAATGTCTAAAAGTTCGTTGAAACAACAAATTAAATTGTTGTGACAACGAAATACTATTCAGTAATCACTGTTAATCAATATTACGAACTAAATTTTTTTGAGTGAGCGTTAGCACCGATGAAATTACGAAAGTAGAAATACAAAACACACTGACACAACTCAAACATGACAAAGCCCCTGGAAGTGACAACCTACCGATAGATTTAATAAAGGCCGACGCAAACGTAGATGTGAGAATGGGCGAACAATAGCACTGCTGAGCACCACATCCAAAATAATGTCCAAGATTGTATTGAACAGACTGACTCCAGATCTAGAGAAGAAACTAAGAAGCAACCAAGCAGCCTTTCCTACTAAACGTTCCACTATCGATCACATTCGTACTCTAAGATATACCTTGGCACAGGCTAGCGAATGGCAAAGAAATATAAATATAATGTTTGTTGACTTCGAAAAGGCCTTCGATAATATTAACAGAGAGCAAATGTGGAAGATTCTGAAACTATCCGGACTACCGATGAAATACCTATATTAACCTGATTAGGTTATTCTACCAGAGATACAGAGGCAAACTGAAACATGCAGGAGAAACGGTAGAAGATATATACAAATCGGAGTTAAATAAGAATGTGTACTGTTCCTGAGACTATTCCTAATCATAACGGATTGAATCATGGAGAAAGTAAGCGATAAAAAACAGGTATTAGGTGAAACTTGCATAGCCAGTCGAAGTATTTGGAGTTCGCAGACATTTGTCTTCTAACCGAATATCGCAACTATATGTAGAAGAAAATAAACCCAGAAAAAACGAAACTTAAAAAAAAACAACAGCCACGACACTAAAATAAAATAAATGGAAGACAAAGAGAGGAAGTAGTGGATCAGATGTAGAACAAAGAATAATAAAGACACAACATGCATGTAACTTCTTAAAGATAATCTGAAACAAATGCGGGATATCAGAATTAAGGGAGGGTTATGGTTTGAAATATTTAATTTTTTTGTTATTTCAAATAAAAGTGCATACTTTCAAGAATACTCTCCGAAAATTTCAAAATAATCGGAGTAAAATTACCAGAGATACAGCGTGTTGAATATCTCTACCTTCGACTCGCTTTGCCGCGACTTCACGCCAGCACGCTTGAGCGTAGTGAGAAACGTTAAACAACTGTTCACCTTCTCTTTTGTAGATTACTCCTCGATTCAAAAAACATATTCCAATGTGCATCACTTTACGATTTGGCAGACAAATAAGAAGAAGGAGATGCAGTTGTCAAAACTTTATACGCATTTTTGTGAAAACTGCTTTTTCAAATGCGGTGGACATTGTAACTGAAAAACTACTTAGCCGATCTACCTGATATTTTGCACAGATTTTCTTGAGACATTTCATGAGGTAACAACGTCGAGATATTTTTTTTTTGCTTATTTTTTGTTCAACGATAATAAATCTGTTGATTTTCACAAAATTTTTACCAAAAATTTCATTTTTTTGATTTCTGAGTGATATCAAAAATTCAAAAATCATTAAAAATAAAAAACTCGACGTTGTGACCTCGTGAATCTCATAATATAATTAAATCTTTTTGAATTTTTTGTTTCGTATGATCTAGTGACGAGTTCTGATGTCCACCGCAAAATCCATTTTTTTGTGAGCTGCCTTAACCAAAATTAAAATATTTAACAGCTGTATTAGGAGTATATTATTGTAGGGCAGAGTATTATCCACAGAGAACGGCAGTTCTCACCAGTGGCGCACACCACCCCTACAAGCGACACTATATATTCACGAAATTTTCGATTTTCTAAACCTGACTGAATTGAAAATTGGTCCAAATCCCATCTTAAAGTATAGGAAAAGACTCGTCCATCCTTATGTTACATCTCCATTTTGGTCCAAGGGTGTGGATTTTACGGCCCTTCCCATTTAGAGACTGTTTTTCGTTCTCGTCCCCAAGACTTCCAAAAATTTCAAAAATTTAAGCCCGACCTTTACGGCTTTGGATAGCACAGATCATTACCTTTCCAACGCATGTTTAATTTTGAAAATCGGTTATACCATTCAAAAGTTATCGAGCTCAGAAGTATGACTCAATTTTTATTTAAAAAAGGGAAAATGTTTGTATGTATAAACGTTTGTTTATACATACAAACATGTTTATAAATGTTTGTTTGTATGTATATGTATGTGTGTGTGTGTTTAGATTTATGACCTTGGTTTATGTATATGTATATACAGTGCTAGTCAAAAGTCCGTACCCCCCCTCGTATCTTTTGAACGGTTATACCTATAATAGTGAAATTTGGAGTGAGGAAATAAACGGACGTAAGCTTCTTAACTAGTTATTACAGGTGACGTAATAGTGACAGATGACGTTACAGAGCCACTGTGACCGATAATTTTAAATGGGACCTTATAGCAAGTGATACCTCGTTTGAAAGGTATTTAAAATACCTATTCAGTCATACTAATTTTTTTGGGTTTAAGTTGATTTTGATTTTGGTGAATAAATTAAATAAATATAATATTGTAGTTTCGAATTTAATTAATAAAAATTCAAATGTCAGCCTATGGATTTTTGTCAAAAAAGTTGACGTTTTTTAATTCTCTGGTAGTTTTTACGTCAACGTCAACCTGTTTGACAAGTAATCATAGGCGGAATTTTGAATTTTTATTAATTAAATGCGAAACTACAATTTTATATTTATTTCATTTATTCATCAAAATTTGCTTAAACCCAAACAAAATTAGTATGACTGAATAGGTATTTTAAATACCTTTCATACGAGGTATCACTTGCCATAAGGTCCCATTTAAAATTATCGGTCACAGTGGCTCTGTAACTTCATCTGTCACTATGACGTCACCTGTCATAACTAGTTAAGAAGCTTACGTCCGTTTATTTTCTCCCTCCAAATTTCACTATTATAGGTATAACCGTTCAAAAGATACGAGGGGATGTACGGACTTTTGACTAGCACTGTATGTATGTATGTATGTATGTATGTGTGTGGAAAAGTTACACCGATCTGAATTTTTCTCTGCGTTTCAAGAAGGTCTGAGCGCCGATTTAGAACGGGTCTAATTTTTGACTTCTGACTACCCGTAAGCCAGCTAGAGGACTAGGTAGATACAAAATAAATAGCATATTTTTTGGGCGTATATATCTTAGGTTCAAGGAGAGACAGGAAAACCGCAAATACACCAAATCAATAGGGTTGAGTTAAGCTTTCAAATGGTGCTTAAGCGATCAACCTGAGATATACACACTGCTCACCATAGCCGAAAAACTGAAAAATTAAACTTTGAAAATTTTGGTTTTTCGACAATTACTCAAAATTTCAACCTACGAATTGCGCCAATAACTGAGCGTTTGTAGGACTCAGGATGCGTCTAACGGTGTATATCTGATATCTGGTAAAATTCGAATTTTTTAGTTATAGGCTTCATAAATATGATCAAATCTATTTCTTATGGGAAAAACCGTTTTTCAAGCTCAATTATTCCTGTAACACGTTCAGTTATAATACTTGATCTTGGATGCATCAGATACTACTTGTCAATACGTTTTAAACTCATGTTTAGTGATCAACATCAGTTCAGCCGTTCAGAAGTTATAGAGCTCCAAAATATAATTAGTCCAAGAACTTAAACTTTTCACTTCGCAATTTTTACAGAATGGATCGATTTGCTTGAAAATTTGACAATAAGTAGTGGATAGTCCAAGGATCAAAATCTATATGATGCCGAAAGACGCTTTTACCATGGGGTGGTTGCCACCCCATCTCGAGGGTGGAAATTTTTTATTATATTTTGACCGCAAATGTTGGTAAAAACATTAATTGTAAGCAAAAAATGTTTTATATTTTTTTGATAAACTTAATAGTTTTCGATTTATTGGTTATCGAAACTTAGTTTATATCGAAAAAATCAATGTTATTAATCAATCATGGTTTATGTACTTGTAGTGGTTACAATGCTAAGTTTGATTGGGCAATCCGAGTTCATTTGCCGGCCATAATTACATAATTATTAGGATGGCTGGGATATGAACTTGGATTATCTTATCACTGGTGTCGTAAGTACTAGATCATTTGGGAGAGAATGCGGCCAAGGCGACCCCAGAAAACGGCAATTCTCGCTAGTGGCGCACAACCCCTCTACATGCGACACTATATATACACGAAATTTTCGATTTTCTAAATTTGACTGAATTAAAAAATTAAAATTTAGGAAAAGACTCGCCCATCCATATGTGAACATTTCATTTTGGTCATAGGGTGTGGATTTTACGTCTATTCCTATTTAGGGTCTGTTTTCTTTCTCGTTCTCAAAACTACCAAAAATTTCAAAAATATAAGTTCGACCTTTGCGGCTTCTGATAGTACTGATCATTACCTTTCCAACGCACATGTAATTTTGAAAATTACCAGAGAACGGCAGTTCTCGCCAGTGGAGCACAACACCCCTACATGCGACACTATATATACACGAAATTTTCGATTTTCTAAATCTGACTGAATTGAAAATTGAGCCAAATCCCACACACACACACACACACACACACACATGCTCGTATCAACCCCAGCCCCGGGGAACATGTGTGTTCCAATGGAAAAGTGGAACCCACATCCAATCAATTGAGCCAAATCCCATCTTAAAGTTTAGGAAAAAACTCGTCCATCCATGTGTTACTTCTCCATTTTGGTCCAAGGCTGTGGATTTTACGGCCCTTCCCATTTAGGGTCTGTTTTTCGTTCTCGTCCCCAAAACTCCCAAAAATTTCAAAAACTTAAATTCGACCTTTCCAACGCATGTTTAATTTTGAAAATCGGTTATACCGTTCAAAAGTTACCGAGCTCAGAATTAGAACTATTTTTTTTTAAGGGGAAAAATGTTTGTGGATATGTATGTATGTATGTATGTATGTGGAAAAGTTACACCGATCTGAATTTTTTTCTGAGTTTCAAGAGGGTGTAAGGGCCGATTCAGAACCGGTGTAATTTTTGACTTCTGACTACCCGTAAGCCAGCTATAGGGCTAGGTAGATACAAAATGTCAAATTTTTTGGGCGTATATTATATATCTTAGGTTCAAGGAGAGACAGGAAAATCGCAAATACATCACATCAATAGGGTTGAGTTAAGCTTTTAAATGATGCCTAAGCGATCAAGCTCAGACATACACACGGCTCAGTATAGCCAAAAAATTGAAAAACTAAACTTTGAAAGATTAAAAAGGGTTAGATTAAAACTTTGAAAATTTTGGTTTTTCGACAATTACTCAAAATTTTAACCTACGAATTGCGCCAATAACTGAGCGTTTGTAGAAGGACTCTAGGCGAATCTAACGTTGTTTACCTCATATCCGGGAAAATTCGAAATTTTAAGTTATACGCTTCATAAGTATGATCAAATCTATTTCCTATGGGGAAAAACGGTTTTTCAAGCTCAATAATTTCTGTAACAGCTTTAGTTTTCATACTTGACCTCAGATGCATCAGATACTACTTGTCAATACGTTTCAAACTCATGTTTAGTGATCAAAATCGCTTAAGCCGTTTAGAAGTTATTAAGCTACAAAAGTATAATCCAATTAACGATTATTCCCGAAATGGTTTATGTAGTTGTAGTGGTTACGAAGCTAAATTTGATCTGCAACGGGCAATCCGAGTTCATTTGCCAGCCATCCCAATATTTTTATTCAATCTATTTCGACTAGAAAAAAAATCTAGTGTACATTCGATGGACACTAGATCATTTGGGAGATAATGCGACAAAGGTGACCATTTATAAAGCTTAACGTGTAATCGAGAAATATTGCATTCAACTTCATACATTTAATTTGTATATAACTTGAAAAACTCCTGATACAAGAATAAAAAACCGCTAAACGCCGTAAAAATGAGTGGCGCATACAATATTCCAGCTACAAAAGATCTGATATGAAAATTACGTGGCACGAAATTGTATTTTCGTTTTGATGCAAAACAAAATTCTAGTTTTATTTTAAAAGGTTTTTCCATAATATTTGCTAAATTTGAAGTAAACGCGCCACAAAAGAGTTTCAAAATTAAAACTGTATCAAATTTACTCTTTTGTGGCACGTTTACTTCAAATTTAGCAAATATTATGGAAAAATCTTTTAAAATAAAACTAGAATTTTGTTTTGCATCAAAATGAAAATACATTTTCGCGCCACGTAATTTTCATATCAGATATTTTGTAGCTGGAATATTGTATGCGCCACTCATTTTTACGGCCTTTAGCGGTTTTTTATTATTTTGTATGAAGACAGAAAGAAACAACCACATACCAAAAAACTTACACAAACTTTTATTAATAAATCATTGAGAAAAATTCTAAAAATATACTTGCTGATAAAATAACAAACGCAGAACTATGGAGAAAAATAAAACATGAGAAAATTAAAAGTAACGATTAATAGAAGGAAATGGAAATGGATTGGACACACACTAAGGAAAGACCAAAATAATACTACCAGACAGGCACTCGAATATCAACCAAACGGAAGAAAAAGAAAAGAAGAAAAGGAAGACCGTATAATAGCTAGAGAAGAACTCTAATAAGAGTTCATGGAATAATTGGCCTAAGATGAAGAGAGAACAAAGAGAGCGCGGAAAATAGAAAGGTATGTAGACAAATTTCGAAGGAATATCAGCTATCTTTTAATTTGGCTAAGGAACTGTCTTTCACTTCACTGTCAATTAGGGATGGGAAGCTTTGCAATAATCGGTTTTTCCGGTTGTTTTCTTGTCTCGGTTATAACCGGTGAAAAACCGGATAAGCAGAAAACATACTGAATTCAGAGAAAAAATGGGAAAATTTTTCACCCCCGCGCCTAAATGAGAAATTTTAAGCTGACTGAAACCAATTTCACAACACTGATGACTGATTTCTATACTGATATGGATTCGAAGTGACGCAAACTAAAGCGCAATGTAAATGTAACCTATTGGATACTGGCTATGACTAAAAGAACCGAACACCGGTTTTTGGAATAACCGGTTTTTTTGACCGGTTATAACCACCAAGTTAAACCGTAGGTAAAAAAACGGTATAACCGAAAACCGGTGTTTGGTCAACAACCGCCATCCCATAAGGCGGTACACATAGTGGAAGCGGGTTCCTGCTTACGGGCAAACCGCGCGGTTCTCGCGCGCGTGTATGGTAACACAGTGAAGACGGGTAAAAGCGAGATAGATCGTTCACATTTGGCTGGCAGTTGCGTCTACTACTTGTAGCAAAATGTCGTCTTCCGATATAATTGCTTTGGAATTCTGTTTTGACTAAACTGAAAAGAAAGAGAGTTGGTGTACATCCTATTAATCGAGAAAGATTAATTTATGGAGAATATCATCATCTATTTCAAAAATTAAAAGATAATGAACGATTCTTCCAGTATATGAGAATGACTCAAGAGACTTTTAAATATATTTTGGAGGAAGTGGAGTATCGTTAAAACCAATATTAAACGCTCAACTTACAGTCAACCAACAGAATATCGAAAGAGTTGAGCAATATACATATCTGGGTACGAATTTAAATAGCCAATGGGACTACTCAACAGAAATTAAACAGAGAATAATAAAAGCGAAAGCAGTATACTTTAGAATGAGACCCATTTTCAACGAGTCGACAACGATGTCGAGACATATCATTAAAAACAAAATACTGTCTGTTGAAATGCTACATATTCACAGTTCTGCTCTACTGAATGGAAGCGTGGACACTAACTGTTGCATCTGTGAATCGGCTCGAAGCTTTCGAAATGTGGTGTTATAGGCGCATCTTACGTATATCCTGGGTTGACCGAATTACTAATGTGGAAGTCCTGCGT
Organism: Diabrotica virgifera virgifera; assembly: GCF_917563875.1. Lineage (NCBI taxonomy): Eukaryota > Metazoa > Arthropoda > Insecta > Coleoptera > Chrysomelidae > Diabrotica > Diabrotica virgifera. Next base: position 252,597,355 of record NC_065443.1, on the reverse strand, counting down.
AGAATGGGGAAAGAGTGTGAAATTCTCATAACCACCAAAACAAAAAAATTATAATATCTACGGCCTTCTCCAACTGATTCTTCAAGAGAAGGTAAATGGTAAAAGATGACCGGGAAGAAGACGCATTTCCTGGCTTCAAAATTTACGAAAATGGTATAACACCACTACCACTGAACTGTTCCGCGCTGCGGTAAACAAAGTCAAGATAGCCATGATGATCGCCAACATCCGGAACGGATAGGCACTTTAATAAGAAGGAGTATCGTTTAATTAAAAACTGGTGTAATTTACATAAGCAGGCTATCCTTCCGGAAGAAAGGCTTGTTATAACATTGAGGTAAGTAGTTTTGTTGTAAATTTATTTTTTAAGTACTTATTTAGCAATAGTTAATACTGGAATGATTTTAGAAATACCTAAATCACACAAAATTACGGTATCAATAAGATTGATTTCATTACTTTTGTTTATTATAATGTACAATTTATAAAATTAATCCATGGAGAACTATCAATTCTTATTATAAAAGAGGGAATAAACTAAACTCTCATTCGAGTAAACATTAAAACCGCGCGGAAAAAACTAAATTCTCATTCTAGTAAAAGCGGTCAGGCGGGTTAAAGCGGTTGGCCCGCGCGAACCTGCTTTTACTATGTTCGTGTACATTTAAAGACGTGCATTCATTTTGAAAACGTTTAAAAGCGGGTCCGCGCGGTTTAACCGTAAGCGGAAACCGCCTCCACTGTGTGCGCCGACTAATAACTGTCAATTACCAAAAATAGATGTTTCATGCAATCGATCATCACAGACCATCGATATATTACATGGCTTATTTTTGTGAAAACATATAAATTGGAGATAAAATATGAGAATAGATAGGCCATTCTATTTTTTCAAAAATTTTCATAGTTGTAATAGTATTCGTTCATTCACCCTAATAACACAAAACATTCCAGGAATGTTCCTAGAAGGTACACACAGGACATTGAAAACATTCCTGGAATGTCCCCAAAAGCACACGAACGTCCCTGGAAAGTCCCAGGAAAGTGCTGTGTCAGAATTTTAAACATTCCTTGAATGTCTTGTTGGAACACTCCATGAATGTGTACGAATGTTCTTTGAACATTCACAGTATATTGTTTAGACGGAATGTCTTGTTGAAACATTCCATGAATGTTCTTAGGACATTCAAAGTATATTTTTTAGACATTCTCTGAAATATATCGTCAGTGATGTGACAATACCTCCTATATGTTTTTTCATGAGTTTTGCAGGAGACGAAAAACATTTTTTACGGTCACCTCCTGTTTTCATACGTAAGTTTTGACTTGTTTTGTAGTAAATAGATAGTTGGATTTACTACAAAACAAATCAAAAAATATATGAAAACACGAGGTGGCCCAAACAAGTTTTTCATCTCCTACAAAATTCATGAAAAAGCAGATAGGAGGTATTGTCACATCACCGACGATATACCAGAAGTACAGTAGGAAAAATGAAAGAATACCCATGAACGAACATATAAAACACGCTGTATTTTCCTGTCACCGTGTCACATAAAAAACTGGTCAGCACAAGTACATGTAATAATTATTGTTACTTGCACTGGACAATTTTCTTTGTGACACGGTGACAGGAAAATACAGCGTGTTTTATATGTTCATTCATGGGTATTCTTTCATTTTTCCGACTGTATATGTAGCCATACCAAATAATACGTCCTTGATAAATATAAACATTTTTATTGCACAAAATCTTGTCATATATTTTTTTCCATAATCATCACTACGATGACGATTCATTGTATTGAATTGTTCATTAGAATTACAATCTGGTCATAACTCTGACCAATGAGCAATTTTAATTTAACCTAAATTACTACTGTTCCTTAAAATGAAGAGCTTACCCATAACAGGCACACAAGCACTATGCTCTGCTTTTCTAACCGCACTATTCTAACATACACATGCACACAAGCATTGTGCTCTGCTTTTCACTATCACTCAAACTAGTTCAAAAGGCTTTGTCCTCTTCAATCTTCTAGTTTGCCCAGTAGTATCCAGGAGCTGGATTTCCTCAATATTCTTGTAGGTACTTACGAAGTTGTTGCTTGTGACTTCCAACTTTACTCCAACTTTAAAAACAAATCCAGCTGTAAAATATTTATGTGCCTGAAGGCTTTTGTATGCTTTCATCTATAATATCTATAATAGTAATTTGGTGGAATGCACTTTATGGTAAAATCCAATTCTGACTGAATTGTATATGGATCTAAATCCCCAATTATTTTCAACTTCAATAAATATCTAAAACAATAAAAGAAATAATGTTATTTCTTGCAAAATTCATCAATATTGATAAATATCAGAGAAAAATGAACATTGATAAAAATTGTTTGCCCTACCTTTCTCCAGACATCTGGTGTCTCCAATAATAATTTCCTTAAATAATCACTTTGCAGTGTGGTAAAGTTTATAAAGTTCACAAAATACAGCAAACGAAATCCAAATGAATCCAAAATATGACGATTAAACAGTGAAATGATGAAATGAAATGATATTACAAACATAACCTCTGTAACCTGTATGCCATGCCAACCAGAACCAGAAGTCACGTGGTTTGGATTGCCTAAATACATATACACGCGCAGCAAATTTTAAAATGAATGCAAATTGAATAGTAAATGGCCTCTCTTAAAATATAGGACATTGGTAGTATGTTCATAGAATGTCTTGTGGTAACATTCCACGAATAACTTAATCAGATATTCACCGAATGTTCCTTGAATGTCCAGTACATTCAAACATTAATAGAACTTTGATAGAACATTCCTGGAATGTTTTGTGTTGTTAGGGCATATAATAGATTTCAAGTGAATAGACTAATCAATATGGCTTAAAAAAATAGGACTAAAAATTAACAAGTGTAATACATAATTTATGACAAATCTTGTAATAAGTTGTAATATTTTAATTATTGAAGGTTATAATCTCGACCTATAATACTTATAAGAACAAAAAGATAACTATCTAAGATAGAATATCTATCTAGATAAAATTCATCTGGATCAGACAATTAGAAAAGTAAAATACACACAAGAATTTCCATACATCCATACATTGATGATGTCGTATCAGATGCTACAGATCTACAGTAGGAAAAATGAAAGAATACCCATGAACGAACATATAAAACACGCTGTATTTTCCTGTCACCGATAATTATTATTATTACATGTACTTGCGCTGGCCAATTTTTTATGTGACACGGTGACAGGAAAATACAGCGTGTTTTATATGTTCGTTCATGGGTATTCTTTCATTTTTCCGACTGTATCTTAGATGAACTATAGGATAAGTAATTTGATAAACTGTTCTCAAGTACTGTATTTTTAGTACAATCCAATGACAAAATATTTTTCAATGATACTATTAGAAGCAAAAGTACTATTGCACTTATTTAATATCGATAAAATTAAATTTGTAAATAATATGGTGATAAAAATAACAAGATCTGAATTACACTTGTAGATAACCAAATATGATAAAATATAAAAAAGGATAATTCACCCTTTTCAACAAATAAAGTGATTTACATTAGCAAAAGTTAGGTAGGTAGGTACTTGATCTCGGTCTCGTGATATTGAATTTAATGAGTCAATTCAGAGCGGATTCAGAAAACATCTGTTTTTTACCCTGTATAAGCATAAAAGGTGGAATAGAAATCAAAATTATAGAAAAAAATTAAAATGTTGTACAGACAAAAAATAAAACCGCGTGACATCAAAAAAGTACTGAAAGAAAAGAGCAGTGGCAATTCTCAAGTAAATGGTGATAAATGATGATGACCAAGTAATTGAATACCTACGTACAGCATATAAATCTAACAATCTAAAAAATCTAACAATTGTCGAAAAAATGTTTAAATCTTTGTGGTTAGAAACATCAGAATATATAGTGAAAACGCTCATTTCGCGATATGGCATCATATCGTGAAAATGCATATGGTGAAAAAACATATAACTGCTCTGGTTTTTGTCCTTGTATATCCAAACTTTTTGTCGTATAAAGTTTTGATCATTTGCGACGTATAACCCATTAATCTGAAACTCTGATTATGTCGTGGAAAGCAAATAGTCCTTTCGCTAATGCAATTGTTTGCTAGCAATGCGAAAAAATTGTTCCACTTTAAACGAAGAAGCGGCGTCATTAAAAATATTTTGTGCCTCTTTGTCACTAGATGTTTAGTAATATCGTTTTTTGCACCATATCAGACCGAACATTCAGTATTGCATTTATCACACCGTACCATAAAACACCATCGAGTAAATCTTCGTAAAACTCGATACATTCTCTAATTTAGTTTACTCTGCATTAATTTTATGCGTTTCTATGTACCTTTTATTTCTTTATATTCACCATATAGACCAGGGCGCATCTGTAAAAATATTAGTACATTTGGACGTTGAGAGGTGACTCAAATTTTTTTGCAGAAATTGCTTGAAAATAACTCAATTAATAATATTTGAGTTATCCTCCCTCTCAAAAAGGTCCGGAACATTGTTTAAATAATCAAAATGTCAAAAAATGAAGGAAAAATTCGATTTTTTCTACGTTTTTTGATTATAACTTTAAGAATATTCATTTCCGAGAAAAGTTGTATTGAAATAAAAGTTGTGTAATTAAATTTCCTAGAATATAGAGTTGGTTGAAAATTTAAAAAATAGTCACCCTTGTTGCAAAATAGCAATAATTGGGAAAAAACTATACAAAAAGAAGTATTTGCATTTTACGTTTTTCAACCATTTATGCTAAACTTAGGACCTTCAAATTTCAGCCAGAAAAACTATATGATACAGTTAAACAATACTGTAAATTTCATTAAGATCGGTTCAATAGATTTTGCAAAATAAATTTTGCAATCCAGCTTTCGCAAAAAAAATTTATTTTTTCAAACTGGTACAGGACTGAAAATAAAGCAGATAGCAAGTTGAAATTTTTTTTGCTTATAGAAGTGTACTGTACCTTTCATTTTCAATTTGCAAAACTAAAATCGATTAACTACCACGGCGTCAGGATTTTTTTTAAATAAACATTAATTATTGGTGTTGCGCGCAGGACACCGGATAGTTTGCTCTGATTGGGCATTCCAATGACCTTTGATAATTATTGATACATTTTAATTTTTATTACATTTCGATATAAATAAATAAATTTGTTTATTGCAAAATAAAAACACATACTCTATCCTTTGAAATAACACTTTTTTTAGCAAAAACTTTCTTTGTTCATATATTTTAACTTGAGAATAAATGTTTATTATTTTTAAACATATACAATTGTTTAAACAATATTTCACAAACAATAATAAAATTAGTTTGGTTTTTGTGGAATTAAAATATTAAAATACAACAAAATATAGAGTAAGAAAATAATATATTAGATGAAGATTGGAAGAAATTTTGGTGGAAATCAACTTCATGTGAATCGAACACCGCTGTCCTGGGCGTAGCACCAATAATTAATGTTTATTTAAAAAAATTCCTGACGCCGTGATAGTTAATAGATTTTAATTTTGAAAATTACAAATGAAAGGTACAGTACACTTCTGTAAGCGAAAAAAATTTCAACTTGCTATCTGCTTTATTTTCAGTCCTATAACATTTTTAAAAAATGAATTGTTTTTGCGAAAGCTGGATTGCAAAATTTATTTTGCAAAATCTATTGAACCGATCTTAATGAAATTTACAGTATTGTTTTACTGTATCATAAAGTTTTTCTGGGTAAAACATGAAGGTCATAAGTATAGCATAAATGGTTGAAAAACGTAAAATGCGAATACTTGTTTTTGTATGGTTTTTTTCGCAAATATTGCTATTTTGCAACAAGGGTGACTATTTTTTCAACTTTTAACTAATTTTATAGTATAGGAAATTTAATTAGAGTCACAAAATTTGAGTCACCTCTCAACGTCCATCTCAAAACAGATGAGCCCTGGACTAATAATAGATAATATAATATAATACATAATATATTCTTACAGTACATTTAAAATAAGAAATACAGATATTTTCTAAAACGCGGAACATTTTTAAAAATCGGTGGGACGCGGGTCATTTCACTAAAAAATGGTACATTAACTATGGCGTTAACTATGTACATTTCGGGGAATCAGCGATTTGTTTTGATGCACATCCTTTGATATTCGTTAATTTACCGCTCCCAAGAGCGAATTACTGTGCACACACGAATCGTGTTGTTTACGAATCGATTTTTAACGCACAAGACCCTACACACTATTCGTACACTAACGTGCACTGACCGCCAATCGCGCATCACGAATCGCGAATCACTCAACGAACTAGCCGCTATACACTATGCGTGCACTGCCCACGAATCGCGAATCGCGCATCACGAATCGCGAATCGTGCATAATGTGTAGCCAGCTTAAGAAAGATCAAGATAGAGCAAGCAGACCCGCAAGTTACATGAATGAAACAGTACGGAAAAATAAAAATATTGGGAAAGAAATGGCAAATTACAATAATAACATACTCGGCAGAAACACAACCTGACACAGAGAGGGCTAAAAGAATGCTAGAAACAGCAGAAATGAAAAACCTTAGAAAATTAATGTGAAGACCCTAGGGGACACAGCTAGAAGTACAAATGTAGGACGGAGATGCACAAGGACTTAGTAAGAAATAGAAGAGTAGAATGGAACAATCATATAAGCCGAATGACAAAAAATAGGGTAGTCAAAACGGCGAGAGACGGTTTCCCAATAGGAAGATGATCAGTGAGCGACGAAAACGATGGAAGAACAACTTTCTGGGGGCACATTGAAAAACAGACAGTCATGTCTACGCCAAAATAGAAAAAAGAAGCAAATCACAAAAGGAGAAGTATCTAAAAAGAGTCGTCACTCAGTTTTTACTATCTGCTCTCACATAGAACTCTTGAACATGGCCGTTTACCAAGGATAACATAGAAAAAATACCAAAAACATAACAATATGTGGAAAAATAAATACTGAATACGAAACCGTCTGGAAACACATAATAAAATCAAAGTAAAAGATGCTCCAACTCAAATAGAAAAACTTAAATGGTCATTTTTTTGGGTATACTCTGAGAAAGAAGAAGAGCATATGGGACAAAATAATTATATATTGGAGTTGCACGAAGTTACAAAGGACCAAGAGGAAGATTACAATATAGATGATCAGATGACATAAAACAACATGCAGTTACTGAGATAAACGCAAATACCTAAAAATTTGGAAAGATTGAGAAAAAATGGGGAGTCTACGTCCAGAGGTGGATATTCTTGACTAATAGTATAGATATTTTCTAAATTTGGTCAATTATTTTTTACTCGCATCACTTAAAAAAGAATGCGTTGCTTCTTGTAGTACAGTTAACGTATACTACAGAGGAAGCAACTGTTGTCATGGAGGGGGGAGAGGTATTGAATGAGGTAAATAGTATGCCTTATGGAGGTGGTAAGTGATAGCATAAATATCCTTTATCCTTTAGTACGTCAAAGCTGAATCGACTATGACGTGCAAAAGGTATGACATAGAAAAAAGGTAAAAGGTTTGACAAAAAGTGACATTATTTATGTCGAATAACTCCACCCTAAATATGTGTTTTCTTGTGATAACTAAATAAACTGAAATCACCGATTTTTAAAACTAACTCCTAAATTTTTATAGAATGCATAATATGACCGAATAAATAAAAAGATTTTTTTTAAGTTATTATGGCGTTCTTACCAAATGCTTGGATAATAAAGAGCGAAAATACGGCAAAAAACATGTCGCACTGTGCAGATCAAAATATTCTCAATACACAATTATTATTACTAATAGTTGTTACATATTTATAACTCGAGATAACATAATCTCCAACTTGAAGACAATCTGGTAGGAAATGTTCACTTAGTTTTCTAAAACTTCAAATTTTTTATCATCTTCAAAATTTTTTGATATACCTACTTTATTAGAATTGACGATAAGACAAATCATAATACTTCTTCATTGAAATAGCAATAGTCCTGTCGCCAGTGGGGGTACAACGGCCTCCTTAATTCAGATGGCCTTACCCAAGTTTTTTTATGTATTTTGACCCGTAGAACACGAATTTTTTGGGTAACAGTCGATCTGGATGTCGATAAGATTGTTATAAACAAAGAACTTGAGGAATCACATAACAGCGATTTCTCGTAAAACAATACATTGTTTTATACTTTTTGGGTCATTCTAAGCAAAAAATGTTTTTACAAGTTTTTTCGTAGGACGCATAGTTTTCGACATAAACGCGGTTGAACTTTCAAAAAATCGAAAAATTGCAATTTTTGAACCCGAATAACTTTTGATTGAAAAATAAAATGGTAATTCTGCTTACCGCATTTGAAAGTTCAATTCAAATTCTATCGGTTTTGATTACTTTCATTGCTCAAAATTAATTTTTTATTGTTAAACAAAGCTATAAACACATAGTGATTGAATGATGTTTTCAATGCATTTCCCATTTGAAATCGAACGAGTAGGCGCATACAGAGAATTTCTACGTAAATTACGTACATTAAAACGCATGCATTGGCACGGGAAACTATGTGTTTATGGCTTAGTTTAACAAATAAAAACTTAATTTTTAGCAACGCAAATAATCAAGACCGATAGAATTTGACTTGAACTTTCAAATGCAGTAAGCAGAATTGCTATTTTATTTTTTAGTCAAAAGTTATTCGGGTTCAAAAATTGCACTTTTTCGATTTTTTGACCGCGTTTATCTCTAAAACTATGCATCCTACGAAAAAACTTGTAAAACGATTTTTTGCTGAGAATCACCTAAAAAATACAAAAAAATGTTTTGTTCTGCGAAAAATCGCTGTTATGTAATTCCTCAAGTTCTTTGTTTATGACAAACTTATCGACATCCGGATCAACTGTTACCCAAAAAATTCGTGTTCTACGGGTCAAAATACATAAAAGAAAACTTGGGTAAGTCCATCTGAATTAAGGAGGCCGTTGTACCCCCCTGGCGACAGGACTACAATCTAAAACATTGAAAAAAAAAATAGTTTAAATGAGGAAATTGATACTTGTTACGGTTCATTCAGTTCATACAATAATACAATTTCAAAAGTTGTATCACTATAAGTAAAATTATACTTAAGCAATAATTCCTTAGTACAGTCGACCTCGCTTATTAGAATACCGGTTACAGGAGTATCCCGACTTATGAAATATAAATTGAAAGTCTCTTCTTCTTCTTATTTCTAACATGCTATTAAGCTACTCCCTGTTCATTGCCAGCAAGTCTTCCCCGGATGCATCTAAACATTCCGTATATGTATTTGGCACCTAGGAGTTTTCTATTGGTTTATTGCGGCACGAGGGCATATTTCAACCAATAGGCGGCGATGTGCCATTCACGTATACGGAATATTATTCGGTGCGAAATTCATATACGGAATGTTAAATATTCGTAGACGGAAAAAAAACAACTTTTTAGAGGAGATTGATTTTAAAATACTTGAATGTATTATTAAATAAAACAATAATTATAGTAAAAAAACTGTTTTCAATCTAATAGCACATAAAACAACATCCAAAAATGTTACTCTACATCCAACCAGATTGAAAACAATGGGAACCTTCTCTGGTAACACCTCCGAGGCTTCTACAATTTGCAAGCCATAACGGATGCTGAGACTAAGGTAGATGAGGGAATTTTACAATTTATAATTCACGTCCCATCTGCTCAGCGCGGTAAAGTTCCAACGATAATGGTTCCCTTCATACTCCAATCAGAGTAAACATGTAAATCAAAAATGAATAACCATTTTCAATTTCGTTGCAACACGAACTTAGTTTTTTGTTAGCAGTTGCCGCTAGGGCATCCCTGCCATTTCGTTCGTTGCAATCCGTGACTGCACGCCGGGGTTTGTCCTAGTTGGGTCAGAGAGAGCAGCATATATGCCTCCTGATGAGAGACTAATAAGTTTCGAAACCGGTAGAGGTGCTTGCTGCACTCTCTGATTGCACTAGAATAATGATGCGGCTGTAGTTTCGTGTTGCAACGAAATTGAAAATGGTTATTCATTTTTGAATAATTATAGTATTTGGAATGTTATTTGGTGCGAAATAATGCGAATAGTATAGATTTGATAGACATTATTTCTTTATTTGAATATGGTTTCGCTTTCGCCGAATTTTTAATGACTTGCACGTGTTGTTTAGTATGTTTAGATATGTTTCAGCTATTCAATCCTGTTGAAGCTTAGGGCTGTGTGCGTGTGCTACCTGACGAAAATAGTCGTCTTTTTTATCTACGAAGTACGAACATTTAACATTCCTTATATTAATTTCGCACCAAATAACATTCCATATACGTGAATGGCACCTCGCCGCCTATTGGTTGAAATTTGCCCGCGTGTCGCAAAGACCAATAGAAAACTCCTAGGTGCCAAATACATATACGGAATGTTTAGATGCTCCCCGGATGATGAGGTCCAATATTCTCGCCACCGTTTTAGTGGTCTACCTGGTGGTTTTTTACCCACTGTGTTATTCGTTTTTGCACTTTTAACGACTCTGCTGTCCTCCATTCTCTTTATATGTTTGTTCCAATATCTTCGTCTCTGTCTGAGCCACCTTGAAATGTCCTGCATTCCACAGTTTTGTCTGATGTCTTCACTTTTTATTCTGTCACGTAGAGTTTTGCCTTGTATACTTCTTAGTGTTCTCATTTTAACTATTCTCATCATTTGTCACGTTCTATTTATGTCTGTCTTGTTTCTGCCGCATATGTTATAATAGGTCTTATTGTTGTTTTATATAATATGACTTTGCTTTCAGTATTTAGATATTTGTTCCTCCATACGATTTCTTTCAGGCATCCCGAGATTCTAGCTGCTTTCATTGTTTGATCTCTGACCTCTTTTGAGAGATTTCCATAGCTTGTTATTTCCGCTCCAAGATATTTGAAGTGATTGTTCCACCTGTTTTGAATTTGTTTTAATTTCCAATTTGCATCTTATTGGTTCTTTGGAAATTACTAGGCACTTAGTCTTCTCGGTGTTGATGAGCATATTTAGTTCTTTAGCTTTAGTATTAAATGCATGCAGTAGCCTTTGGAGATTATCTTTAAAATCGGCGATAAGGACAGCATCGTCAGCGTAGCTAACGAGTTATTCATCTTAAATCCAGCTGTTCTGGGTAGGTGTTCTTTTTGTCCATTATTAAATTAAATATGAAAAGGCTCAGTGAATCGCCTTGACGGCTTCCTGTGTTTATAACTATGTCTTCTGTTGTTCATAACTATGTCTATGTCATAACTATGTCATAACTATGTCTTCTCTTGTTTTTGTTTTACATTGTTTGTTAATATCGTGTACTAAACTTACGTGCATAGAAATCGGCCCACTTAAGAATTTGGTCATTTTTGATCTCATATTTCCTAAACCTGTTGGCCGATTTAAGTGAATTTTTGAACGTGTTGTAGCCTAATTCTTTAACAATACCACTGTAATAATATTGTTGCTAAACAGGTAAATTTTTATTGTATACCGGGTGTACCTTCTAGCATTTATAAAATACTCAAATTAAAACCCAACTATAATCTCAAGTTTTCTTAACATTCTGTTTTTTTATTCATTCGTTTATGTTGGATAATAAAAAAGTTAGGTACTTTAACAACTAGACATGTTCTTCATCAATACACGGTGTTCCTAAGTAAGTGCGACAAACTTTAAGGGGTAATTCTGCATGAAAAAATAATGACAGTTGGCTTTATAAACGTATGTCTGCAATTGTTTCGTTTCCGAGATACGGGATGTTGAATTTTTTCTTAAAAACTGACGATTTATTTTATTGCTTTAAAACCGGTTGAGATATGCCAATGAAATTTGGTGGGCTTTAAGACGTAGTCATTGCACATTTTTTGACATACAATGAAGAATTTAATATTCACCATTAGCGCTCATACGTGTAATATGACCGATAATATTACCCGTATGCACGCTAATGGTGAATATAAAATTCTTAATTTTATGTCAAAAAATCCGCCATAACTGTCTCTTAAACCTATCAAATTTCATTTGCATATCTCAACTGGTTTTAAAGCAATAAATAAATCGTCAGTTTGTAAGAAAAAATTCAACATCCCGTATCTCGGAAACAAAACATTTGCGGACATACGTTTATAAAGCCAACTGTCATTATTTTTTCATGCAGAATTACCCCTTAAAGTTTGTCGCACTTATTTAAAAACACCGTGTATTGATGAAGAGCATGTCTAGTTGTTGAAGTACCTAACTTTTTTATTGTCCAACATAAACGAATGTATCAAAAAACAGAATGTTAAGAAAACCTGAGACTATAGTTGGGTTTTAATTTGAGTATTTTATAAATGCTAGAATATTCCACAGGGTGATGCGAACTTTGAGAAAAAAACACAGTTTGATTGGTACACTCGGTATACAATGAAAATTTACCTATTTAGCAACAATATTATTACCGCGCTATTGTTAAAGAATTAGGCTATAACATGTTCAAAGAATCACTTAAATCGGCCAACAGGTTTAGGAAATGTAAGACATCAAAAATGACCAAATTTTTTAGTGGGCCGATTTCTATGCACGTAAGTTTAGGTTAATTTGCTTGTGGTTTAGCCCTTTTTCTCCCATTATTTCTAACACGTCCTTTAATCGCACTCTGTCAAAAGCCTTGGTCATATCGACGACATACATATTTTCAGGTTTATTAAATTCTATGGATTTTTCCATAATTCAAAGTCCCGAGACGTATTCATTTACTGTTTAATAAATATATCCGTTTATAGTAATACATTTCAATAAAATAATACAGCTTAGGTAATAGAATATTTTTCAGGTAAATGGATAAATTTTTATGTACAATTCCCTAAAAATTTAAATGATGTCTGGTTTATTGGGGTTTGTCATGTAATAGATACTTTATTATTTTGTTATGATTACCAATTCGACTCTTCCGTAAAACATCCACAGGTCGTACAGTACTTTCCATTTGTCTAAAAATTTCTATTGCACACTAGGGTGGAGTGAAAATGAGATATATATTTTTTTTTCAAAATTTCATTTTGCAATACCCGCAAAAAGTTGCCTTATAATATCCTAAAAATAAAAGGTAAATGATGTTTTTAATTATTTTAACATCTTTGGCCCTCTACCATCCCTTAAAGGGGTAATAATTTTTTTTTCAAAATTTCACTTTGCAATACCCGCAAAAAGTTGCCTTATAATATCCTAAAAATAAAAGGTAAATGATGTTTTGAATTATTTTAACATCTTGGGCCCTCTACCATCCCTTAAAGGAGTAATAATTTTTTTTTTCAAAATTTCACTTTGCCATACCCGCAAAAATTTACCTTATATTATCCTAAAAATAAAAGGTAAATGATGTTTTGAAATATTTTAACATATTTGGCCCTCTACCGCCCGTTGAAATGGTATTAGGGCATTTAATATGTTTCCAAAGTTTCAATTTGGAACTATTACATAATATATGTCATATAAGATAAAAAGTAAAGTAGAAAAAGGATTTATTATTATACTAAAAAACCATACAAACACAGCAGAGACGGACATTTGAACAATAATACTTTTTAAATAAAGAGCTGTAATAGCCATTATAGTCAGTTATAGCCACCATTCAATCACTACATCACCTTATAATCTTTTTTCGTTTCGAACGAGGGCATGATGCTCCTAGATTTAATTTTTGCTCTTATGAAGCCATCCCTAGCCGATTCACCAATCACCGACATAGACGCCTCAGTCACCATCTTAACACACCGTTCCACTGCCTGAGTATGACAGGGGAACTGAACGAAGTCCAAATCTGCCTCGGTATTATTGATGCATTGTTGGAGTGTTTGATTCAAGACGCCAGCTAAAATTGGAGGTGGGGTTACTTCACACGTCTGCCAGTTGATAACATCAATGTAGTCTAAGACATGGAAGTTCAGTTGTGGAATATGGAATTCTCTGACTTATGTGGGAACAGAGACCATTTCTCTAGCTTTCAAAATTCTACGCAAAGCTAGTTCTCTGATATACCTTCGTTCATCAGTTAGCATGGCTAATAGCACGTTTTCGGGGTGGCAATAATAAGCATTCCGTTGAATGACATTATCAATAATATTTTTAAGATCATCACTTAAATAACGAGATGATGATATTATCTTAAATATATGCCTTGCTCCATTCGCGCACGAAGGTTCTTTCTTTATCTGGAACCAAACTGGGGCATATACCTTTACTATGTACTCAGCCAGAATTTTTAAATTTGCAGATGGAATTTCGGTTGCAATATAAAGTCTTAGCATTCTGTTTGCGGCTGTAACCCATCTAGCGTGTGATAGTTTTCCTGCATTGAGAGTACTTAGATTTAAGGAGCACTGACCAGCCGAAATTGCAAGACATATTTCGTACATGTATTTCTGGTCGGTACTCAGATCACTATATTCCAATTCGGGCACAATGCAAGTAATTGCCTCAAATTGTACAGGCGGCAGTGCCTCGCAGTTTTCAAGCAATTTACCTATAGGTCCCGAATACTCACGAGGACCGCTTGTTGCACCATCAATGAATGCGAATAAGTGACGCAGAGGCAGCTCATTCGCATGCAGTAGGCAGATTAACCATTGCAAAGGACGTCCCAATTTATTCTGTAAATTCGCAATAACACCGTTTTTTTTCCGGTATTTGTGGCTGTACCATCACAACCAACAGCTAAAACTTCGTTGAAGTTTAATCCATTTTTAATACAAAAATCATAGATTGCTGTCGCTATGTGCTTCCCAGTTCCAGAACTCGGCGTCACATGGCCCAAATAAAGAGAATTTGGTTCTTCTATCATAGATATATGTTCTTCGCTGATCGTTCTTTTATGATATCTGTCGCCAACTATTTCCTGTGAGAGCGTTTTGTCTTTTCTGCCATCAAAAAATATACTTTTCAAGCCTCCTCCACTTCCAGTTTGCAAATTTTTGAGTAAAGCACGTGTTTTCTGGCGCTCTCTTCGAACCTTGCTTCTATCAACAACTTTAGAACAATCATCCATTGTTACAATACCGATGTCCTGTAACGTTGCTGAAGCAATTGCTGCAGCACATCTATCAGAAATACCATATTGGTCACAGACCCGTGAGAGTGTTGGAAGTGTGAACCTCATTTGTCCAACTTCTGATGTTGATGGCTCCGTTGCAGAGAATGTATAATTACTACTTTTTTTGAGTTCTGGAACTGCAACAATGTTAATAAATTGACCCTCATTACCATCGTCAATACTATCATCCATTATTTTAGCACTTTGACTACAGTCCTCTTCTTGCCATTGACGAAAGCGTTCTTCACGTTCGATTTCTGCTTTTTGTCTTTCAAGTTTCTTTCTTAATTTATTAGTCTCAATTATATCGACAGTTCCAATCCCCATTCTTCTATTTGAAATCTGGTCCAAAAGGAAAGACCGTTCTTCAGTTGGAACCTTACGTGACTTGACACAACAACAACTTATTGGGCATTTACAGGCTGCGATATCAAACAGCTTCGTTGATTCGTGTTTAAAAGTTTTTACTTTTATGGTGTAGTTTTCATTACGTTTTTTTTGTGGATATCTGATAAGGCTACGATATGTATTATAATGCTTACCAATCAGTTGACGGATGCGTTCGTGTGATACTGTGGGAATCGAAGCTCTTTGCCAAATTTCTTCTATTTGATGTCCTAACTGTTTGGATATTTCCGAAACGCTTGGCTCTTGGCCGGATCGTTCATGGATTAATTTATGTTTAATATACAAATAACCTTTTATAGTGTCTCCAATAGTTGGCAAAACGGTACTTTTAAGTTCTGAAGGGGCACCAAAAATGGGACATTCACTTATACTTCTGGTTACAACTCTTCCAGTCACACCGTCAGCCATTATTACCAACGCTGTAATTAAAATATTCTACTAATATTGCAAAACAGAGCATTAAAAAAAATAATACCTGTTGCTAGGCAGGATAATCGCTGTAATTCTTCAAATGTCACTTGTGAATTAATAATGAAACGAAAGTCTAATATAAACACCAAAATATCCAAAAATAGGTTAAATAGTGGCACTTCGTACTTACTAAACACAAATAACAGACACCATGTAACGCGTTCGAATATTAAAATCGTATGAAGGCAGAATCAGATGATCAGATGATTCTGCATCATAACAATAAGACCGCCCTCCCGCCTTGCTTAGCTACGGTGTTGTTTCCTTGGCAACGGCACGATCGTAGGGTCTATTTAGAAAATGATCGTAGTTATGTATTCCATAGGCGTAGTATGCAAATTAATTAATTAGGAAACAAATTATAAATTTTTTGCCTTGCTCAAAACAAACGATTTTTTTCATTTTTGGAGAAAAACAAGCGTTGGTAGAGGGCCCAAGCAGTTGTTCGAATTTGTTCATATTTTGCAAGTGCTTTTTACTTATCAATAGGCAACTTTTGGCGGGTATTGCGAAACAAGATTTCAACTTTCATTTTTTCGCTCCACCCTATTGCACACCCACTTCGTTGCCTGTTAATCAATTTTTAGAAACATTTTAGAATTCACCCAGAGACTACGTGTTTGCAAGAAGTAAATCATGGCATTGTTAAATTTCAAGAGAAAAGATCTTAGGACTGGATCCAGCGCCAGCGTAGCAAAAAAAATTTATTAATAGCAAGCTGAAAATTTGTTAATAGCTTAACGGTGTCTAGTCGGACAAACTTTGATATCTGGGAACGCTGGAACAGGAAAAGTTGTAATTGTGGAACGTGATTTAATTGTGGAACGTGTCATTCTGACAAGCTTATTATTGTGAAAAATAGTAGCTTCTTTTTAAGTTTATTTAATAACAAACTTTATATAATATATGAAAAAATGTTTGTCCGACAAAAATATGTTGGACATTTTAATAACGGACATAAGTCCGACACGTAGAACATGTCAAATAACAGGAATTATGTTGGTGGTAAATGGCAGTCTGATTTTTGCATGAAAGTTTAATGAAAGGGCGACAAATCAATTGGAAGTTCTGTCTGACAAAGTACATGGGACGTTTTCATAGTCTGACGTTCCAAATTTTTAACATGTTCCACAATTAACACTTCCCCTGTTCCAGTGTTCCCGTACATTAAAGTTTGTGCGACTAGACACGTTAAGCTGTTAACCAATTTTCAGCTTGCTATTAATCAACTTTTTTGGTACGCGGGATTCAGGCCTATCTTACTTTAAAAGAAAAAGTTGTTATGGGTCTCCAGTTTTAAAATTTAGAGAGAATTAAAATTTGAATATGCAAGCGTCTGTTTCTTTAGGTTAGGGGGTGAAAGTGCGTCATCAAAAAAAAACAAACTTTTAAAAGTATCGATTTGGTTTGTGTTTGGCAAATACTAGTGATTTGTTAGAACATTTAATTCATTGATAGTTATTGTTATTGTATTCACTCACAGATACGTATCTACATAATATAAACTGTAGTGAGTTTAAAGTTAAAATAAAAATCACGGTTCGGATTTATATAAGATTATATTTATTTACAAGTTTCATCATCATTGGCTCTACAACCCATGGTGGGTCTTAGAATGTTCCAGAATCAGCTTCCATTCCTTCCTAACGTTTGACTTGGTTTTCCAATTTCGTACTCTTAATACTCGTAAGTCGTCTTCCGCCTGGTCCTTAAATCGTGTTCTGGGCATAGATATAATAACACAATAGATTAGGCCAGGTCCGAAAAATAGCGTAACACGGAGCAGTTCGGGTCGGTGGTCTATCTATCTCTCTCTACCGGCGCTTAGCTTTCTGTCTCTAGCATATGATGGCTGCCACCTTTGTGTCACTGTCGTTCCATTACTCCCACCTCTTGGTAGATACGCTCACACTCGCACGACAGACAAAGATAGCTAGACCACTGTACTTGATATTGGCGTTACACCCCTATGCATTGAATGACATATCCCTAGCCTGATCTATTGTTGACATATCTATGGTTCTGGACCTGCCTCTTCTCCTCACTCCATCCGGTCTTTGGTTATAAAATGTGTTTCAACGGCTCCACCTCATTAATTTTCTTTAAGTTGCCAACCACTGCAGCGCAGCCTGTTTTATTTGATGCACATACCGATACTAGGCTCACTATGAAGACGGTAAAGCTCAAAATTATAGTGTCTACTAGTACATTCTTTGGCGCTTTTTGCGAAGCAATCATCGAAAAATACATTCTTAGCAAAAATGTAGCCTATAGGTTCATATTCGCCAAATTTCAAATAGTATATTTCAACGTTTTGGGGAAAACTCATTACGACTTTTCTAAAGAGTTTAAAAAGCTTTATGTCTGTTTTTATAAAAAAAAAAAAAAGATTCTAGCATCAAATTTAAGCAAGCTACGCTCAAAATACAGTTGGTCCCTTTTGTTTTGGCAAAAAGAAATCGGTAGAACGACCCACTAATTAGCAACTTAAATGAAATTAATCGTTACCGCTTCAAAAGTTGATTTATTTATGTTGTGTTTATATGATCTGTAAGTTTCATCGATCCAACGTGCTTATTTTTGACAAAAAATTGATTTTAAAGTAAAATTTTTAAAATTTTTAATTTTGAAAAATATGCTTTTTTCAAAATAACTTTAACTATTTAAAACAAAATACCTAGTTTTTCGAGCAGGGAAGCATGTTGCCCTTTAAGCATGTACTATTTTAATCCTTCAACATCGACTGGTATTCACCATATTTTATTTAAATATATCATGTAAACCATATATTACAATGTTACCACTCTAATTGGTGTGCTAGTTTCAACTTACTCAGCAGAATGCACTGAAGATGTTCTGAATTAGAACGAAAACGTTTTGCATGACTTTTTATGAAGTTTTTTAATAAACCATTTTATACCATATACAACTTGAAGTTTTTTACTTCTGTATGAGTTTTTTTAAATATAAAAAAAGGTCGATGAAAGTATCAAGTGCCGAAAGAATAAGGAATGATGTAATAAAATAACAAATGGGTATAGAGGGCACTAGAGTTGAGGATATTGGGAGAAAACAGCTCATATGGTATGGGCATGTGAGCCGAATGGATGACGAACGATTACCTAAAAAGAACTATGACGTGGCATGGCAACCCCCAGAGAAGAAAAATGAGGAAGACCACCCCAAAGCTGGAATCTGGGCGTTAGGAAAGCAATTAGCAATCGAAATATAAATGAAGGACTAACCCAGAACAGAATACAGTGGCGTTTGTTAGTCGGACAACGTCTTAAGACGTTATGAAACCGAATGTATATGTCGTAGGCAATTGGTGTAACACGTCATTCCGTGAAAAGCCTAGTCATTACACGTATTGCCGGTGTAATGACTAGGTGTATTTGCAAACGCTGTATTACAATCATTATTACTTTGTTTGACTGAAATTATGCGTTATTTCAGGGACTGCCGTCTACGGTTTAGGCAAACGGTGAAACCGCCTGAATGATTGAACGTTACAGCGTCTGACGGTTGTATGTTTAATCAATTCAGTCGTCGAATGATTTTACTACATATCTCGTTGCAAGTGTTTATTATTAAATAAATATGAATATCCACAAGGGTGTATTTTATGAAAGTTATATGAATTTTATAAGGAAGTGTATAGAAATGAACGGCCATGCATTTTTTATAGTTAAGGTTAGATTTAAGTGGTTCATACCTCATTCATTTTATCATAATTCCACGGCTTTTTGGCGTCCTTGTTCACTTGATAATATTAGATTACTTTTTCATAAAATATACCCTTGTGTATATCCATATTTTTATAATATTTATATAATAATAAACACTTGTAACGAGGTATGTGATAAAATCTTAATTCGACGACTGAATTGACTAAACATGCAACCGTCAGACGCTGTAACGTTCAATCATTCGGGCGGTTTCACCGTTTGCCTAAACCGTAGACGGCAGTCCCTGAAATGGCGCATAATTTCAGTCAAACAAAGTAATAATGGCTGCGTTCACCAGAAATAATCAGTTTAAGTTTCAACTGAACAGCTGTGTTTAAGCGCTTTAAAACTACGTTCAGTCTGGTGAATGGTATTTTTTCCGTTTGACACTTTCATAGTTGGTTTTGTTTTGTGTTCTCGCATGTTTTATGGATTATGAACTTAACCTAAAACGAGATTCGTTGTTGTTGTTTATTTTTATATTGTGCTATCGTTTAACGATAACTTGGACGTATCTTTGTCACAAGACAAATTTAATTCAAAAATGGACAATATAATACTACCTTTATTGGTGTTTGATAATGACATGAACAAGAAATAATTCAGAACCATTGGATGATGATGAAGTCACGAGAAATATGAATTATGTTGAAAATATTGTTCCTCGATACACAGATTTACAATTTCGTGAGCGTATAATTATGTATCTCCTAAGTTTCAATTACTTTATAATTAAAACCATTGTAAAAGTAAATATTTTCAAATCAGCACGCCATTACAATTTATTTCTTAAACACGTTCAATATTGAAGCGATACAAATACTACGTTGAATAAAATGGCGACCGCTTCGTCAACACGTTGAAGTTTAGCCTAAATTGACATGACGTTCACCCACGGTTCTTAGACATTACTACATTAATAAAGTCTAATAACCGTGACGTTCACCGGAAAAATCTTAAACAGTTTCAAAGCGCTGACATAGCGCACTGGTCTGGTGAACGCACCCAATGATTGAAATACAGCGTTTGCCGGCAATACGTGAAATGACTAGGCTTTTCACGGAATGACGTGTTTCGCCGATTGCCTATGACATATACATTATAGATAATTATTTGTTTTTCTTTCATAAAATCTATTATAAATAAATGGTAAACGAAGTTTATTGAAGTATATATTAATCATAAATACATATTTATGCTTTACAATAAAAATCACTTTTCTCTATTACAAGATCAGTTTTAATTCTTTGCCAAAGTTAGTTCCTCGTCGATATTTTCCTGTATCCATGAAATGTAGGGACTAACTTTAGTATAAACGTTGATAGCGTTGAGAGGATCACACAAGTTAAGGGCCCAATCGGAAAGTGCTTGGACAGTTCCGTTCTGGACTACAGGAGCTGTCGAGTCACCTACACATGATCCAGGTCCAGTGCACACTACACTGTTGTGATATTCTGGAAGGGGGTGGTTCCTTCCAATATAATCTAAGCAAGCTGCAATAAAAATTTAACAATAAAGAATAAAGGTATGAGCTCAGATGGAGCTCAGTATGGAGCTCATAGCTAAAGCGTTAATTAAACATCATATTATTAAATTTAAATCCTTGTGAAAAGTATCACATTAATCCATTGAAATGTTACATTTAGTGTGCATTTCTTAGAGGAGTCAATTTTATTTTTTTAATGTCTAGGGGGGTTCAGTAGAAGCTTAAGTTCAAGTTTTTTGGGTCGCCACCCTTGTCCCCCGGCCGCCATATTGGAAAAAGTGCTGCAAAGGGCTTTCGCGCTGTATCTCCCAATCTAGCAGCTCTACAGAAAATTTTGTTACATATAAAATGTAGCAAATTAAATTTTCTACAATTTTACATGTATTACTTCTTATCGTCAAGTGACCAACAAAAAAGTTATAAACAAAAATAAGAGAAAATTTTGTAAGAAGTTTCCTTTTGGAGGTTATAACTTTTTTCCGTTCATTTCACAATAAAATAACATAATAGCTATTTTGTAGAGGATTTTTCAATGAACAATTTTCATTATAAAGTTGTTTAATTTTATTTATTATCTAGGTTTTACAGCGCTCCAAACTTTACCAGATTCTCTAATTCTCATAGGAATACAATAAAAACAATACTTTAATTAAAATTACGTTATGCCGACCACGAAAATCAAATTTAAGGTAAATGACGAGTGTTGATCATTTTTTATGTTTTCGAGGTCGCTGAATCCGAATATGAAGTTTATTTTTATCTAGAGTTGGTGAAACATGTTCAAAAGTCAAATTTTATACAAAAATGCCAAAAATTAATTTTTATGATTTTTCAAATTTACCTCGCTGTATCATTGGTCGCTGTAAATATTTCCTTTTGAAACTTTTACTGTGTAATCTTTAAGGTATTTAGATAACAATGAAATTTGTCCAAAATGTTTAATACATTATACAAGCAATTGTTAATTTTTAAACATTTTGTCAACATATTTCGTTAGTTTCATGTTTAGTTAAAAAAGTTGAGTGATAAACTTTTTAGTTTATAATTTTAACCAACACAGCAATAAAATATGATTCATGAAGAAGTTTTTTAGAAAATTTTAAGTCAAAATATGCAATATGAAAAAAGTTATGTTACTTCATATACAAGCGGCAAACCCCAAAAAACGCTTATATCTCGAGATCCTGGTCACGGTGTGGAGGATGGCTAATTTTGATCATACTTTATGATTTTGATATCAAAAATCGTTTTTTGTTCTTCTTAAGAATTTTGCGGTTGCGTCATTCTTCTTCTGGACCGGCGAATTTGTCCTCAAACAACTTCTTGGGCCTTTTCTATATATGCTTACGGTTATAAGTTTTATAGTGGGGAGAAAGGTCAAAAATACATTAATAATAGCATAGGAATGTTAAAATCATAATAAATTGTATAAATAAGAAATATATATAGTAGGGTGGGCCGAAACTGGACTTCAGAAAAAAAACGAATCAAACAGGAACGCAATACCCGTAAAAAGATGCGTATATGTGTAAAAAATACTTGTGATTTTTTGTTTTATTTTGAAAAAATGTCTTCAGCCCTCTACCAGCCCTTAAGTGACCTTGAAAAATAAATAAATAAATTAGGAACACAATACCGCTCAAAGTTTGTCTTTTACCGTGTATAAATCTTTTGTTTTTTTCTTATTATTTTAAAATGATTTTATCAGCCCTCTACCACCCTCTAACTAAAATAAAATCTCAATTTTCCAACTTTTTCCAAACACAAAATGTAAAATTAACTCCGTATAACTTTAAAGCATAAAAAGTATAATAATATAATATAAAAGTATTTAATACTGATGGTCTTGGTCGTGAAGCCTCGGATACAATCGAACAGTCCCGGCTGAGATGGATCGTCGAGAGTTATGGTACTTGTCGTCGCTTATCTTCTTAGTGCGAAATAAGCTTTCGGGTGAAACGCATGTTTATTGTTTATTTGTTGAAAGCCAAGACGAATAGATTGTGTTTGTTGTATTTGCGTGAATACCTAGCACGACCATAAATATGGCTGCTTTAAAATTAAATATTACAAGAAGTAAAGTAGAATGTCCAATTTTCGGTAACCCAGTCGACTTAAACTGTCATGTTTTACCAACGATAGAACATGTGCTTCGATGTTATTTGTTTATTCGTTATGAACTGAAGTTTACTAAAGATTTTGGAAAGGAACCAAGTTTTAATGAAGTTTGTGAAGTGCTTGTGCCAAAAATCAAAAGTATATGGGAATCAGCGTCAATTCCAACCGTGTCAAAGGACCGCATCATGCAATTATTACGTAAATATCATAATAAATATTTAAACCTTATCAGATATCCAAAAAGCAAAAGAAATGTTCAATGAGTTAAAGATTACCAGCTTCAAAGAGGAAACAAGGGATAAGTTGTTCGACATTGCTGCCTGTAAGTGTGATTTTTCTGCATGCAAGTGTGATAAATCAAGAAAAGTACCAAAGCAGGAACAGGAATTTCTTTTGGATCAACGGTCCACTAGAGATATGGCTATAGGAACTGTTGATCGTGAAACAACTAAAAAGTTGAATGTAAGGACGGAGAGACAAACAAAAGAAACAGAACGAGTACAAAAATTCAAATCTGAATTTCACAATATTTCTATGCCCAGCTGTTCTACTGAGGTCACTAGGTTATCAACAGACTCTGACAATTCTTCTTCATCTGAAGCCTCACCTAGTGTTGCAAATATTGATTTACCGTCGAAACCATCCTGTAGTCAAATGAGGATAAAGTTGCCCACATTAGGTACCATATGTGACAAATATGGAATTTCTGACAGGTCAGCAGCTGCTGTTGCCACAGCTGTATTAAAAGATGTGGGAATTATTTGCGATAGTGATACCTCAAAAGTAATCGATAAAAATAAAGTTAGAAGAGCTCGTCAAAAGAACAGAAATATCCTTAGTAATGAGTTTCAGTCTACAAATAAACCCATTAAGAGTATTTACTTTGATGGCAGGAAGGACAAAACCTTAGTGCAGGAAAAGAAAGGTGAGAGATATCATAAAAGAACTATTGCAGAAGAACATGTGTCATTGATAGAAGAACCGAATTCTGTTTATTTGGGGCACGTTACCCCATCTGCAGGCTCAGCCAAGTCAATTGGAAAGGCAATAATAGACTTTCTCATTTCAAATAACTTCTGTTTGGATAATTTAGTGGCGATTGGTTGTGACGGAACCATAGTGAATACTGGACATAAAAATGGAGTTATAACATATATCGAAAATGAACTTAAGCGACCTTTGCAATGGTTTGTGTGTGCCTTACATGCTAATGAGTTGCCATTGAGACATTTATTTCAACGTTTGGATGGAGCTACTACTGGACCTCGTCAATTCTCTGGAGTGATCGGGAAATTATTGGAAAAATGCGAACACCTTCCAATCGTAGATTTTGAAATAATTGAAAGTGATCTCCCAGAACTAACAATACCATCTAAAGAATTAAGCTCAGACCAGTCATATCTGTACGACATATGCCAAGCAATATCAAATGGCAACGTCTATGAAAATTTAGCAAATCGTAGCCCTGGAAAGTTAGCTCATTCCAGATGGCTGACAATGGCAAATAGAGTTCTCCGCCTCTACGTTGGAACCGAACATCCTACATCAAGATTGAAAGATCTTGTTCAATTTATAATTAAAGTCTATGCACCAATGTGGTTTTTTATAAAGCTTAATCCAAGTTGCACACAAGCCAGTTTGCATGTTTTCAAATCCATTACACTATCAAGATATTTAAGAGATGATCTTAAAAATATTATAGATGCAGTTATCCAACGAAACTCCTATTATATTCATCCGGAGAATCTTCTCTTATGTATGTTAACAGATAATCGTCAATGGGTACGAGAATTAGCTTTACGGAGAATTATTAAAGCCAGAAAAGAGAAAAAAGTCGGAATAAGGCAGTTTAAAATACCAGAAATAAACTTTAATGCTGCGGAGTATTTTGAGTTAATAAACTGGAGTGAATGTGAAGTAACGGCCCCACCAATGTTAGCTGACATACCAGATGATGAGCTGAAACAGTTAATTGATAGCTCTATAATTGCAGACTTTGACTTTCCAAAATATCCATGCCACACGCAAGCTGTGGAGAGATGTGTGAAATTGGTTTCGGAATCATCTTTGCTAGTTACAGGGCCAGAACGCAGAGACGGATTTATTCGATCTAAAATAAAATCAAAAGACTTTCTTGTAACTTACGATAACAAAGCACAATTTAAAATTGAATGAACGCATTTTTCTATTGATTTTTATTTCGCATTTTAGTGTGTTTAAAAATAGGATATTTATATTTTTGTTTGTTTTCGGTTTCCAATAAACTTTTAGTTCAGTTCAAATTTTGTTTTATTTCCCAACACCCTATAAAATGTGCAGTAGTTTCCCATATTTACACACAATTTTTCAGAAATAATTGTGAATTTATTATTTTTATTTTTGATTCAAGATCATTATCTGTTGGTAGAGGGTAGAATATCTTATTCTAAATGTATAAAAAAAATAACATGAACTCTTTGCATATAATTGAAACTTTTTACAGGTATTGCTAATTAAATTAAATAATTTTGATTTAGGGTTCACTTTAGGGGTGGTAGAGGGCTGAAGATGTTTTTTTAAAAATCCTAAAAAAAATACAGTGATTATACTTACCAAAAGGCATCTTTTTGGGGGTATTGTGTATTAAAACTAAACAAATAATTTTTTCGGCCCACCCTAATATATAGATAGAAAAGTAAGCCTAACCTTTTTTTATTGTATCCCTGTGAGCATTCGAGCATCTGGTCAAGTTTGGAGCCCTGTAAAACCTATATAAATAAATATAATTAAATAACCTTATAATGTAAATTGTTCGCTGAAAAACCCTCTACAAAATTGATATACTACTATTTTATTATAAAATGTACTGAAAAAAAGTTATAACCTCCAAAAGGAAGCTTGCTAAAAAATTTTTACTTATTTTTGTTTATATCTTTTTTGTTGGTCACTTGACGATAAAAAATAATAGAAACAAAATTGTAGAAATTTTTAATTTGCTACATTTTATGTTTAACTAGATTTTTCGTAGGGTTGGTAATTTACGAGATATAGCGCGAAACCCCTTTGAACCCCATTTCCAAGATGGCGGCCGGGGGACAATGGTGGCGACCCCAAAAACTTGAACTTAAGCTTCTACTGATACCACCTACACATTGAAGAAATAAAATTGACACTTCTAACAAATGCAAGGTATGGCCTAAAAAATGTAACATTTTAATGGCCTACATTGCAAGAGACATTGAAAAATAAAAAATATGAAATAAAAAAAAAATTAAGAAACGCTTTTCTGTAGTTGAGAGTAACTAAAATTAAAAATATTATAAAAAAATCAACAAAAAAGCAAACAATAAAAAAAATCAAACTCGAAAGAT
Source organism: Diabrotica virgifera virgifera (assembly GCF_917563875.1). Lineage (NCBI taxonomy): Eukaryota > Metazoa > Arthropoda > Insecta > Coleoptera > Chrysomelidae > Diabrotica > Diabrotica virgifera. The sequence continues at coordinate 252,570,640 of NC_065443.1, read as the reverse complement.
TATTCGAAAAAAACTGTTAGATTAAATAGGTATACAAAAATCTCACACATTCGTTAAAAAAATGAAAAATTCTAACACACTCGTTAAAGAAAAGCGTAAGGTGCGTCTTCATCGAATAAACGGTTTTTGCCCCACGCTTTTCTTTAACGAATGTGTTAGAATTTTCTTAATCGTGAGATTACGATTTAGAATGTAGAATTATTACGATTGAGAATGCTAACGTATTTAATGTATTTTATTTAAGAGGCTACGTATTTAACATGCTATTTACGGTGTAGAGCCTGGACTCTCAAACAGAACAACATAAAAAATATTGAAAGTTTCGAGATGTGGTGCTACCGTCGAAAGCTGAAGATAAGTTGGATTGAAAGAATCACAAATCTTGAAGTAATACGAAGGATAGGAAGAGACCCAGAAATTTTGTTAACGATAAAACGAAGAAAACTCGAATATTTGGGTCACCTGATGAGAGGTCATAAATACGCATTACTTCAAAATATAATGCAACGAAAAATAGGAGGAAAACAGAATCCAGGCCGTAGAAGAATGTCACGGTTGCGGAATTTGAGAGAGTGGTTTTGCTGCATCACTAATGAACTTTTTAGGTCAGCTGTAAACAAGGTCAGGGTAGCCTTGATGATTTCCAATCTCCGATAGGAGTGGCACAAGAAGAAGAAGATTTTTTCAATTGTTTAACGAATGTGTGAGATTTTTGTATATCTATTTAATCTGTGTAACAGTTTTTCTTTTTCAAATAATCTTTCGAGTTTGATTTTTTTTTTATTTTTTGCGTTTTAGTTGATTTTTTTATAATACTTTTAATTATAGTCACTCGTAACTAAAGAAAAGCTTTTCTTAATATTTTTTTGTTTTGATATTTTTTGTTTTTCCCATTTTAGTCTTACACTTTTCAAACATTAAAATAAATCGTCATGTTTATTAAAATACATATACAGTGAGCACGGACTCATTCATTCATTTTCTCGAGAATGGACGATTTTGGAAAAAAGTCCCAAAACAGGTCAATTTTTATTTTCAAATTACAACTTTTTGGCATATATATCATACTAGTGACGTCACCCATCTGCGCGTGATGACGTCATCGATGATTTTTTTAAATGAGAATATGGGTCGTCTGATAGCTCATTTGAAAGTTAATTCAATTCTCTATTCAGTAATATAAACATTAACATAATTATTTATACAGGGTGTCCAAAAAAATTTCTTTTGGGTTAAATTTATTGACATAAAAGAAGAATGTATGCAATTTATTTAACACAAAATACATATTCCTGCTCTCAGAAAACAGAAAAAAATGTTTATTTGAAAAATAATCATGGCTTTCGCTTAAATTAAATGTTTAAACTGTCACGAGGCTGGTGGGTGGCTGCTTTAATATTTAATTTAAGCAAAAAACAATATTTATCTGCCAAATAAACATTTTTTCCTGTTTTCTAATAACAGTAAAATGAATTTTGAATTAAATAAATTACACAAATTCTTCTTTTTATGTCAATAAATTTAATTCAAAAAAAAAATTTTTTGGACGCCCTGTATAAAATATTATGATAATGTTTATATTACTGAATACGGAATTGAATTACCTTTGAAATGAGCTATCACACGATCCCTATTTTCATTTAAAAAAATCAACGATGACGTCATTACGCCCAGATGGATAACGTCACTAGTATAATAAATATGTCAAAAAGTCGTAATTTAAAAATAAAAATGGACCTGTTTCAGTATTTTTTTCCAAAATCATCCGTTCTCGAGAAAATGAATTTATTCCAACCTATACGTGCTCACTGTATACATATGTATAAAATATATGATGTACAAACATGACAAGTAGTCGGAATCGGCAAAAAATTTGAAACTTTATTGTTTATTTATGAAGCATAACGTAAACAATTAACGTAAAAAGTGAAATTATGTACAGTTCATATAATTAGCTACAATATGTAGTTTTAAGTTTCTTCATTGTAAAAAACAAGAGAATTGTAGCATTTTCCATTAAAATATTTTTTTGTATTTAAACAATTAATAAACATAAAAAAAATGTATTTACTATTCGTGTTTTGTTCCCGCGAATGCATGTCTCCAAATTTTCTTTCATTTGCATTGAAGAAAGGGCAGTCAAATTAACATCTAAAGATTTGAACCAAACGATTGAACCAAAGAAAACCGTTTAACAAATATAGACATGTGTTTATAACAAAAAAAATAAATATTTGACATTCAGTTCATATACAGGGTTTAACAAAAGGCAGGTCATAAATTAAGTCACATATTTTCGGACCAAAAATAGTTTGATTGAACCTAACTTAACTTAGTACAAATGTGCACATACAAAAGTTACAGCCCTAAAGAAGTTACAAAATGAAAATAGTTTTTTCTAATATATACACTGTGTTTCATTAAGAATTGTCCATATAGTAACTGGAGAAACCTTAGCACAAAATACGAAGATTTAACCTAAAACACTTAAATAAAATATTTCTCCTTACCGAGATACAGGGTGTTTTATTTCAGATATTCTAAAATAATTTTAGCCCATTGCTTTAAAAACTTCCAATATTTTTTATTCAAACTTGGCAAACAGTTTACACATACATCAGAGGCGTGCTGTAGGGTTATATACTTAATTTTTCCCCTCATAATCTACGCCAGTGTCGCAATAATCATTTCAGCATTTTTTTTTATTCTTCCTTACTTTTTCGTAAATAGCATTCTTCTGTCTCAATGCGATAGAGTAAGTAGTTTTCAATCAAGTTATTTGAGTTTAAAGATAATGGATTCAATAAGATTATGTATTTTAAACAACATTCAATAGATTATTGTGTATAAAATACACAATCTTGTGTGTGTGTGTGTGTGTGTGTGTGTAGTGTGTGTGTGTGTGTGTGCTTGTTTTTGGCTTGGATGAAGTCCATTTGCCACAGATTTTTTTATGTCATAATTATCAAGATAATTATGTACGATAATAAAATAAATTCATATTATAAACATTTATAAATATATATTATTACTTTTGAGATACACAATCTTATTGAAGCCATTACCTTTAAACTCAAATAACTTGAAAACTACTTATTCTGTCGCATTGAGACAATGGACGATATTTACGAAAAAAGTAACAAAGAATCAAAAAAACATGCTGAAATGATTAATACGACAGTGGCGTAGATTATGAGGGGGAAAAGAGAGAAAATGAAGTATATATCCCTAGAGCACGCCTCTGGTAACAGCAGGAAACTATCTTTTAACGCTAGTTATGTGTAAACTGTTTGTCAAGTTTGAACAAAAAATATTGAAAGTTATTAAAGCAATGGGCTAAAATCATTTTAGAATATTTAAAATAAAATACCCTGTATCTCGGTAAGGAGAAATATTTTATTTAAGTGTTTTAGGTTAAATCTTCGTATTTTGTGCTAAGGTTTCTCCAGTTACTACATGGACAATTCGTAACGAAACGCTCTGTATATATGGAAAACTATTAGAGATTTCATCAGAAACATCTTAAGTTTAGGAGATTCGTTAAGTATCTTAACAAGAAGATTACTCTTCTCAAACTTGAAAGCAATTTTAAAATATTTAAGAGTACTCTTAGAAGTATCAAGACTATTCTTCGACATGAAACATCACGTACAGATCACTTTTTGGTCAAAGCTTGGATAATATGCTACCTCAGAAAATGCCCACATAATGATCTGCTAAGTAAGATCAAGGCTTTTGAAGGCGTATAAGTAGGTATCCATCAGAAAAAGCTTACTTATTTAAACATTTAGGCATTTAAGCATATAAAATAATATGTAGCTATATCAATTTATTACGTACCTTCTGTATTGACTACCTCAACAGTACTTGTCTGTAATCTGATACTGTATAGTGAATTATAGTCAGCAGCTCCAAATCCTGTTATTACTGCCTCACCCTCAGATACATTGCTGTTAGCTTGTGGTAGTGTTGCAGGTTGTAACATGTCGTTAAATATAAATGGAGTGTCTACCTTAATCACTGCAATGTTATAGTCACTCTCAGTTATGCTGAAAAATTACCAAAAAGTAATTAATATACCTATTCAAAATATGAATACAAAAATTGTTAGTCCGTTTCTTTAATTATAATGGGTATTTATTATGGGATAGTTTAAAATATGCAAAGTACAAAGAAATCGAGAAATCCAATTGGAAGCATAATAATGTAAATTAGCGGTGTTTTTTTATTGTGTATGTTAGAAACTTATATACACGCATACATTGATTCATACTCGATTCATGAAATCATAGAACACATACGAATACGTATATATTACATGTTTCTGTATGCGTGTATCCGTAAATTTTCGGCGGGACGAATCTACGCCCGCAGCTCCACTTGAAAGTAGAAACCAGTGGCGGCTCGTGGCTTTTTTGTCTCCTCAGATAGGTATACCATCTAATTAAAAGGCTTCAATCATCATAGACGATTTTTGGTTTTTGTTTTTTGTTTTATTTTTTTTTTTTTTTTCACATAGATTTAGAACCTAAACATGTTTATAAATTAACTTTAGTCTATGTTGTTTGCACGTAGCAAAATGGGTAATAACATCATCGTAAAATTTATTATGTGTTGGAGAGATTTTAATAGTTTTTTTCTATTGACATTTGAGAAAAGCTTGACATTCTCTTTTGTTTCATGGTGTTTCGACAATACGTTTTGACACTTTTGAGACAAGAGAAATCCCGTTCATTTAAGGCAAAAGTTGGTAGCAATGAGAGAATTCATGATAATAATTTATTAATTTCGGTAACAGTTTGTTGCAATGAATTGCAGTGTATAAAATTATACATATTTTGTAACTAATCCCATCTTCCGAAAATATTTGGATCAGCATATAAAACTTTTAATTAATTTCCTTAGTTTATTTGATTAAAGAATTATGGATAGTTTTAATACACTTGTCTAATAGATATTTTGAAAATTCTTTGGCGTAACTTTTAAATTTTTGCAAATCTTCAAAATTTGAAAAAATGAGTACCTATCTAATTGCACAAGTAATAATAGTATCAAAAATTTCAAAATATACTTGTTTTTCGAGATCTGTGTCATACTTTTGTCTTTTGTGGGGGTGTTCGGAAATATCAAGCGAATCCAAAACGTCACCGTATATATTGAAAATTACTATCTTTGAGATTTTTTACCAGCTTTGTTATTATATTTTTGGAATAAATAATGTCAGTTGACTGATTTTGAACAAATTTAATATCACATCAGTTTAGGTAAACACTTTCTTAGAAATGTGTAAAAAAATATTAAAAGAATAATCATTTAGTAAAGTTTTCAAACCGATTGCTTCACGGATCGAGATATCATCACTTGCAAAATTGTCGCCTTTATTAATAAAATTGAAAACTTCCAAAAGCTGTTTACGAAAATCTGCTACAGTGAAAACTAACCGAGATTTAAAATTCCAAAAGCTACGTTATTTCATAATTAATTTCATCCCGAGCGCACTATTAGCAGGGTACGTGCCTTGGTAACATGCCTTGCTGGCGTCTGCCCATCACCGATCGGCAGATTGATTTCTGCCGGTATCTGCCGGACTCTGCCATTCAAATACGGGTGAAATTGTGGTGAAATGTATAATTGGTTGCCTATCGGCTAATATTCCACAGCGCTTCTTACAAGTAAATCGTAAATCTAGGGACGGCTCGCCGTCCCTGTCGAAGCAGATCTTATAAAAAAGAATTCACACAATCGCAATCGGATGCATGGCTGGGATTATTTGAAAAGTTTCTTACGCGTAGGGATCAATGGATAAAATTTAGTCTGTATTATCTCACAGATCTTTTTTTATTTTACAGAAACAAATATCATCAACTCAGATTAAATTAAATATTTAGAAAATCTACAATGTGTCCATAAATGTGTGGGTCGCCACTGCCGACCCTGCCGACCCTGACCGGCCGCCACTGGTAGAAACATCTTCTGATGTGTTTATTTGTTTAAAGAACTATCTCTTTCATTTTGGAGGTGCTCGTCAGTATTTTTCAAATATCTTTGTATATATTTTTTTACAAATCATTAAATATAAGTATGTACCGGGTATCCCAATAAGTATGGCTCTCAACCATATCTCAGAAACCGTTTATAGTACAGCTTTGGGAAAAAAATTTTATAACAAAAGTTGCCTCGGGAAAAGCCTGGAAATTATTTTCATAATTGTGGGTCCACCACTAGAGGGCGTTATTGAAAATCAAAAATAAAAAAATCTAAATTTTACAAAATTTCCTAATGAAGGGACACTGTAAATCCGATCATCGTATTCTTCATTAAATTCTGCGCATATTTAATTTCACAAGTTTAAGTCTACCTTTGCAAATAAGAGATGGGGGTGAGTGGGAACCTTGTTGTGAGAAAATGGCTGTAAGTCTGGTTCTGCTAAATCGAATTTTGCAAACTTGATCTTGTTTAATACAGATCTTTTTCATCAATGTGAGAGTTATAACGTCGAATCAGCCTAATAAGTAATATGCCAGCTAGGAGCCGTTATTTAATTTTTTTTCAGAAATCTAGTTTTTTTTTGGAAAATATTAAATACAATTATGCATTTTATTCCTGTATTATAAAGTTAGATTAAATTGGCAATAGAATAGCGAAAACCACATGTCGATACCTTTTTAATATCTCGAAATATCTTCAAAATCTTGTACATTTTAAATATAACTGTTACTATCACCGGTAAACTAAGTTAAGGAAAAGTAGTGTGCTATGGAGACAACAAAGAAACATTTTCCAGATGTCAACGTATATAAATATAATTAATTAAAACAACAATAAGACAAACAACACTACAAAATATAGCAAAGAAATAAAAACAACCACTTAGTGACGACCTAAATGTTTAAATTGTTGTCCATCATTTTCGATGCAATCGTTTACTACACTACTAGGTACTACACGACTCGAGAAAACATGATTGAGAGAATACGACACGCCAATCAAAGCATTTGGAGAGCATAAATTGAGACTGCTGTTCAATCTGCTCCTGAAAGAGTAAATGTTTGTATCGAAAATGATAGGCCACTGTTGTATTTTTATAGTGTTGTTTGTCTTATTGTTGTTTTAATTAATAGGGCATTTCAACGCTTCTCATTTGTTTCGAGCCTATGCCATGTATCGTATAATCCGTGTATAATATTAATACACGACATATGACGGAGGCTCGAAACAAATGAGAAGTGTTGAAAAGCCCTATTATAAACGTTGACATCTGGAAATTGTTTCTTTGTTTTTTCTATAGCACACTACTTTTTCTTAACTTCGTTTAGCGGTAACAGTAACAGCTATGTTTTTAAATTTACACGTTTCTGAAGATATCTCGAGATAGAAAAAAGGTATCGACATGCGGTTTTCACTATTCTATTGCTAATTTAATTTAATTTTATATAATAGGATTAAAAATGCATACTTGTATTTAAAATTTTCCAAAAAAAAACTAGATTTCTGAAAAAAATTAAATAACTCCTCCTAGCTGGCATATTACTTATTAGGCTGATTCGACATTATAACTCTCACATTGATGAAAAAGATCTGTCTTCAACAAGAACAAGTTTGCAAAATTCGATTTAATAGAACCGGACATACAGCTATTTTTTCATAACAAGTTTCCCACTTACCCCCACCTCTTATTTGCAACGGTAGACTTAAACTTGTGAAATCAAAGATGCGCAAAATTTTATGAAGAATTTTGTAAAATTTGGATTTTTTAATTTTTGATATTTGATTACGCCATCTAGCTATGGGGCCACAATTATGAAAATAATTTCCAAGCTTTTCCCGAGGCAACTTTTGTTAAAAAAAATTTTTCTCAAAGCTGTACCATTAACGGTTCCTGAAATATGGCCAAGAGCCATTCTTATTGGAACACCCGGTACTTATGTATATAATGTATTTATCACAATAAATATACACTCCAGAGGATGCAAGGTTCTGAGACTGTTTAATATATCTATATGGGATTGAACCACAATAATTGTTGGTGTAATGAAAATTACATTTGTTAATTAACTATTTATGAATTTTCAAAGAGTTGAAATATTTAAAAATTATACTTAGAGCAGAGCACCATAATATCATTAGCTAATTCATCTTAACTAAATTTCACTATTTAAGTATAAACTTTTTTGTAGAGTTCGGAATGAGGGGTAGTTCTCACCCTTAGAAAATTCTTTGGAGTTTAAATACACAGAAATTATATTAAGAATATCAAACCATTATTACCTAAATCATCCGATCCAAATTTTATCCTCCTTAAGCTTTTTTGAGCAATTTTGAGCAAATTTGAAACTTTTAAAGGGTTGAAATGGTTAATAGTTAAAGTTACAGTATTAGATAATAATATTTAATGCATCAGAACAAATTTCACTCATTTTAAACTTTTTTATATATTTTGGCAATAAGGGGTAGTTTTCACCCTTAAAAAATAAAAAGCGCCCTGCGGCACAATATAGATTTTTAAGTAGATGGTAAGGTGAATTTAAATCCAAATTTTCATGCAAATCGCTCCATTCTGTAAAAATTGCGAGGTTTTGTCCTGTTTTAAGCTTCATTTCTTGGACTAGTAGACGAATTTCAAAATGGTGCTGCTCAGTTACTTACCTGGGGTCATATTTTTCATGTCTAACAGCCTTCTCTGCTGTTCTAATTTGTCTCTTTGGATCGTGCAGATTAAACATTCCTGCATGAACCTGGAATTATTATAGCTTTATAAAGCTTTATAAATTGAGAAGTTAGACAACAGTCTAAATCTGTGCTTTCTATAATTTACAAAGTAAACAGACGATAAATGAACTGATGTGAGGAATCTAAAGATTACATTCCATAACACTTCAATCTATAAAGGCAAAAACTCCAGCGGATTTAATTACAAGTACTCAATTGTGTGAGTAAACGAAAATAAAAAAAGACAGTTAAGATTCAATTTCAATACAGAGTACCACCTTACAGAGGCCTTACATTACTAAATACTGCCTATAAAAACCCTGGGGAAACGTATCTAACTACAAATATATGAAACTATAATACGACCAGTATTTATGTGTGACGCCGAAACGATGACAATGACTAAAAAGCAAGAGGAAGACCTAAGAATAGCCGAAAGAAAAATATTGCGTTCGAATATGGGGCCTGTAAAAATAACTGAGAGTGATTACAGAAGAATGACAAACTATGAAATATTACAAGAGAGAGGGGAAGACTTAGTAAAAACAGGCTGAAAATGCTATTATCATTACGAAAACTTTGTTTATTTACTTATTTTAATTCATAATATGGAAAATTGCTATTATGAAAAGTATTTTTTCTCTGATTCTGGCCTTGGTTTAGAACTAGAACCTTTAGCCACATAATTGTATAACTTATCACTAACTCAGGTGTAATATGTAGTGTGTGTGTTGAGTAAGTGTCTTGTTACTTTGCAAAGTCGACGTCATTGTCTTTGCAAAGAGACGCTAATTGTATCCGAACGTCTGCGATCCCTCCAGTGGGTTTATGAAAATTTGTTTAGAATTAAAAATTATGTTTTAATGTGCAATTATATCATTCTAATACTCTTGATCGAAATTTATATTTTTATATACCTCGTACAAAATTAATAAAATTTGGTTTATGATATACATCATAAATCTTAGACCATAAAGAGCTTTTTATGAAGAATAACTTTTCTTCGTCAAATTAAAAATAAAAGAGTTATAAATGAAAATGTTGTTGATATCCATAATTTTAGAAAAAGCTTCAAATATTTTTTCCATTAGAAGGATGTAATTTCACATATCAGACCATAATTTTTTATTCCAAACATTTCAGACAGTCTGTTCGCTAAACTTAGACACAACTGGCTAGTTATTTTAGTCAGTAATTTTACCAATTTGGTAAAAAAATAATTACTGAATAGTTAATAATTACTAAATAATTAATTAGTAACAAAAAAAATACCTACTAAAATCACTAGCCAGTTCTGTCTGAGTTTAGCGAACCGACTATAATAACCATTTTCATTTCATAACAAATGGAACAGTCCATTTATCATTAGGTACTCCCATTAAAGGGGATGCCGTATACTCGTATAAACCTTTTTAAAATTGTTAATAAATTATTGCTTCCAAAATATACTCAAATTGTATTTTTGAACATCGTATTTATTTTATATAATAATTAAATTCACTATCAAATGTCATTGATATTTTTTTAATACTTTATTTAAAATTTAGTTTGACATTCACGAAGTGCCAAACTCAAATAATGTAAGTAACCTATGCTTTGCTTAACAAATTCAGATTAAAAAACTAGCCTACTTACTAGCAACGATTTCAGCTGACGTTGGCACACTAATGTCGGTAAAAAATAAAAGGATTGTGACGTCACATTTTAGACTTTGAGGTCGATTATATCGAAGACGGTTAGAGATATCGAAATGCCGTTTCCAGATTTGGATTCATAAGACAAAACTACATAGGAATCCATCGATAAATCTGCTCTAAGTATTGCAGGAGCGGCAACGCAATAACACACAGATTTTGCGAATTTATAAACGAAAAGTTTTCGTTGAAAAATAAAACAGCAAAGAGTAAAATGGTTAGGAGGTGTATGGAGAGCGGGGACAAACACAACAATATACTCGATGTTAGAGTGGGAGCCTGGAGGTAAGAGAAGACGGGTAGGCCTAGATCAAGTTGGCTACGAGAAGTGGAAGACGATCTTAAAAAGACCGGAATTAGCCATTGAAAAAACCAAACACAAAATAGAAAATTATGGAGAGATACTGCTAGCAAAATATAAACAGAGAAAGAGGGATTGGTTTACCCCGTGAACTAGACTTAGAGAGCTTTTATGGAACGGTGAAGCCCTCAATGGGGTGTTTAGCCACTGTATATATAGAGTACCACCATTCGCTTATGTGCATTTCATGGCTGCGAGCTGTGGTGTGCTCTCTGTAGTGCACTGTAGCCAAGAAGCACATCACTGATCATTCCAAAAGCATGAAATGTGCATTAACGGATGGTGGCACTCTGTATCGAAATTAAATTTTAACTGTCTTTCTTCTTTTTTTTGATAATTTTGATAATCCTTTATATAAGTACCACGTGATTTTATATCACTTACCTGAAACGCATAGTAATCAAACACGGTCACACAATCTGCTACTATCAAAGCCCAACTTTGGCTTATGACGATGGCGTTACAGTCATGAATGCAGTCATCAGGACGAGTACATAATTGAAAGGAGGCTATATATTTAAATTCTCCTCTTGTAGCGTTGCGTCCATTTATGATACCTAGATGTTGATTCGGAACCGCTGCAACTATTCGAAAGCTCTCATTAACTTTTGTCAATTGTAAATGATTGTCAGGTATATAATAATGAAACAATCTAACCTATCGATCATTTTTATCATAATTCTAACAGATTTTAAGAATAATTATAATTCCTATAATTGTTTTTACATAAACAAATGTATTCTGTATTTCCTCTTTAGCTCAGCTATCGACGAGAAATATAAAGCGTATAATATGTAGTTTATATCTAACACACTAAACAAGTGCAACCTACTAAACTAATACAAGAAGTAAAATAAATATTATGAAAATATTAGAGGGAAAGTACAAATTACTGGAGAAAGATCAGAAGATTTTATCCTAGACTGAGCACTCTACTATTTATACTAAAAATTCTTCTAATAATTTATTTAATCTGACTCATTTATATTGGCAATTCAGACGTATATTATACATTTTAAAGTAGAAGACTTTAAAATGTTATCGCCAATATTTATGAGTTGCGTTCCTGGGACGACTTTACTAAAAGATAGTTCATTCGATTACATGAAATCAATCCCAACTCAAGAATATTCGTCACAAAAAAATCATAGCATGTGATCTGTCTTTAAAAAGACAACAAAATGCAACGATGACAGTGAAATTCTCGCGTTAGAGATTCCCTAGTAGATCACGAGAGAAAACCAGGAAAAAACCTCGTGATACTATCCCGACGTCGTAAGTATTTGGTCTTACATTTAATTTACTTTCAAAAAACTAATACCAAATTCTGACTTTATTATGTTTAAATTATAAGTAATATTAATAATACATAGATATACAATAAGTAATACTAAAATATAAAATTTGTACTAACTCGATATGTTATTGACTTACTAATCGTGGTATTTTCTTTCTATTGACTTCCTCTTTCAGTATGGGTATTCCCATACATCCTACTGCATTCTACCGAGGAATTTGCGACACAATTGGTTTAATTTAGCATAATTAGAGCCGCTTCTTTGATTTTTTTTCTCTTTTTATTATCTGATTTTTTTAGTTCTTACTATATTATACTATACTATAATATACTATACTATACTATACTATACTATACTTGAATCTCTTCACTGAACTCTATGATCATTATCCCATGCGTGTTGACATATTTGAGATCTATCAAATTCTCTATTTTTAATATAAGACCGATGTTCACTTATTCTAACGTTTAATGGTCTTGATGTTTCAGCTAAATAAAATTGTTCACATTCACAAGCGTTTTATAAATGCGATTCTTTGTTCTTTCTTGTTCATTGTTAGGTTTAATTTTAGATAGAATAGATCTCAAGGTGTTTGTTGTTTTAAATTTTGTTGAAATGTTGAATTTATTTCCTATTGTTTTAAGTTTCTCGGATAGTCCCTCTATAAATGGTATTGATATTTTCCTCGTGTTATTTCTTGTGAATGTTGTAGGATCCCGTTCTAAGTTGTTCTGTTCCATTCGATCCAATCTTGACAATTCCTTATTTATAAACGATAAAGGATAATCATTTTTTAATAAAACAGATGTTAACAATTGTTTTTCTTCTAAAAATGAATTTTCGTTAGAACAAGTAATTTTGGCTCTATCATATAAGGATTTAATGATCCCCTTTTTAACGATATATATTTTTTTAACTAGATATGGTAGTTCAAAGTTTTATACTTTTAATGATTTTTTATATATTTTACGATTATTTTTAAATTTCTCATTATACCTTTTTTTATTGTATATGTAGGTATATGTATATTGTATATATTGTCTAATAAAAAATAAAGCTTATTTTCTTTACTTTAAAATGGTGTATCGTAAAAAATTCTGAGACTATTTTTAAACAAGATATGCTTTTTCAAAATGTGACATACAGACATGCAATAGGTCCCACTAAGTTGGTACCTTATGGAAAACTTTATTATTAACTTTATGAAAAAAAATTATTCTCTATAAAATGCTCTGCATAGTCTGATACCTAAGATGCAATGATCAGATATAAAATTTTATCAATAGTGTACGAGGTATGTCAAAAAATGTGAATTTCGCTCAAGAGTAAAGTACCTTTATATTTAATAATATCGAGAAGTGTTATTAAGAAACGTTATTTGGAATTAAAAATTATGTTAGAAAAAATTTAAAATTTTTCTCAAATTACGAATACTCTTGGATATCCTACGGATATCTTTTTTAAAAATTGTCCTAGAATTTTTTGCAATACACCATTTTTAAGTAAAGAAAATAAGCTTTTTTATTTCACAATGAATATACCTAAATGTACAAGAAAAAAAGTCATAATGAGAAATTTAAAAAATAATCATTAAAAATATTAAAAATCATTAAAAGTATGAAACCTTGAAAAAGCATACCTTGCTTAAAAAGAGCCGTATAACCTTATACAGTAGACCATTTTAAAGGTAATTGACTTATCTTTCTACTAAATGTACCATTGCATATACCTAGAAATGCGTAAGAAAAAGTTACAGAACAATGTTTGCGAAATAATGGGGAAAATTGCCCAAAAATGCTGTGAGCGGCGAAATTTGAAAAATCCTATTTCGGAAACTATAAATCTTAGATAATTTTACCAAACTTCGTTTCAAAGAGCAAGGATGAAAGTTATTTTTCGGTAAAGCAATGCCTATACCTATATCCCTGTGGAAAAAAGTTATGGGGTAAAAAACAAAATTGCTTTCTTTTGTGTTTTTTTCTTGATTTTCTTTTGAATATATTTTTGTAAAAAAAATATTTTTGACATTAAAATATGATATTTTGATTGTAAATTTAACCTGGAACAATTTTCCTGAAGACGTTTTTGTACTAAAAGTGCATAGAACTCACCCTAATTCACCCTGTGCCTAGGGACTAATTCACCCCTTTCTCAAAAACGCAACCATTTAAATGGTAGCCCTCCGCGGTTTTTTCATAATTTAGAGGTCATTTGACCATATTATGAGACAATAAAATCCCGTTAACGTTGTAGTTCCTTTTAGCTCTTTTATTTTGAACATAACCAATAGCGCAATAGTCTAGTAAATTTTAAAAATAATTTACAAAAGAATAAAGCATTTTTAAAAATATATTTACAAAAGAATATTTTTAATAGATTAGAGCAAGATGTAAGAGCCACACAGTTTGGATTCAGAAGTTGACTGGGAACACGGGAAGCTTTGTTTATTCTGAGTGTGTTACCTAATGATATTTTGAGAAAACCTTTGATAAAGTCAGACACAAAAAACTGTATGAAATCCTAAGAAGCAAAAACATCGACAGTCGCGACATTAACATTATATCCAGGTTGTACTGGGGACAAACAGCAAAAATCAAGGTTGATAATGAGTTAACCGAAGAAATGAATTCGTCGAGGTGTGCGTCAGGGTTGTGTGCTTTCTCCACTACTATTCAATACATATAGCGAAACAGTATGTCAGGAAGCGGTCCTAGAGCAAAACATTGATATGAACATTAACGGAGAATTAATTAACAATATATAACAGATAACCTACTTAGCACAGTATTTGCTGGAAAACATACATACCAACAAGATGGTCTAAAACTAAACATCAAGAAGACTAAAATGATTTTAACAAAGAAGCTATACACCAATGTGAATTTAACCATAAATAATAAGCAAGTTGAAAGAATTACGTCCTACAAATATTTAGTGGTTTGGTTTGCTGATACTAATGACCAGACAAGAGAAATTAGAGGCGAATAGATAAATAGAATTTATCAAAATGAAAAAGTTCCTATGCAGCCGGGACATAAATCTAAACTTAAGAACGAGAATGTTAAGGTGCTATGTTTTCTCCGTTCTGCTGTAAGGCATGGAAGCTTGGACACTTAGAAAGATAAACATCAAAAGCATTTAGGCATTCGAGATGTGGTGCTACAGGAGAATGTGGAAAATACCATGGACAGAGAGTGTAACAAATCAAGATGTTCTTCTGAAGATGAGGAAGAAATGCGAAGTCATAAAAACCATACAAACGAGAAAACTGGAGAATCTGGGCCACATAATGAGAGGGGAAAAGTACTCCCTGCTAAGACTCATAATCCAAGGAAAAATCTCGGGAAAGAGAAATGTGGGACGTAGGAGGATTTCCTGTTTGCGAAATTTAAGGGAGTGGTACGGGTGCAATTCAATACAATTGTTCAGAGCTGCAGCCAACAAAGTTAAGATTGCTGTGATACCAACCTTCGATAGGAGACGGTACTGCAAGAAGAAGTAAATAAATTAGAACCCAATCCAAAAGCTTGTCCGCTGTCCCCATTGTTTAATCTGACTTTAGAATATGCCATGCAAAAAATTTATCCGAAAATCAAACCAGTCATAGCTGCTCGGGGAGCAAAGATCGTTCTTGCCTTTGATGCCGATGCCAATGATTCAGATGCAGTAGAACAATTATTAATATTAGAAGTCAAGCATATTTTCTCGAGCATTGAAGAAGCTCCATTAAATGGGTCTAAAAGTAAATGAAGTCAAAACAAAATACGTGGTCGTTTCAAAACAAGAACGACCGCGAATAAGGCAAAATGTTACTATAAAGTTATAACTTCGAAGTGGTTAAAGAATTTAAATATCTAGGAGCAACAATCAGTAATGACAATAAAGAAAAACGCAAATAATGGCGGGAAACAGATCTTTCTTTGCAATGCAACATCTAAGAAGATAAAAACTTCTCACACGAGTTACACAACTCCAGATAGGTAGGTATATAAAATTATAATATAACCAGCAGTCACGTAGGGAAGTGAAATATATGGAAGCTAACGAAAGAGAAGTAAATAAATTGCATATATAGGAACATAAAATCCTTCGAGTAATATGTGGCCCTTGCAGAGATAGCGTGACAAACACAACAACGAGTTAGAGTTTCTTTTCGGAAAGGAGAATCTATAGTGAGATATATAAAAGCCAATAGACTAAAATGAACAGGGCATGTCATAAATGAAGTGACCACAATCGCCTTTGGAAAAAATCAGATCGGAGGTCTGTAGGACGGTCTAGAAAAAGATGCAAAGATGCAGTGAGAGGGGATCTCGAGAAAATAGGAGTGAGACAATGGAAAATAGTGGCACAGCACCGACAGACATGGAAGGCAATAGGAAACGCGGCAAAGATTCATGAATAGTTGTAACGCCGTTGATTATGATGATACGAAAATCTTAATAAGAATGGATGAAACACATATTTAAAGAAATAAAGGAGTTAAAAAACGCATAACTATTAAATATATAGATACATGATTCTAGGTCAATTGCTCGAATGCAATTGCTCGAATGCCATTGCTCGAAAATCAATTGCTCGACATGAAAATTGCTCGAAATACAAATTGCTCGAATAAAATAAAATAAAATAAAATAAAAAAGAGAAGTATATATCTAAAATATTTATTCACAAAATCCACAAAATATCCACAAAATATCCACAAAAACCCAATACATACCCAATAAAGAAACATTGGTAATGGGTAAGCATGTTGATGGGTATTTAATGATTTTAATCTTTCCCTAATACCTGGAAATTATTATAATACCTAATTATCGTAATGAGAGAAAATCAAAACCGTTATTTTTCTTATTATTTTAAAAGTTCAAAGATAGTTTAGCTTTTACCCCAGGCTGTGGGTGAAAAAACGTGATATAATTCAGGAATTTTTGAAACCTATCAGGTGTTGTAAAGGACGATGCCAGGAATAACTTCTACTAAAATGTAACCAAAAATATTGTGCGCTTTTTTTTAATTGCGATTTTCATTTGTTAAATTTGCAATTTTTATTGATTTTTAATTTTGTAGCTTAGGATATTGATTTTAGAGAAAAACTTTTTTATAGAAAGTTGTAGTAAATTAAAAAACCTACAATTTGAGGTACGGCAAGTTTAATTTGGTTAATTGGTTATTGCAAAACAGCCTGCGAAAAGTCCAAAATGGACGTTTTTTACAATTGCATTATTTGTTGTACATATAATCTTTTTTTATGTTTTAAAGCTTTAAATGAAGATCTTTCAATTCCAAACATAAAAGAAATTGTAAAGCCAGATTAACGAATTTGTTGCTTAGATATTATAAATTGTTTATCCCAAGAGGTCAGATGTCGAAGGCAATAACTTTTTGCAAAAAAATCGTAGAAAGTTTGTGAAACATCCAATCTCCTACGAAAGAGTTATATTTTCATAGTCTGATGTAAATAAATGCGTAAAACATTTTTAAACCTCTAATTTTTGGATTTGAAAATAAGGGGGCAAATTTCGTTATAAACATTTAGAGCTGAAGCGGCCCTGTACATCCTATGAGTTTTTAACTTACATATTATTGTTACTGAAGATGAAACAAAGATTTATAAAAAAATAAAAAAATTCTACGACCAACTGAAGCCGAGATAATTTTTGGGTTTGAAAATAAGGGGGCAAATTTCGTTATAAACACTTAGAGCTGAAGCGGCCCTGTATATCCTGAGTTTCTAACTTACAGATTATTGTTGCTGAAGACGAAACGAAGATTTATAAAAAAATTAAAATTTTATACAACCAACTGAAGCCGAGATAATTGTTTTTTTTTTCTTAAATCATAGTGCCTTTATTTATAACAATTAAAAAATTATTTTACAGTCATTGACTAAAGAAAGACTTATGTTATCTTAAAATAAAAATTATTATAAAATATAATTACATTTAATTATTAAAAATTATTTTTTAAATCGGTGCTTTTGCAAGCGGCCGAATTTTGCAAATCGCCCGGCTCGCTTCAAATCCGCGCGCTCGGAAAATTTTTACGTGACTTGTATTAAATTTTGACAGAAAACAATTTAATAATATTACCATTATAATATACAGTCTATTTACCACTGTATTTTTTTTTCTTGATAAACTTTTATATGTGAAATCCAAAAAGAATAGTCACTACCAGAAGAAAAAGTTTTATATTGTATATTATAGTAAGAAGTAACAGTATTATTATTATATTTATATAACAATGAAAAAATTAAAAATATAGTTATATATTTCATATATGTGTATCATTTTTGTAATATTATTTCTTCAGAAATGAAATTTCACATATAAAAGTTTATCAAGAAAAACAAATACAGTGGTAAATAGACTGTATATTTTATAATGGCAATATTATTAAATTGTTTTCTGTCAAAATTTAATACAAGTTACGTAAAAGTTTTCCGACCGCGCGGATTTGAAGCGAGCCGGGCGATTTGCAAAATTCGGACGCTCGCAAAAGCACCAACTTTAAAAATAATTTTTAATAATTAAATGTAATTATATTTTATAATATTTTTTATTTTAAGATAATATAAGTCTTTCTTTAGTCAATGACTGTAAAATAATTTATTAATTGTTATAAATAAAGGCACTACGACTTAAGAAAAAAAAAACAATTATCTCGGCTTCAGTTGGTTGTAAAAATTTTTTATTTTTTATAAATCTTCGTTTTGTCTTCAGCAACAATAATCTGTAAGTTAGAAACTCATAGGATGTACAGGGCCGCTTCAGTTCTAAATGTTTATAACGAAATTTGCCCCCTTATTTTCAAACATAAAAATTATCTCGGCATCAGTTGGTCGTAGAATTTTTTTATTTTTTTATGAATCTTTGTTTTATCTTTAGCAACAATAATATGTAAGTTAAAAACTCATAGGATGTACAGGGCCGCTTCAGCTCTAAATGTTTATATCGAAATTTGCCCCCTTATTTTCAAACCCAAAAATTAGAGGTTTAAAAATGTTTTACGCATTTATTTACATCAGAATATGAAAATACAACTCTTTAGAAGGACATTAGATGTTTCACCAACTCTCTACGATTTTTTTTCAAAAAGTTATAGCCTTCGACATTTGACCTCTTGGGATAAACAATTAATAATATCTAAGCAACAAATTCGTTAATCTGGCTTTACAATTTTTTTTATGTTTGGAATTGAAAGATCTTCATTTTAAAGCTTTAAAAAATAAAAAAAAATTATATGTACAATAAATAATGCAATTGTGGAAAACGGCCATTTTGGACCTTTCGCAGGCTGTTTTGCAATAACCAAATAACCAAATTAAACTTGCCGTACCTCAAAGTGTAGGTTTTTTAATTTACTACAACTTTCTATAAATAGTTTTTCTCTAAAATCAATATCCTAAGCTACAAAATTAAAAATCAATAAAAAATGCAAATTTAACAAATGAAAATCGCAATTTAAAAAAAAGCGCACAATATTTTTGGTTACATTTTAGTAGAAGTTATTCCTGGCATCGTCCTTTACAACACCTGATAGGTTTCAAAAATTCCTGAATTATATCCTGAAATCGACCTATTTTTTACCCACAGCCTGGGGTAAGCATAAATTAATATACATTATATGTGACATATCACATAATTTGTCCTAATTCAAGAATCTTTCTTATGTCTATATTTTGTATTATTTTGAATAAATATTTTATATAATTTTCTTTTTTATTCGAGCAATTTGTATTTCGAGCAATTTTCATGTAGAACAATTGATTTTCGAGCAATTGCATTCGAGCAATTGACCGGTTACCTAGATACATAGTAAGGTAATATTATGTTTTAGTGCAAAATTCCTACTAATTTAATTATTTAACGAAAAATACATATCGAAACAATACAAGAATAATATAAAATATGTAAATACCTAGTGCTCCAAGGCCAAAGATGAAAAATGGTATTAAAATCATTTTGAACTATTTCAAACTAAATCTGAATGACTGATTTGTGTTTTTATATTAGTTTGAAAGATTTTATATGGCAGATAATACAATCATAGATATCAATATTCAAATAGATATTCAGATAAACATCGACAGTCAGTATTTAACTTAAAATATTTTAGTAGTTTATCTTATAAAATAACAGCCCAGGAGCCTATGGAAGCTATGCACTCCATATTAAAAGCTGAAAGTTTCTGTGCTCATGTCCCCAATATAGGTAAAAACGTTCAGCAAATACGGACTTTGGATCATAGATATAGGAACACAATAGATTAGGCCAGGTCCGAAAAATAGCGTAACGCAGAGAAGTTCGGGTCGGTGATCTATCTATCTCTCTCTACCTGCGCTTAGCTTTCTCTCTCTAGCATATGATGGCTGCCGCCTCTGTGTTACTGTCGTTCCATTACTCACACCTCTTGGTAGATACGCTTACACTCGCACGACAGACAAAGATAGCTAGACCACTGTACTTGATGCATTGAGTTGCATATCCCTAACCTGATCTATAGGGCTTTTCATTCACAGTCATTTGTTTCGAGCTTCTGTCATGTGTCACATAATATTAATATATCTACGTCATACGTTATTGGTATATACAATAATAGAAATCAAAGACGTATGGCGTAGATATATTAATATTATGTGACACATGAGAGAAGCTCGAAACAAATGACAATCGATGAAAAGACTTATCGTTGACATATCTCTGCTTTGGATCGTGGTTACTTGAGCAGGTAACAGATAGCAAAGGGTGGCAAAGGTGTGTAAAATCTTAGTTGCGTTCGCGGGTACAGTGGACAAATTGTCGCCGACAATTTCTAACTTTACTTAATATAAATAATACCGTTAATATATAAATATACAAGGTATATCTACTTTTAATTAATATTAATAACTAATTATTGAATTATACTAGGTAAATATACCTTGTAGGTATCGGTATATCTAATATACCTTGTAGGTATATTTATCTATTAACGATATTATTTATATCATTTTAAATTGCGCATGCGTTTTTCTGCTAATTTGTCGCCGACAGGCACCCGCGAACGCACTTATTATATTACTTACAATAAAGTATAGAAGCTGAATTTTATATACATATGTTACTTGGACTACTATCAAAAGATATCTCAGTAGCCGGACAGTTTCAATGGTTTCTTCACCTTGCCGGACACATTGAAAGTTTACTGTAGTTACCAGCGCTAGACAATATGTACTTAAGTGTAAACGAACGACTGAGATGGTGAGTTTCGTCTACTGCAGCGGTTCCCAACCTGGGGTACGCGTACCCCTTGGGGTACGCAACGACCTGGTTGGGGGTACGCCGAAAATATTTCTTAATGGCGGACTTTATGTGTTTGTCGTACGTTACGTGATAAATCATTACGTGATTTTATGTTCAGTTTACTTTTTACTTGCTTATTGTGCGTGTTAGTTTTTGACTGATTTGTAAACGATTTAATTGTAATCAAGAAGATGGAAAAGAGGTTAAAAACTGGATCGTTTAAAACAAATCAGACTGATACGGCAAGTCAGGTGCTTAGCAAGCTTAGTACGTCCCGGGACTCAGCAGCAGAACATTCTTCTTGTGTGAGTACCAGTGATAGTAAACCTCAGAAATCTAGTACTAGTACTGGAACTTCCTCAAAGAAACGAAAATATTCAAATGAGTACTTGAAATATGGCTTTTCGTTTACTGGAGAGGAGGAAAGTAAAAACCCACTATGTGTTGTTTGTGGAGAAGTTTTAGGTAATGGTAGCATGAAACCTTCCTTACTTTTGCGCCACCTTGAATCCAAACACGCCCAGCACAAAATAAAGAAATTACCTATTTTGAACGACTTTCAAAAAATTATGGGAAAGATGGCGTGGTTTCTTCTTATTTCGCATCAGTTAACAGAGATAATGAAAATGCTGTGGAAACCTCTTTCAAAATTAGCTACCATATTGCAAATAGTGGTAAAAACCACACAATAGGTGAGGATTTGATAGCCCCTTGTATAAAAGATGCTGTTCAGTGTATGTTTGGTCAGGACTTTGTTCGTAAGGTGAACTCCATCCCGCTGTCAAACAACACAGTTTCACGGCGAATTCAAGACATTTCTAAGTACATTGAACAAAAAGTGGTTCAGCAATTAAAAGACAGTGATTTTTTTTCCATCCAAGTTGATGAAAGTACGGACATTGCTGCCCTAACAATCTTACTTGTTAATGCAAGGTATGTAAATCCCAACAAGGAGTTTGAAGAAAATCTGTTGCTGTGCCATGCATTAACTGAGCGTACTACAGGGGAAGATGTGTTCAATGTGATTTATAGCTACTTCTGTGAAAAAGAAATAGACTGGGGTAAATTGTGTGGTATATGCACTGACGGAGGAAAATCAATGTCTGGCATATATCGATCTTCAAGGGCGCGTAAAAGAAGTGGCCCCCCACGTAGCATGGAGCCATTGTTGCATCCACAGAGAGAGTCTTGCAGCCAAAAAGTTTCCGTCTTCTTTGAATGATGTTCTCAATGAAGCAGTTAAAGTAGTCAACTTTGTTAAAGCCAATGCAACAAACTCCAGACTGTTCAAAGTGCTTTGTGAAAGTATGGGTGGCATTCACTCCACGTTGCTTTTGCACAAGGAAGTAAGGTGGCTATCTCGCGGGAAGGTTCCTACAAGACTTTTTGAGCTCAGACATGAACTGCAAGTATTTTTTGAAGAGCATCCTTTTTATTTAGCCTCCAAGTTTCATGATAGTGACTGGCTTCAAAAGCTTGCTTATTTAGCTGACATTTTTTCGCAGATCAATAAACTCAACTTAGAGTTACAGAACAGCTCAATTACAGTATTCAAAGTTGCTGACAAAATTGAATCCATGCTGAAGAAAATTGATTTTTGGAAAACCTGTATTCAAAACAATCAAGCTGAAGTTTTTGGCACGCTTCATGATTTCTTGAGTGACAATAATCTGCCCATATCTGACAAAGTGAAACATCAAATAGTGACACATTTGACAAACCTGAAGGACTCTTTTAGAAAGTATTTTCCTAAACGAGGTGACGGAGAGAACTGGATTGCAGATCCTTTCAATGAAGAAAACGTCAAGACTGCTAGATTCACCGTTCATGAGATGGAAAAGCTCCTAGAACTTTTAAGTGACTCCTCCTTGAAATCCGAGTTCAAGAAGAAACCCCTTGGACAATTCTGGGTGAGCATTAGGGATGAATATGGACCCTTAGCCACAAAAGCCCTTCTGGTTTTACTTCCTTTTACAAACACAGAACTAGTTGAGAGATCGTTCTCTTCCTATGATTTCATTAAGAATAAGTATAGGAATAAGCTAAATGCAAGTCCTGACTTAAGAGTGTATTTATCAAACTTTGATATTGATTTCAAAATATTATGTGCAACAAAACAGGCCCAAGGGTCACACTAAAACAGTTTTGGCTTGTTTTAAGAATAATTTTGATTTCTTTTTTTTTCAATAAACTTATTTGCTAATTCTAGTATATTTTTGTGATAAGAAATATTGTATTTACTTTGTTATTATTTTTTACAGTTGGTATTTAGAATTTACTAAGTTTACTAGAAACATATATAGGCCTAATTTTGGAACAATAAATTTATTGTCAAATAAAAGATAAAAAAAAACTCTTGCGTAAATATTTACTTTCCATGATTAATGTTCTTGCAACTTTTTTTTCTTGGGGGTACAATTTGAAATAAATTTATCTCAAGGGGTACGGCAGTGAAAAAAGGTTGGGAACCGCTGGTCTACTGCGATCTTTTACTGCGCATCATAAGTCGTATTATTTATATTTATATAAGGTGCGTTCGCGGGTACAGTTGACAAATTGTCGCCGACAATTTCTAACCTCACTTAATATAAATAATACCGTTAATAGATAAATATACAAGGTATATTTACTTTTAATTAATATTAATAACTAATTATTAAATTATACTAGGTAAATATACCTTATATATTTATCTATTAACGATATTATTTATATCATTTTAAAGTGTGCATGCGTTTTGCTGCTAATTTGTCGCCGACTAGTCGTCGACAGCACTTAATAAGTGCTTTCGCGGGTACCTGTCGGTGACTAGTCGGCGACAAATTAGCAGCAAAACGCATGCGCTGTTTAAAATGATATAAATAATATCGTTAATAGATAAATATACAAGGTATATTTACCTAGTATAATTTAATAATTAGTTATTAATATTAATTAAAAGTTAATATACCTTGTACATTTATCTATTAACGGTATTATTTATATTAAGTGAGGTTAGAAATTGTCGGCGACAATTTGTCAACTGTACCCGCGAACGCAACTAAGATTTTACACACCTTTGCCACCCTTTGCTATCTGTTACCTGCTCAAGTAACCACGATTTGAAGTCCGTACTCGCTGAACGTTTTTAACTATATTGGAGACATGCGCAGAGAAACTTTCATATTTTATTAAATATGGAATACCTAGCGGCCACGGGCTCTTGCTCTATAATGCAAGACCAAGAATAGTATCATTTTTATCCACAATTTCATTTTTTTTTATTTGGCTCTCATTTTCTATAGCTAAGCTATTTTTAATCAATTTGTTATTTCAGCTCGATCATATTTATTTCTGAATTTACGAATGTAAATACTTTAATAAAGAACATTAAGAATGTATTGCTAGACTATTTCTAGAATGTTTCTGGAGTTTAAATATCCAGGCATCATACTATCTAGCTACGGAAAGCTCGAAACAGAAGTGGAAGATCAAGTGAATAGAGCAAACAGAGCCGCAGGTTGCCTAAATGAAACAATATCGAGAAATAAAAATATCGGAAATTAAGTGAAAGGCAGAATTTACAAAACAGTCATCAGACCAATAATGACAAACGCGGCAGAAATACGACCTGATAAAGAAAGGACAAAAAGAATGTTAGAAACAGCAGAAATTGAAACACTTCGAAAAATCGATGGTAAGACACTATGGGATAGAGCTAGAAGTGCAGATATACAACGGAGATGCAAGGTGGACAACATTTATAACTGGGTGAAAAACAGAAGAAGAGAATGGAACGACCACATAAGCCAAATGACAACAAATAGAGTAGTAGGGACGACGAGAGACGTTTACCCAATAGGAAGACGATCAGTGGGAAGACCAAGAAACCGATGAAATGACAACTTACTGGAGGCACATTGAAAACAGACAGTCATGTCTACACTCTGTCAAGAGAAGAAGAAGAAGAATGTATTTCTGAAAGCACCCCTACTAGAACAAATATTTATATAGGGAGATACAAGACCTATGGAAGACACATATAGCACCCAATTAACTTCTACCGTCCACATGAACTCCTAGTTCGAAATAAAATTAAATGCTCTTCATCCATATGGCCGTTATAGAAATACGATAGTTTTATTGAAAAGAAACGCAAGCATGTAATTTGATTTAACCTGACTTGTGGGAGATGTCCACCCTATCGAAAAAGTACATTCGGTTGTAACAATTCATTGGGGCGAGATGTTTTGACCCGAGTAAAAACAGGGATCACCCCACCTCGCCCCGATGCCCCAGGCCATACCTTCCCCCCCCCCCCTAGCACGCTGATGCGCGATGAGGGCACAACTATCGCAGCCAAATTCTCTTCATAATGGAATCCTAGGTAATAAGATTCCAATGTGGTGACCTATTCGAATTCAAAACTAGGCAAGCGTGAAGCGCTCTATGCCTTTATCTTCTAATTACTTATCCGCGGAACTAAAAATTGCTTGCTTGGGCCCCAAGTCATTGTACCAAGCCCCACTGAGATCAGTCCAATGGCTTGGTGCTCAAGTATTTTATTGTTTTTATGTTTTTTATATTTTTTTTGTGGCTTGCGCCTTTTTTATATTTTTTTTGGTGGCTTGCGCCTTTTTCTTCTATTTTTTTATGGGCTGACTTTACCTGATCGTGGTGTTGGACCTACGCTTGGGATACGTGTTTCTTCCGCACTTGGTGTTTCGAGCTACGAACTATCTACTATTTTTTTTACTTCTTTATCACTTTACTTTCACTTTATTCTTTGTGTCTCTCTTCATTTACTTTATTTATTTCACTTTATTTCCTTTACTTTATTCCACTATGTGCTGTTTAGGACGTTTGGGCTTCCATCGGTAGAAAGCGTCATACCCTAGCATCTCTCACAGTATGGGGCTTGGATGGTGTTCCAGCTCCGCGAATTTGACCCTTGCCTTGTCTGTAATCATTTCGGTGACTCTTACCTGTTGTAGCTCTCTGAACAGGAATCCTTCTGCTACGTACCTCGGGACTTTGGCTGCTTCTCTTAGGCTGCTGTTATGAACCGCTTGTATCTTCTTTTTGTGAGTTTTGCATACTTGTCCCCATGCGAGAGATGCGTATGTTAATACCGGTAATATTATGCTGTTTATTAATCTTAATCTCGTTTTTAGTCTTAATTTACTTTTTCTGCCTGTGAATCCTCTTAATGTTGCTCTCGCCATGTTTTCCTTCTGGACTGAGGCTTCTTCATGTTTTTGGAAGGTTAATCCTTTATCCATGATGACTCCCAGGTATTTGGCTTCATTTTTCCACTCGATGGGGTTGTTTTGCACCGTCAGTTGTTCTTCTGGCTGTTGTCTTCCTTTCTTGTATAGTACCGCTTGCGTCTTTTCGGAGTTGATGGCTATCTTCCGCTTTATACTCCATTCCTCGATGTCTTCTAACGCTGTTTGCAGGTTGATCACTGCTATATCTACGTTTCTATGTTTGGCCGCTATCGCTGTGTCGTCGGCGTAAAGGCTCATAAGGGTACCTGGTGTTCCTAGGTACGTCTGCGGTGTATACAGGGTGATCAACTTCTGTGACAAAGTCCAATATATCTGTTATTATACAATATACGAAAAAAGTTGTTAATAAAAGTTATAGAAACCTTTAATGTACACATTTTAAAATTAGTGAGAAATATACAGGGTCCTCCATAACACGGTGCCAAACCAAAGTTATGTTTTTTTAAATGGAGCACCCTGTATTTTATTCAAAATCTGGTTTCTCTACATTTTTCTGATTAAAAAGATATAACACTTGTCTAGGGTTATACTGAGTGTTTCAAAGTTATGAGCACTTTTATCAAAAAATCATACTGATTTGATCGCCCTGTATGATTCTAACAGTATAATATAAACTTATAGTTTTACTGCTGTTGACTGTCAATATTAAAGTAGTCTTGCAACAACGTACAATTTTTTTATCACTACACAAATTGTATACAGGGTAAGTCAAAATGCAAATAAAATATTTTCTTCATATTTTTAAATGGAACACCCTGTATTTTATATTACCATCGAAAAGTTCTTTCATTATACTTGCATATCTTTTAAATATTCCTTATACCTAAAGTTATTAGTTTTCGAGATATTTTAGTTTTATTGTTGATAACTCATAGATACGTTTATTACAGTAAATTAATTACTCATAATATTAGAAACCTCCAATGAGTTTGTTAATGATAATTAAAATTAGACTGCATTTCATTTTTTCTCCAAGTTTATGGTAAATTCTATATAGTCAAGAAAGCCACTGCGCATCCGCTAGGAAAAATATTCTAATTCGGATTTTTTGCACAATCTTACTCAAAAAGGACCCCTTTTAACAAATTTGCATGTTGCCAGGACCAAAAGTTGGTCAAAAATTTTTTAAACGTTTTTTTTTTTGTTTTTTTCCTAAAATTATTTTTTTGCATGGAACAAATTTTTTTTCGATTTTTTGGATCATTCCAAACAGAAAACGTATTTAGTGACTTTTCTCTAAAGTTGATAGTTTTTGACATATAAGCGATTAAAAATTGAAAAATTGCGAAATCGGCCATTTTTAACCTTCAAAAACTATGTGAAAAACTGAAAATTTGAATGTTGCTAAAGTAGGAAGATATTCTTTAAACATCGATTAATGAAATCCCGACGAGTTTTTTGCAATACAATATTCAAAACTCCTTTGTTTTTTAATTGCTAATCAAGCGTGCGCGACACTATTTTCCACCGTTGCATGTGTATGCAGTATGGTGCAAATGAAAGGAATAAATTCGTTATTTCATAAACCGGCGACTTTAAGGAAAAATCCCGGAACAGGTCGATTTTTATTTTTAAGTTATGATATTATGACATATAGGGTATACCAGTGACGTCATCCATCTGGGCGTGATGACGTAATCGATGATTTTTTTAAATGAGAATAGGGGTCGTGTGCTAACTCATTTGAAAGGTCCTTCAATTCTCTATTCAGTAATATAAACATTTGCATAATTATTTATACAGGGTGTCCAATAATTTAATTTTTTTGTCAATTTGCCATATGATTTAATTTAATAAAAAAATTTTTGGACACCGTGTATAAATAATTATGCAAATGTTTATATTACTAACTAGAGAATTGAAGGACCTTTCAAATAAGCTAGCACACGACCCCTATTCTCATTTAAAAAAATCATCGATTACGTCATCACGCCCAGACGGATGACGTCACTAGTATACCATATATGTCATAATATCATAACTTAAAAATAAAAATCGACCTGTTTCGGGATTTTTCCTTAAAGTCGCCGGTTTACGAAATAATGAATTTATTCCTTTCATTTGCACCATACTGCATAAATACACATGCAACGGTGGAAAATAGTGTCGCGCACGCTTGATTAGCAATTAAAAAACAAAGGAGTTTTGAATATTGTATTGCAAAAAACTCTTCGGGATTTCATCAATCTATGTTTAAAGAATATCTACCTACCTTGGCAACATTCAAATTTTCAGTTTTTCACATAGTTTTTGAAGGTTAAAAATGGCCGATTTCGCAATTTTTCAATTTTTAATCGATTATATGTCAAAAACTATCAACTTTAGAGAAAAGTCACTAAAGACCTTTTCTGTTTGGAATGATCCAAAAAACCGAAAAAAAATTTGTTCCATGCAAAAAAAATAATATTAGGAAAAAACAAAAAAAAAACGTTTAAAAAAATTTAGACCAATTTTTGGTCCTGGCAACATGCAAATTTGTTAAAAGGGGTCCTTTTTGAGTAAGATTGTGCAAAAAATCCGAATTAGAATATTTTTCCTAGCGGATGCGCAGTGGCTTTCTGGACTAATACAATAACGACAATATTTACTAACAAAATGATATTCATTTTCCGCGAACAAATGGGAACTATAAATTGCTGCAAGTTCTTGTTTAAGGTGGCTTTGAAATAATTGACACAAGAACTGTCAGATGTAAGATTTTAATTATCTGTACGTTTTTATTTTTGTTATTGATTATAATTGTTTGCCATATTATTATAATTGTTACCTATTTTAGTCGTTAAGAAATGACAGACATGATATGGATTTTAGGAGAGTGTTTCAAAAACTCATTAGTTGCCACTAGAATTTATAAGGAACGGTGTCCATAGCGGTAACAACCAAATAACAGAGCATTTGACAACCTATTAGACAGGTTTAATCGTACTGGTTCTGTTTATGAAGCAAAGGAAAAAACAAAAATCACTATTACGGATGAAAATGAATTAAATGTTTTACTGGCTGTTACAGAAAATCCTCATACAAGTATTCAAAATATTACAAGAGAGCAAGATATAAGTTATAGATATATCCAAAACATACTCAAGAAAAACAACATGCACCCATATTGTTACGTTTAAATTTTGTGCAAAAGCACAAATATAATTTGTCATAAATATAAACTAAATGTTGACTGTACTGGCCTATCATCTTTTGTGTTATTGGTCGTAAAGGTATAATTTTATCAGTATTGCCAAATACATTTCTGGTGGTATAAAATAGTAATTAGTAACTAATTATTTATGTGTATTTGGGCCCTACCTGTAGGCAACACATATTGTTTTATATATTTAATTATTAGATATTTAAATGAGCCGCGTATATATTAGGGCCTAATTGATCTAAGCATTGGCGACACTGTTGTGGAAGCTGAAGAGTTTCCTTCCGTAGAGGAGGTCCGAGGGGACATTTTTGGAATGTGTTAGTGAGACATGGTGGAAGGCAAAGTTTGAAAAGGGCGTGATAGCAAATATTCTGGATGAATCCTACCTCGTGCTGAGGGATATTATTGCACACCCCTCTATAAGGGCTACCTATTGTGTTGAGTGTTCCTAGGTCAGCCTATCCTCAAGGGATAAAGTTATTTGTCATCTCCTGCCGGTCTGATGTCCCGTTGACTATATTGGACTCCTGGACTATATGGGAATTTGGAAGTTTTCGAAGATATTGTGAATTGTATAAAAACCCCAGTTCAATCATTGGTGTAATTTGCTGGGTAAGTTATGTATATTTTTTTGTATTAATTTTTTTGGTTGTCATCATTCTATTTTTTTTATGTCATTTTTTTGGTTTAGCTTTCTTCTTGAACGTTATTTAAATAATAGATAATTAAAGAATGGTTTTTGGATATAAACTTTCTAGTTTCAATGAAATCTTAATTACTACAATTTTGTAAAAAAAAGTTTAATTGGGGGAAGCTTATATTTTATGAAATAAAAAACATTTTTCTGATTTCTCCGTGTTGTTTTAGGGTTTTTTTTTTGATCCGGGTTTGAAGAATTATTTTTGTGTTGGGTATGAAGAATCATTTTTATTTCCGGGTATAAAGAATTATTTCTATTTCCTGGTATGCAGAACATTTTCTACCTATTTTTGCTGGTAGAGGAACTGGTAAGCAAAATTGTCTTTCATGGTATAGGGACTTTTCCTCTCTATAAATGGACTTTTGATTTCGTGTACGTTGATATTTCCTACTGAACATATCTTACGTGGACATGTGGAAATCCTACCGGCTTTCTGTAAAGGCCATATCGACGGCGGAGGAAGAAATGCTATGTTATTAAATTCAGATAAGTTTAGTTGTATGGTCGGACGGTAAGTTCTTATAAAACTTTTTTATTTACTTGCCTGGTTTCAAACAATATCTACTATTATTATTTAATATTAGGCCAGGTATTGACAACTATTTTAAATTAATTAATTGTAATTTGTGTAATTGATAGTATATTTAACCCTACATATATGACATCAAACATTTATCTTGACGGTCCCATATCTGATCAGATACGCAGGGCTTGGTATTGCGTACATCTACACCTCTTCTTAATTTTATTGTTACAGCGGAGAATAATATTATATAATATTTATTATTACAAAACTGACTTATGTTTTACAGGTTGTTTAATTTATATATTTTAATAGTGCTGAAAATATGTTATGCTTTACAGGGTGTTTAATTTATATTTTTAAAATGAGGAACTTAGGTACATGTTATTGTTAAATTTTATTAAAGTTTCTTTTTTATTTATTTTTTTTTAAAAAGAGGTGCATTTGTTCGATTGGCATTTATTTATTATTTTGTTTGTTAGGACTCACCGATTCCGTTATTCCTTTCATTCATTTATTAATTTGTTTTACGTATTAGAAGAGTCAATACATGTTTGGTTTACTTTAAGGCTCGTTTTATTTCTTGTCTGTTCCTAAAATAAAACATTCATAGCCGAGGGGTAGTCCGTTGGAACGGACTGGCGCCCCTTATTACATCATATTTAGGTCTATAAAGAACTCCGACCCACTCCGCTGCCTGACAGGGTTCAGCTAGCCGAACATACCCCTATGTCCCCCCTTCTACTTGTAAGTAACTTGAAGGGTGGGGGTGACATTTTTGGCGCCCAACGTGGGGCCATACAGCTTGTCGCATGTCGTTGTTAGTTATCTTGACTCTTCTATGTATAATTATAATATTCATTATAGTACTCGAATGTAGTTTTGATACTTCACTTGAGTAATCCATTGTGCCAATATTTTTGTGTGTGATTTGTGTGTTGTGGATAGATTTAAGTGCTGAATGATTTGTTAGATCTTATAGACATACATTTTTACTTGTTTGTCCAAGTTTTCTTATTGATTTCTTGTTGCCCATTTTCTTAGCAATGGCAAGAAAGCTCCAAGTTAAGCGATTGAGTCAGGGTGAGCTGACTTATGAACTCAAAATTCGTGGAATTGCCACTGGTACGGTGGATAGTATGCGTAGTGAGCTATCCACTGCCCTTCGACTTGAAAGTAGTGGTGATAGTATAAAATATCCTGCTTATCCTTTTAAACCTGAAGAAGATGTTAAGGCTGTTCGTGATAAGTTACAAGTTTTGGGACCTTTGGTAGAAGCGTTTCGTGGCTCTAAAACTAGCAACGATTATTTGAAATATCAGTCAAAATTGTCTCATATCTTGAGTAGAATCGAGAACATTCCTGAGACTCAAGAAGAAAGGCCTGAATTTTTGGCTACGGCTTTTCGCCTGCTGGACTCTTTGCATCGTCAAGAAGACGAAAGGTTGGCTTCAGTGCCTACCCAAGTTGACTTTCTGGGTCCTAATCAAACGCAACAGTTTGCGGCAGCTATAGCTCAAACTTCGAGTCCTGTTACCCCCACTGCTCCTCAAACTTCTTCTACTTCTTCTTTTATTAAGCCTGTTCCTCCTAGTAAATGGAATCTTAAGTTTTCTGGCGATAAGAAGGGTATGTCGTTGAGTGCTTTTATCTCCCGAGTTGAAGAGCTGAGAGTGGCTAGGCATGTTTCGAAAGAAACCTTACTGGAATGTGGTATTGATTTGTTTAGTGGACGAGCTTACCAGTTTTATTTAGCATATAAGAGTCTAGTGAACAGTTGGGAT
The DNA here is from genome assembly GCF_917563875.1 of Diabrotica virgifera virgifera. Classification (NCBI taxonomy): domain Eukaryota; kingdom Metazoa; phylum Arthropoda; class Insecta; order Coleoptera; family Chrysomelidae; genus Diabrotica; species Diabrotica virgifera. The sequence continues at coordinate 252,537,872 of NC_065443.1, read as the reverse complement.
GATTTTCTGGTATTGTTAAGGGAATAATTTCTCTCCCCTAACTATAATGAGCATTTGTTTGATGAGATTCGCCGAAGGACCCAAGGTCCTGACGAATCAATGGGAATTTATTTGGCAGTGATGTCTGGGTATTTTAATAGGCTTACTTGCCCAGTCTCTGAGAATACGAAATTAAAGATTATTTTAAGAAACATAGCCCCTTTCTATCAAGACCAGCTGGCCTTGGTGGAAATAAACTCCTTAGCTGAACTGCGGGAGTATGGTAGAAAGTTAGAGGTTAAAAAAGAAGCAATGGAAAGTTTTAGTTCTCCTGTTGGAAGAAGAAACGCCTCTATGAATTTTATGGAGCCCGACCTCGCCTATGTTGAAGTATGCTCAACAAGTAGCGGGGATACTAGTCACACAACATCTAGTAGTAGACGTTCGAATATTCTGTCTACTCCAAAACCCATTATTTGTTTTAGATGTAATCAACCTGGCCATAGGGCTGCTGGTTGTTCTGAACCGAAGGGTAAAATGTTTTGTTATAGATGTAAAAAGGAAGGGTTCACAGTGAAAACCTGTCCTGTCTGCAATAAGAAGGAAAACTAGAACCATCACACCTGAGTGATCGGATAGGGTGTGATGATGTGAGTAATTCGATCGATAAATTTAAGGTGATATTGGTTTATGTGTTAGAAAATGTAGTAGGGGATGAAAGACCCTATTTAAGTATTGAAGTTTTGGGTAAGAAGATACTAGGATTGATGGATTCTGGTGCTTCCAGAACTATTATGGGTACGAAGGGACTAGCTTTTATTCAGGAGGTAGGACTGCATATGAATGCAAGCCGTACTGTCACTTGTACAGTTGCCAATGGACAACGAGTAAGCAGTGTTGGAACCGTTGAGTTACCTGTAGTATTGAGGGGTAACTTTCGGTTAATTGACGTATTGGTGATCCCAGAATTACCACATTTATTAATTTTAGGTACCGATTTTTGGCGTAGTATGGGTGTTGTGCCCGATCTTCGAAGAAATGAGTGGCATTTTTCTGATGAACCAGTATTAATAAATACTGTTGAACAGATGCTCGGTAGAACTAAGTTGGCATCTTTAGAGAAAGATAGGTTACAAGCTGTTATTGATCGTAATGTGAAATTAATGGGTACAACCTTAGGTTGTACGGACAAAACAGAACATGTTATTGTTACAAATAGCCCACCGATTAAACAACGATATTATAGGGTTAATCCAGTAGTCCAAGCTCAAATTGATAAGGAACTTGATGAGATGCTTAGTCTAGGTGTGATAGAGTCTTCTAATAGTGCTTGGGCTTCCCCAATCCTGCTTGTTAAAAAGAAAGACGGGACTTATAGATTTTGTGTGGATTTTAGGAGGTTGAATTCTGTCACTGTTAGAGATAGCTATCCTTTACCCCAGGTGTCCGACACTCTCGATAAGCTTCGTGATGCAAGGTTTTTGTCTAGTCTTGATGTTAAATCTGCTTATTGGCAAGTGCCGGTGGCCGAATCTTCCAGACAGTATACAGCTTTCACCGTTCCCAACCGTGGACTCTTTCAGTTCAAGCGGATGCCCTTTGGACTTCATAATGCTCCTGCAACCTGGCAAAGACTAATCGACAATGTTATAGGTCATGATTTGGAACCTTACGTTTTTGTATATTTGGATGATATCGTCATTGTAAGTCAGAGTTTTGAACAGCATTTAGCTACCTTAGAAGAAGTTTTTCGACGCCTTAGGGATGCTAACATTACTGTTAGCATGGATAAATGTCAATTTTGTCGTCCCGAATTGAAATATTTAGGTTATGTTGTAGATCGTAATGGTTTACATGTTGATCCTGATAAGGTAAAGGCAATGTTAGAGATTTCTGCTCCTACTAACGTGACTGACGTTAGACGTGTTGTTGGAACCTTTTCTTTGTATAGAAGATTTGTGCCTGATTTTTCTTCTATTATTGCTCCGATTACTGCTTTACTAAAGAAAAAGGTTAAATTTGAATGGGCAGATGAGTGTGATAGATCCTTTAAACGTTTAAAAGAATGTCTGATTGCTGCCCCTGTTTTGCGATGTCCCGATTACACAAAGTCGTTTGTAGTTCAAACAGATGCTTCTGGATACGGAATTGGTGCTGTTCTTACTCAGACACATGAAGAGGGTGATTGTGTGATAGCTTACTTGAGTCGTTCTTTAACTCGTCAGGAACGTAATTATTCTACAACTGAGCGTGAATGTCTCGCAGTTTTATGGGCCGTTGAAAAACTGCGCCCTTATCTTGAAGGTGTGGCATTTAGTGTCATAACTGATCATTACAGTTTATTGTGGCTTCAGAATCTGAAGGATTTAAATGGTCGTTTGGCACGTTGGGCTGTTCGTCTTCAACAGTTTAATTTTAAGATTATCCATCGTAAGGGTAAGGACAATGTCGTTCCTGACATGTTATCTAGGTCTGTTCCTGTTGTTGATGCTTTGGAAGCTGAAGATGTTTCGGATTTTGTCGGTTTGGATTCTGATAAGTGGTATCAGAAAATGTTGTTGAGGGTTCGAGATAAGCCCTTACATTTTTGTAGTTGGAGGGAGTCAGATGGCAAGCTCTGGAAATATGTAGCTTCGCCATATCCTTCTTTGTCTCCATCTTCGGATTGTTGGAAGCTGGTCGTACCTAAAAAGGATAGGCCTCGGATTATTTCGAATTGTCATGAGCCACCCACTGCAGGACACGTTGGAGTGTTCAAAACATACTCGAAGATTGCAGAACGTTTTTATTGGCCAAAGATGAGGAGTGACGTCGCTAATTTCATTCGTCGTTGTAACATTTGTGCTGAGTATAAAGTTTCTCAAGAACGCCCTACGGACAAAATGGTTTCTCATCCCAAGGTAGATCGTCCGTGGGAGTTAATCTCTATAGATTTAGTAGGACCTTTACCGAGGTCAAAGCAAGGTCATACTTTCATTTTGAATGTAACCGATTATTTGAGTAAATTTGTTCTTTTGTTCCCTCTTCGAAAAGCCACTGGTGATGCAGTTGTTAAGAAATTGGAGAATGACGTATTTTTGTTGTTTGGTGTTCCTAAGGTAATAATAAGCGACAACGGGCCACAATTCCGTTGTACACAATTTAAAAAGCTTGCCGATGCTTATGGTTGTAAGATCAAGTTTAGTGCAAATTATCATCCTAGGGCTAACCCCACTGAGAGGATGAACCGCACTATGAAGACAATGTTGGCCATGTATGTCTCTGATAATCATCAAACGTGGGATGTAAATCTTCACAAAATTGCTTGTGCCCTTAGGACTTCTGTGCACGAAACCACTAAATTGACTCCATATTTCATTAATTTCGGAAGAGATATGAAGTTATGTGGACAAGACTATTCTAATGTTTCGGTTCCTGAAGATGGTACTCAAACAGTTAATGCTAGTCGTAATTCGTCTTTTAAACAGATGTTCACTGATGTTCGATCTCGTCTGGAAATTGCTGGAAAGAAGGCTTGTGATAGGTATAACTTGCGACGTCGTCATGTAGAATATTTTCCCCACCAACTGGTGTGGCGGAAAAATTATGCCCTCTCGGATGCCACTAGGAATTTCTCACACAAGCTGGCACCTAAGTTTCTAGGTCCGTTTTCTATAAAGAAGAAGTTGTCTCCTTGGACATATGAGTTGTGTGATGAACGTGGTCTCTATAAGGGGGTTTGGCATGTAAAAGACCTGAAACCAGGTCCGGAATTAGAGTAATTATAATGTTGGTTCTTCTTGTTAGCCATGAATTCCTTGAGGTGCATTGACCCTAGAAGCACAGATGCAGCAAGAGAGGTGATCTGGGATACTTTCGCGCTGAGGCCTAGCTGAGAGGGGTAAGACTAATTTTGAGCGAATTGAGGAAGTACTAGGCTGGCAAGAAATTTTCTACGAAAATTTCTCCGAAGTTAAGGGGGAATTGTTACGTTTAAATTTTGTGCAAAAGCACAAATATAATTTGTCATAAATATAAACTAAATGTTGACTGTACTGGCCTATCATCTTTTGTGTTATTGGTCGTAAAGGTATAATTTTATCAGTATTTCCAAATACATTTCTGGTGGTATAAAATAGTAATTAGTAACTAATTATTTATGTGTATTTGGGCCCTACCTGTAGTCAACACATATTGTTTTATATATTTAATTATTAGATATTTAAATGAGCCGCGTATATATTAGGGCCTAATTGATCTAAGCATTGGCGACACTGTTGTGGAAGCTGAAGAATTTCCTTCCGTAGAGGAGGTCCGAGGGGACATTTTTGGAATGTGTTAGTGAGACATGGTGGAAGGCAAAGTTTGAAAAGGGCGTGATAGCAAATATTCTGGATGAATCCTACCTCGTGCTGAGGGATATTATTGCACACCCCTCTATAAGGGCTACCTATTGTGTTGAGTGTTCCTAGGTCAGCCTATCCTCAAGGGATAAAGTTATTTGTCATCTCCTGCCGGTCTGATGTCCCGTTGACTATATTGGACTCCTGGACTATATGGGAATTTGGAAGTTTTCGAAGATATTGTGAATTGTATAAAAACCCCAGTTCAATCATTGGTGTAATTTGCTGGGTAAGTTATGTATATTTTTTTGTATTAATTTTTTTGGTTGTCATCATTCTATTTTTTTATGTCATTTTTTTGGTTTAGCTTTCTTCTTGAACGTTATTTAAATAATAGATAATTAAAGAATGGTTTTTGGATATAAACTTTCTAGTTTCAATGAATTCTTAGTTACTACAATTTTGTAAAAAAAAGTTTAATTGGGGGAAGCTTATATTTTATGAAATAAAAAACATTTTTCTGATTTCTCCGTGTTGTTTTAGGGTTTTTTTTTGATCCGGGTTTGAAGAATTATTTTTGTGTTGGGTATGAAGAATCATTTTTATTTCCGGGTATAAAGAATTATTTCTATTTCCTGGTATGCAGAACATTTTCTACCTATTTTTGCTGGTAGAGGAACTGGTAAGCAGAATTGTCTTTCATGGTATAGGGACTTTTCCTCTCTATAAATGGACTTTTGATTTCGTGTACGTTGATGTTTCCTACTGAACATATCTTACGTGGACATGTGGAAATCCTACCGGCTTTCTGTAAAGGCCATATCGACGGCGGAGGAAGAAATGCTATGTTATTAAATTCAGATAAGTTTAGTTGTATGGTCGGACGGTAAGTTCTTATAAAACTTTTTTATTTACTTGCCTGGTTTCAAACAATATCTACTATTATTATTTAATATTAGGCCAGGTATTGACAACTATTTTAAATTAATTAATTGTAATTTGTGTAATTGATAGTATATTTAACCCTACATATATGACATCAAACATTTATCTTGACGGTCCCATATCTGATCAGATACGCAGGGCTTGGTATTGCGTACATCTACACCTCTTCTTAATTTTATTGTTACAGCGGAGAATAATATTATATAATATTTATTATTACAAAACTGACTTATGTTTTACAGGTTGTTTAATTTATATATTTTAATAGTGCTGAAAATATGTTATGCTTTACAGGGTGTTTAATTTATATTTTTAAAATGAGGAACTTAGGTACATGTTATTGTTAAATTTTATTAAAGTTTCTTTTTTATTTATTTTTTTTGAAAAAGAGGTGCATTTGTTCGATTGGCATTTATTTATTATTTTGTTTGTTAGGACTTACCGATTCCGTTATTCCTTTCATTCATTTATTAATTTGTTTTACGTATTAGAAGAGTCAATACATGTTTAGTTTACTTTAAGGCTCGTTTTATTTCTTGTCTGTTCCTAAAATAAAACATTCATAGCCGAGGGGTAGTCCGTTGGAACGGACTGGCGCCCCTTATTACATCATATTTAGGTCTATAAAGAACTCCGACCCACTCCGCTGCCTGACAGGGTTCAGCTAGCCGGACATACCCCTATGTCCCCCCTTCTACTTGTAAGTAACTTGAAGGGTGGGGGGTGACAATATCATATACAATTACATCAGGAACTTGTTGGGGATGATTTCGAACGGAGAGTACAATTTTGTCAATGGTCATAACAACAAATAGTTATACAGAGAGATTTTTTTGAGTTTGTTCTTTTGTTTGAGACGAGGCAACATTCCACAAAAATGGTAGTGTAAACATAGACACAATTTTCATTATTATTCTACAATCAATCCGTACTGTGCTCAGACATATAGTCAAACGAGATGGTCCTTAAATGTTTGGGGTGGAATCATAGGCAATTACGTTATATGTCCTTTTTTCTTTGAGGAATCGGTAAATGATGAGGTTTATTTAAATTTTTTTCTGGTGAATCATTTACCTATTCTACTTGAAAATGTACCATTAAACTTCCGCCAACATATGTGATACCTTCACGACGGAGCCCCTGCTCACCACAACTCACTTGTCAACGGTGACCTCGATGAACTATTTCCTGAAAGATGGATAGGAAAAGATGGGCCAGTTCACTGGCCACCCAGATCACCAGAATTAAACGAAGTTGACTTCTTTTTTTGGGGATTGTTAAAGACGTAGTTTATAGGACACCTCCAACAATAGTTGACGATATGAAAATAAGGATTCAAAACGCCTTTCAAAGTGTCACACAACAAATGCTTACAAACATCAGTAGGTCTTTCGAAACTCGTCTCCAGGCTTGTGTAGACGTTATGGGAGGTCATTTTGAACACCTTTTATAACATAAGAAGTACATTGAACATTTTTTTATTTAATTTAGTTTTGTTAATAAATGTTGTTACCAACAATAAAACTAAAATATCTCGAAAACTAATAACTTTAGTTATAGGGAATTTTTAAAAGATATGTAAGTATATTGATAGAACTTTTCGATAATAATATAAAATACAGGGTGTTCCATTTAGAATTATGAAGAAAATCTTGTATTTACATTTTGACTTACCCTGTATACAATTTGTATAGTTATAAAAAAGTTGTACATTGTTGCAAAACTCTTTAATATTGACAGTTAAAAGCATTAAAAAAATAAGTTTATATTACACCGTTAGAAACATACAGGGCGATCAAATCAGTATGATTTTTTAACAAAAGTGCTCGTAACTTTAAAACACTCAGTATAACCCTAGACAAGTGTTATATCTTTTTAATCAGAAAAATGTATAGAAACCAGATTTTGAATAAAATACAGGATGTTCCATTTAAAAAAACATAACTTTGGTTTGGCACCGTGTTATGGAGGACGCTGTATATTTCTCACTAATTTTAAAATGTGTACATTAAAGGTGTCTATAACTTTTATTAACAACTTTTTTTCGTATATTGTATAATAACAGATATATTGGACTTTGTCACAGAAGTTGATCACCCTGTATTGTGTACAGCAGAGGTGACAGAACTGCTCCCTGTGGTACTCCAGCATCCGGGTTTTTCGAGCTTGGACAGGACTTGTCCTATCCGAACCCTGAAATTCCGGCCGCCTAAGTACGAAGAGATCAGCCTCGTCATCGCCCCGCTGTACCCATAACCTCGCATTTTATATATGAGCCCCTTATGCCATACTCTGTCGAAAGCTTTGCTTACGTCCAGGAATGCTGCTCCAGTGTACTGCTTGTCGTTGAATCCAGCTGCTATGTACTCAGTCTGAGTACTTGTAGCTCGCTGGAGTGCTCTGCTCTGAATCAGAATTGAGCTTCTGGGATTATCTCCAGTATGTTTGTTTCCGCTTGCAGTCTGCTGAGAATAATTCTTTCCACTATCTTGCTAATCGCTGGCAGTAAGCTGATTGGCCTGTAATTCTGCGGGAACGTGTGGTTCTTGCCAAGTTTTGGAATCATAATAACATGGGCCTCTTTTCATCTGTTTGGAAATATTTTATATCTTAGTATCGCGTTCACTATGTTTGTAAAATACACTATAGCTCTTATAGGCAAGTACTTTAGGGCTCTATTTGTTATTTCGTCTAAACCAGGCGCTTTTCTCGGTGAACTATTTCTTATATGTTCGTTGAGTTCTTCCGGTGATGTTGGGGGAATGATGTCTTCTGGGTCCTCTGGTCTTTCTTCTTGCTCTTCGACTTCTTCCATGAAGTCTACGTCCTCTTCTGGATGGTAGTTTAACCTGAATTCTCTTTCGAGTGTGGACCTCATCACCTCTGCTTTTTCTTCTATGGTATATACCATGCCGTTTTCTCCATGTAATGGGGAGATGGGTTTTCTATATCGCTTCTTATCATTTTCTGGAGCTTCCAAACATTTTTCATGTTTGAGTCTAGTTTTTCCATCTCTTGTACGTAATTGTCCCATTTTCGCTGCGGTGTTGTCGAAGAGCCGTTTTGACCTCTCTGTTTAATGTGTTTGCCTAGGTTTTGTCTACTCGGTTTCTTGTTCTTCTGGCTATTTGCTTCGCTCTGTTTGTCTTGTACTTCTTGTGGTATATCTTTCAACCTTCCCGTGTGGATCTTGACTTCTTCTTCTGTTATGCTATTTCTAATTGCTTCTTGGATGATGTTTTCTAGCTCTAGAACTTTTTCTTCTACACTGCGGTGCAAAAAAATCGATCCACTAAAAATTTGGTCATTTTTGATGTTTCGAATTTCCTAAACCTGTTGTCCGATTTAAGTGATTTTTTACCACGTTATAGCCTTATTCATTGACAATATCGCTGTAATAATATTGTTGCTAGACAGTCAAACTGTCATTGTATTTGTATACGGGGTGTACGAATCAAACTGTGTTTTTTCTCAAAGTTCGCATCACCCTATGGATTATTCTAGCATTTATAAAATACTGAAATTAAAACCCAACTATAGCCTCAGGTTTTCTTAACATTTTTTCTTTCGATTCATTCGCTTATGTTGGATAATAAAAAAGTTAGGTACTTTAACAACTGTCCATGTTCGTCATCAGTACAGGGTGTTTCTAAATAAGTACGACAAACTTTAAGGGGTAATTTTACTTGAGAAAATAATGACAATTTATTTTATAATCATATCTCCGCAAACGCTTCGTATCCGAGATATGGGATGTTCAATTTTTTTTACAAACTAACGATTTATTTATTTCTTTAAAACCAGTTGAGATATGCAAATCAAATTTGGTAGGTTTTAAGGCGTAGTTATTGCACATTTTTTGATATACAACTAAGAATTTAATATTCACCATCGACGCGCAAACGGGTATTATGACCGATAATATTAGCGAATGAATCTAAAGACAAAATGTTAAGAATACCTGAGGCTATAGTTAGGTTTTAATTTCAGTATTTTATAAATGATAGAATAATCCACAGGGTGATGCGAACTTTGAGAAAAAAGCACAGTTTGATTCGTACACCCGCTATACAATGACAGTTTGACTGTCTGTCTAGCAACAATATTATTACAGTGATATTGTCAATGAATAAGGCTATAACTTGGTAAAAAATTGCTTAAATCAGACAACAGGTTTAGGAAATTCGAAACATCAAAAATGACCAAATTTTTAGTGGATCGATTTTTTTGCACCGCAGTGTATTTGTTGTGGGTTATTTATAACTGGCACTAAATTTATTCCTTCACTCACTAGTCTTTTATAATATTTTCACTTTATTTTCTTTTTTACTCTTTTCGGCGGGTTTGCTTCTTCCCATGTTCCTAGTTCTATTAGAATGGGGTTGTGGTCTGTGTTCCTTCGTTTAGGGTGATTATCTCTGCTTGTAGTTCTAGGTTTTTAGCAACAACGATGTCTATGTAGGTGAGAAGTCCATTTCCTGGAAAATGTGTTGGTTCTTCTGGGCCCATTGCCACTGTGTCTTCGTTATTCTCTATGTAGTTATTTAGTAGTCGTCCATTTCTGTTCGTAGCTCCATCGTTCAAATTTGGGGATCTTGCATTTAGGTTTCCTATTATTATCGATGTTTCGGCGATGTTTAGGAACGCATCTAGGTCATTGTCCATTAATGGGTATTGCGGTCTTACGTAGGCTGATGTTATTCTGACTGCGCCTTGCCTCATTTTCACTTCTATTGTAGTTGCTTCCATGTTTACCAGTGGTGGAGTCGTGAATCTTGTGTGTTTAATTCCCTTCTGGGAGGGAAGCAAATCAAAATCAGAATAGAAAATGCTAGAGGAAATTTTAACGAAATGAGAAAAGTGCTCTGCACAAGAGATTTGAAGTTGAGGCTAAGAGTTAGGTTGGCTAGGTGCAACGTTTTCTCGACTTTGTATTATGAAATGGAAGCTTGGACCTTGAATGTGGCATCAATGAAAAAACTGAAAGCATTCGAGCTGTGGGTGTATAGACAAATTCTGAAAATATCGTGGACAGAGCACGTCACAAACAAACATATTCTAAGAAAGATGAATAAAAAATGGAAATCTTAAATACAATCAAAACAAGAAAATTAGAATATCTCAGACATATTACACAGGGTGAGAGATACATGCTCCAATTGAGTATGCAGGGAAAGATTCAAGAAAAGAAGAAGCATTGGGTGACGTAGAATATCGTGGCTGCGCAACCTCAGAGAATGGTACGGATGTTCATTAATTGAACTTTTCAGAGCAGCCATCTCTAAAGTCTGAATAGCTATGATGATTGCCGACCTCCGTCGCGGAGATGTCACCTGAAGAAGATAAATACAAATTTATTACGTACCTTCTGTATTAAGTACCTCAACATTAATTGTTTGTAATTTGATACTGTATAGTAAATTATAGTCAGCAGATCCTCACCCTCAGATACATTGCTATTAGCTTGTGGTAGTGTTGCAGGTTTTTTTTTTGTTATGACATGGACTTTATGTCAATCAACCAGTCACAACATGACTACTATATCAAGAAGATTAAATATTTAAAGACCGAAGTCCATAAAATATCAATAACGAAGAAAAATTAGTTCAATAGCTGTTGAGAGGTAATTAATGTACTGAAATAAAGAGATGATACTAAGCTAAGGTAAGCTAATTATAGCATCCTTTCAACATCATAGGCGTGTTCAAAAACGATCTACAAAAATTTAATAACAATAACAATAAGATAAGAATAATAAAATAAGAATAATAATAAATAAACAAGACGGTGAGGTCCTCAAACTTCCATAGCAAGTTTTTTCTTTGTTTTTATCTTCCGCGGCTCCCTACTCAATTCGAAAGCCGCCTTGCTATGGACTGTCCAAATTTGCTCACCATATTTTCTCTATATACATACACATATACTTTTAATACTTGACACTACAGAACTATTTTGGTACTTGACAGAAACATCACCAACGCATTATACATACTCTCTTGTCCATTGGCTAAGATACTAAGGATATTAAACGGAGCTGGTATCTTAAGTCTATGTAGCTGCTGAATAAATCGATTTGTTTCATTCTTATATTTTTGGCATTCAAAAAAAAATATGATCTAAATCACCTTTTTTATCACAATTTGGACATCGATCATTTTCAGATAACACGAATTTTATGCAGGTGTGTGGGATAACAGGCGTGGCCAAAACGAAGACGTGTTATAGTTGTGATGTATTTTCTTGAATAATTATATGGCTGGAACCACGTTCTATTCGGTATTTTCTTTTATGTACAGTACCTAGAAGGGTTGGTATAAGTAACATGTGACCAACATTCATTCCAAATTGTGAGGTATTTCATTTTAATATAAGAGACTGCATCACAAAAACTTAACCCATGCACCTAATGTGCTTTAACACAAACAAAATTAATCTTTTTATTAACTTTATGTAGTTCCAAAAAGCGTTTTTTGATTGCATATATGATATAATTGGAGGAGTAACTTGGGTACTTAGTCAAAACCAAGGAATTTAAAACAAACAGGGAGTCCGATATAATTATTGCAGAATCAATTGTAGACTGACTTACATACGTCAAAGCTTCGTAGATTGCAATAGCTTCAGCACTAAATATAGAAAATATGTTATCTAGTTTGTAGGAATAATTAATATTTTTGGAGGGAATATAAAAAGCACATCCTACACCATCCTCGGACTTGGAAGCATCAGTATATATAGCCACAGATTCTTTAAAGCTTGCTAGTACAGAGTTTAATAAGTTAATATTAATGTGAAAATTATCACTGTATGAGGGTTGTTTAGAGGGTTGTTTTAGTTGTATAGAGTTTAATAAGTTAATATTAATGTGAAAATTATCACTGTATGAGGGTTGTGTTGCAGGTTGTAACGACATGTCGTTAAATATAAATGGAGTGTCTACTTTAATCACTGCAATGTTATAGTCACTGGTTGGTATCCTGAAAATGTATCAAAAGGTAATTAAAATACTCAAAATCTGAATACACTGATCGATAGAATTAATGTGTTGTCTGTTACTTTAATTACCGTAAAACCGTACAAAGATTCCAGTATCTTGGTTGATGGATAACAAACGACCTTGACCACGAGGTCGAAATACGTGCTCGTATAGAATAAGAAATAACATCGTCCGCTTTTCAAAGAAAAAATTCCTAATTAATAAACTCTACCTTATCATTGGATATCCTATACAAATTTGTAAAACCTTCATTTATTCCATATTACTATTCGCTCCGTGCATGACTGACGCGACACCTGTCGTAGTCGCCTGATATTTTTGGTTAACACAATTTGACCTTAAACATATGATACACATATGCCATTTTTGATCAAATTTATTATACAAATAATAAGTTTGAGTGTCAAATAAACGTCAAATTAAAAAATGGATATTTGGAAGATATCTGAAGAAAATATAAATTTTAAGGGTTTTTCTTCACGTTTCCGTTATAGTTTAGTTGTCGATGTTTGTGATGGTACACGACAACCCTCACGGAATTTTCCTAATTTATATGTTATAAAATAAGGTCATAATATTATAGTTGCAATTTGTATAATTTATTACGATCGTAGCAAAGTTCAAAGTATTGAACTCATTTGAAAGACTGCAAAGAAAGCACACGTCATTATTGAAATACGTATAGTATAACCATATGTGGTCATACATATTGGCACTGTTTTTAACTATAACAGATATAAATAAATAGGAACGTCGAGTACCTGAGACATCTTTTGTTGTCGTTGCACTCTGTCGCGCTAGTCAGGGGATCTAGTTACCGAGAAATGGGTTATCCGCGACTTATCTCAAGGTCAACGTAATGTAATTGTACATTTAATTATATAAAGAATAAAGTTTCTGAAAAAGTTTAAGTTTGTTTGTTCGGGGTAGTGTCTTCGTCTATCAACCCCCAACTTCACATGGCGACCCGGCCTTAAGTTAAAGAATGGAGTCTTCTGGTTCGCATATAGATTGAGGTATGCAGCTCTACACTTAAGATGGGAAACAACCAGAACAAAGAAAAAGAGGAACAGATCTTCATAAACCAAGCAGGCAGCAACGGAGGTGTAACAGCTGAAACCGGCGAAAACGAGAAGCTATCAATCCTTGGAATTTTGGGAATTGTATCGTTCAGCCTGGCCCTAATCATCATTGAATGGATACTGTATCGACGATGGAAGAAGCAGCTTCGACGCCACATCCGACAGGAGATATCTAAGTGAATGGAGATGCTGAGGTTAGACGCCCAGAATCCAGGACCAAACGCATAGACACATGTGCCCATATTCGTGAGTAATTTTTCTTTTTAAAACAATACAGTTTAACTGCTTATAAAGTTTGATGACTACTTTTTTTTTAATTTTCATATTGAAATTTTGATTTTTTTTTAATTATATAATTACTCACTAATTTACTGACATTTTAAATATTGACGGTTATCCAATATTATTGATTCTTTTAATTTTTACTTACATTTATATTTTATTATAATATTATTTTATATGTTATATTTTGTTATGGTAGGGGAGTAAAGTATGCTAAATGTGCAGTCACTCGAGCGCTTTGGGGACCTATTGGGTTGTTAAGAGTTGGTCCTAAAACCAACAAAAGTTAAGTAAAGTTTTCCATTTTAGTGGGCGCTTGCCATTTTTTAATTTAATTTTTCATTTCCAACAATCGTTTTTTCCGATTATAACGCCATCTGTCCATAATTCGAAAAAATGTTTCGAATAAAAGTTACTTATTTTTACGTAAGGAATCCAAATCTGCAATAAAAAATAGGGGCTCCTATTTAAGATTTTAAAGTAACCCCCCACCCCACCTCCGGGGGGGGTCGTGTTTGGTGTCATCCGATAGATTTTTCAAAAATATTGAATAAGTGTATTTTACAGTTTTTCGATTTGATGTTCATTTCGCGAAATATCGCGGGATTCGTATTTAAAATATTAAATTTACCCCCACCCCTCTTCGTGGGAAGTCGTGTTTGGTATCATTCGATAGATTTTTAAAAAATATTGAGCATATATTTTTTAGTTTTTCGATCTGTCATTAATTTCGCGAAATATACGTTTTTTTCTTGTGAAACTTTGGGGCTCACCCATTTCCTTACGCCCGGCTCAAATCGTCAGATTTTTGAAATATACACTTTTTTGCATGTACTTAACTTACCTTATCTTAATCTGACAATTTTGAGTTTTTTTAAGGATAGATTTTTTTTTCGGGCCCCCCTTAACGAACTCCCCTGTGTTAAGAGCCAATATATGGTAAAGGTACATCTGCAGTGTACCAGGTTTCTCCCCATATGATAATCTGACGCGCTCGAGTAACTGCAGAAATCCCCGCTTGGGCTCCCCTACCATTATATTTGATATACTTAACGGCAATGATAAGCTTTACGAACTAATTGCGACTTCGAGACACTAGGCCATATACTATTGAGTAACGTAGTCAGGCCAACCAAGCCGAATTTATGTTTGAGGAAAGATTTCAACGTATTCTGGAAGATATAACTATATTAAATAGGAATCTCACAAAAGGCACTAGAGAACGAAGGAAAAATAAGCTAATCACAGATAAATGGGTGGAAAAACTCAAGACTATCACGGAACAGTTTAGGACGGTGCATAAAGTATACAAAGTGGACAGCTGTAAGGCAGCAGAAGACAAATTCATTGCAGATATTATTGCAAAAACTGGAGAAAAAATCGAAAAAGTCCAAACAGAACTACGGAAAAGACAAGTTGAACATAACAACGACAAGATGGGAGAGAAATTCGAACTGAAAACAGCAGGGAACCTGATCCCTCACATAGGAAACACCGAAGAATCAATTAGAGCATTCATAGACGCAATAGGGAACTTGCAAAAAATTTTAAATATTAAAATGATATTAAAAAACATAAGGTAACATGATCTTAAAACGCTTGCATGCGAAAAAAACAAATATTTTTAACCCGTACGCTAATTACGACGTTCTGAAAATGCTATAAAATTCAAATATCTTAGGAGGCTCTTGAACGTCCTTCTATTGGTTCGACGTCACCGGCCACGGTGAACCGGCGGAAACAACGCGATGAAGGTAGGTATCACGGGTATATTACATTTTAATCGTCTTTAATGAAAAATTCCTAGGTATTATTTATGTTCATCTTATATATTGTAATAAGTAGTTCCCCAATCAGCTTAGTTTTAAACTGAAATTGATAAAGTTGAGTGCTACCTTGTAAAGAGTTTAAAATGCATAATATGACGGACGAGGGTTTTTCAAAAAGTCAATCTGACTAACTTACTTATTCTTATCTGACTTATTCTATTGGAAAAATGCGAGGTGTCAAGGCAAATAAGTAAGAGTTATTAATAAGCATGTTTAAACCGTTTATAACAATAGTTTGGTACCATTATATTATAGTACTTATACGGTTTACCCCGTGGGTTTGATCTACCTACCTCTAATCGAAGGATTTCGTATATCCAGGAAAAGATTACGGTGTAATTTGCATTATAATAAAGATTATATTTTATTGTAATGTTTATTAGTACCTACTGGAGCCTTTCATTATTGTGTTCAAAGCCTTCTGAGAAAAGATTATGGTGATTAGCAGCAACAAAATCCTTCTTTACAAAGTTAATAATACGCATAAATAAGAAGAATCATTATTGTAATTTTACAAGTTAATATCTTTATCATCTCAGCTTATACTTACACCGCATCCCTCGGTAGACCGCAAGCTATAGTAGAAACCCGACTGTAGACCGCATACTATAGTAGCACCAATACTTTTTAGTTACTCTTACTTTTATTACTAAAAGTTTTGTTTATTTTTAAGTTACTTGTTTCTTCTTTGTTCTTCAACACAAGAAACGAACAAAGAAAGAACTTTCATAAAAAAGAACTTTTTGATACATATGTCAACAAAGATAAAATGTTAATATTTTGCCTGTCACAGAAAAATCATTTTTGCCATAGAGTAAAGCAAGATATTTCAACTATATTATTTATCTATGGGCAAACTGCATTAAATGCAATGGCCCACCCCGAACGGACAAACGATACGAGTGGCCTGTGACGTCAGACCACAGGTCTCGCTTTTGAAGTTGTTTAAAACGGAAATTTTAGGCGCGGAACTTTGATTAGATGTTGTACGTACAGTATTCATTGTTAAGACGTAATATTTTGAATATAACATTTTAAAACATAAATTAACAATTTTATGCAAAAAAAATTTTTAGTGCAAGTTCCCTATTGAATTGTACGATGAATTTTTAGATAATGAGGGAAAACCGCAACTAACAAAGTACCTGTTGAAGGTGAAACTAACGCAAGTAGCAAAATTACGACTGAAAAGTGTAGTATTCTGTTCTTATCAGCTTAATATCTGATACGCCCCGCATGCGGAATTTTTTTTGCGGAAGCTGGATTGCAAAATTTATTTTGCAAAATTTATTGAACCGATCTTAATTAAATTTTCAGCAATGATTTACTGTATCACATAGTTTTTCTGGGTGAAATATTAAGGTCCTAAGTGTAGCATAAATGGTTGAAAAACGTAAAATGCGAATACTTGTTTTTATGTTTTTTTCGCAATTATTGCTGTTTTGCAACAAGGATGACACTTTTTAAAATTTTTAACCAATCCTATATTGTAGGAAATTTAATTACGAAACTTTTATGTTAGTATAACTTTTCTGAGAAGTGAATATGTACTTTGAAAGTTAAAATCAAAAACGAAGAAAAAAATCGAATTTTTTCTTCATTTTTTGACATTTTGATTATTTAAACAATGTTCCGGACCTTTTTGAGTGGAAGGATAACTCAATTATTATTTTCAAAGAATTTTCAAAATATCCATTAGACAAGTTCATTAAAAATTATCCATCATTCTTTAATCAAATAAAATAAGAAAATGGATTAACAGTTTTATATGCTGATATAAATATTTTCGGAAGGTGGGATAAGTTACAAAATACTTATGTTTAATTTTATATACTGCAATTCATTAGGTATAACAAACTGTTCCCGAAATTAATAAATTATTGTGCTCAAATGTGGGCAAATTCTGCCTCAAATGAACGGGATTTCTCTTGTCTCAAAAGAGTCAAAACGTATTGTCGAAACACCAAACACCATGAAACAAGAGAGAATGTCAAACTTGTCTCAAATGTCAATAGGAAAAAAACTTTTAAAACCTCTCCAAAACAATAATAAATTTTACAATGACGTTATAACCCATTTTGCTACTTCGAAACAACATAGACAAGAGTTAATTTATAAACAGGTTTAGGTTCTAAATTTATAGGAAAAAAACAAAAAGAAGCAAAAAAAAATAAACAAAATAAAAAAAACAAAAACCAAAAACCTTCTATGAAATTGAAGCCTTTTAATTAGATGGCATACCTATCTGAGGAGACAAAACCTTGCCGACCCTGTCCCTAAAGCCACGAGCCGCCACTGTAACTCTGCCGTTTCATATTGCAAAAGTGTAGATGTTAGATTAATAAAGTTAAGTATTTTAAGCCATTCGACGCAAAGCCATAACAGCATCATGTCTGGATGACTACCGGGTTTCGCATAACCTTTTAAGTGTTGGCAAACGCGATGGATCCAAAGTCATAATAGTACATAGTAATAGTACATCCTATATTTTAATACTTGCACTAAAAAAACATAATCTATTAATTACATCCTAAAAAAACCAACTCCTGTACACCAGCAACACTAGGTTCAGGTTGTGTACGGATTGTGTACTTTGATTGTATCTATAAATTTTAAAATTTCATTTACAAGACCTTCTGCACATTGGTCTAACATGCGAATAAATCCCAAAAAACTTTCAACAACTTATCTTTTAGAAGATAAATTATTTTCATCGCAAGTTACGTACCGGAAAATTAAATTAAGCTGATCGTGTTTCGAAATATCTTGAGTGGAATAAAAACATTTTTTTTAAATAATCAATTCGTTTTCAGTTTCTTGAGCCAGCAAATTTATAAGTTTGTTTTGTATTTGGAGGCCCAAGTAATGTGTTTTTTTTAAGTTATTGTTTTTATCGGTTAATTTAGCTAAAACAGGATCATATTTAGCTAGTAAAAGAACTACCGACAAAAATTACCTTTTTGGGATTCACTTTCATCTAAACTACCAACATGTCCACGAAAGTACGAAACGTTAAATTGCATCCGAAAACAGTAAGAGTTACCTACGTCAATTACCCGCTTTATTATTTCCTTCCAAATTTCCTATTTTAATGCTTATTATGAAAATATGTTTTGGTCCCCAATTTAAAAATAGAAGTATTAAGCTTAAAGGCTTTAAGGGGCCCCTCCTAACGTCGCCCCCCCCCCCCGCCTTGCGGGCCTGTCAGCTACGCCACTGCAGCAGACAGTTAGAAGAATTAAGGGGTACCCGGTTTTATCAACCTACCCGGTTTTGTCCAACTCTCCCCTACCTTACACTGGGAATGTTCCTGTTTTATTATCCATAATAAGTCCCTACCATATCCATCATTTTACGTTTGCCTTTGCCCGGTTATTTTATTGCGGTTTTGCCAGTGCGGCATTTTTTTTTGGTTTTTTTGGATTTGGATTGATATTCTTATTAACTTTTTTAGTTATTTTTCCGTCTTTTTGTTATGTCTCTGCCGGATCTTCGTTTGCCTCTTTTCCAATCTCTTGATATATTTTCGGGGTAAATAAATTATTCTTCCCTCGATGAAATCCTCTTCAATAGTGAGGTTAGTCAATGTAGATCGAAAACTTGCATTGTTTCAAGCAAGCTTAACTTTTTCTAAAACCTTTTTTTGTGGTTTATGTTTATAATGTTAGAATGAAAAGTTTTACTAACAGCTTTGGTCGCTAATTGTTTAAACAATAAAATCTGTTTTGTATAAACAATTTTAAAAATATCGGTGAATTCATCATTTTTTTACCTTGATCAAAAATGTTTCTATTTTGTTTTGGATTACTTATGCTGAATCCGAATCTGACGTTACAATTATTGGAAATTAAAATTTTTTTGAGCTCTTCTTATACACTATGTCTGCGTAACTTGGAACCATATGGGAAACATTTTTATTATCAATTTTACGAAAAAGAGTTATTCTCCATAAAATGCTCTACATGATCTAAAATCTAAGATGGAACCATCAGATATCAAATTTTATCCATTTTATACGAGATATGTCAAAAAATATGAATTTCGCTTAAGAGTAAATTAATAGGTACCTCCTTATATTTCACAATATGGAAAATGCTACATACTATGAAAAGTTATTTAGAATTAATTCAAAACTATGTTTAGATATGCAACTACATCATTCTATGTAATTAAAAAATTTCAATTTTTTTTTAAATTGCGGATACCAAACATTATTTTATTACAATTATGATAACTATTTTCTCTATAAGTCATTCTCTATAAAAAACTCAGCATAGTCTAAAATCTAAGATGGAATCATTAGATATCAAATTTTATCCAGTTTATACGAATTATGTCAAAGAATATGAATAGTATATTTTTACTCAAGAGTAAAATACCTTTATATTTCACAATAGTGAAGTGTATGAGATGAACATTTACTTTTCGTGGCAACGTAACATTGAACCAATGGTTATTAAGGCTATATACTATGGGTACACAATTCGCAAATATTTTACGTGTATCCCTACTTTTTCTGTCTTTACACGGCAAATTACGTGTAGTAAAATTCACACTGGTATGGATATGTAAACATTACTAGAATGTCATTCTACTTGAACATGTCATCATTAATTTAAAGAGATGGGTTTTGAATGTTCTTGAATAACTGTTATTTTTATTGCAATTAATTCAGTTAATAAATGTGATAATTTTTTCACTAACTATCTAGTCAGTGATTGTAATAATTTATTTGTACAACAAACACTAATACTCAATCGAGAAAAGAGGAAAAGTGTTAAAGTGATTTTTTAATAATATATTGTTATGGAACGCTTACAATTTTGAACATCTTTAACAACAAAATACTTGGATCACAGAATATAGTATCCTGATGTATTCTCTGCTTGGATCTTCCACAAATAATACACAATAAATAACTTTTTATTAAGTTCACGTCTTAAATCAATTATTTATCAAATACACTATAATCAATAATATTTAATCAATAACTCAACATAGGTATTCCCGATGCAATGTCAAATATTTAAAATTGTCACTGATTGTCAGTGTCTGACTGACAGTATATGCTGACAATATTATATTCGGCGGAGTGCGTTGTAAGACAATGATAGATTTGGAAAATATTACCACGGCATTGTGTTTATTTTTTTCGAATCCTGAAAAAAACAATAAATATTTTTGAAAAATTTAAACGCAGAATGAAAGACTAAATTATTACCGAGGGCCGAAAGTCCCTTAGAATAAATAGAAAGTTTATTTTGAATGATATATTTGAAATTAAAAATCACACTAAATTTTCGCTTAGTTTTTCACCCCTGTAACTTATTAAAATAAACATTATAGAAGTTCTCAGGGACTTTCGGCCCTCGCTAATAACGTAATCTTTCATTCTGCGTGTAAATTTTTCAAAAATACTTATTAGTTTTCTCAGGATTCGAAAAAAATGAATCCCCATTTGAATAGCATTGCAGCCGAAAATACGTACCGATCCTCACATATTTTTTACAGTTTTATAAATAATTCCTAGATGGCGCCAGTTACAGTCTATTATGAAAGTCGTAACTTAGTTTCAGATACCGTTTGGTAACGTAGAGTAATGCATACTTACCTGGCGTAGGGGTTACCGTGATCAACAAGGCGGTTCCCCCAGGACGAGGCCTATTCATTGCACTACGATTGGGCTGAATCTTGCGATTATCCCTAATGTGGATAACTTCGGACGCACAATTTTTGGTAGTCGGGACTGCGTACGCGCTGTCCCGGTGTTAAATAATTAAAACAAAATCGGACAAGCGGATACCTATCCATTCTCAGCCATCGTCCCGGCACAGGGCGCGTGCGCGAAAACTATGTATATTTGTAATTTTATTAATTATTCTCGACAATGATTTTCAAATTATTGGTTAAAATAAGAAATAATATTGTTTTTCTATTTTACACTAGTCCATTATAATTAACGGGTTGCCAGAGTTGTAGCTAATATGATTCAGACTAGGTATTATTTACTTTTTTGACGATAAAATGAAAAATAAAGTCTCTAATAATAATTATTCCTTGAAGTAGAGGATCCGATGTAAGGTCGATTTAAGTAATTAGCATGTTAGCAATTACAAAAAACAAGGGTTGCCCTATCTAATCTTGTTCTTAACTATAATTAATTAATAATTAAAAAAACACATTTTTTTATGAATTTAAAAAAAATTCGACCCGGGCAGATATTATTTAAGATTTTTTGGATCATTCTAAGCAAAAAAGGTCTTTTGTAATTTTTCTCTAAAGTTGATCGTTTTCGAGTTATAAACAATTTAAAACTGAAAAAAGAAGGAAACATGACAATTTTCAAGGCTCAAAATCACAAGTAAAAAATATCATTTTTGTATTCATCAAGAAAGAACATAAATTCAAATTCAAGCCTTATTATATCAGTTCTTGATAAGTCTTTTGAACTTTCATTACATTGTTTTTTAGTTGTTAATGCCCGCCTCCCCATAAGAAACCTTTCTCATATGAACAATTAAAAAAATATGTTTTTAGGATAAAACATGGCTAAAATTCTTATCGAGACCTGATAGAAAAAGGTTTGAACTTGAATTTAGGTACTCGATGATGATGATTACAAAAATGATACATATTTTTTATTTGTGTTTTTGAGCCTTGAAAATTGTCATCTTTCGTTCTTTTTCAGTTTTAAATTGTTTATAACTCGAAAACGATCAACTTTAGAGAAAAATTACATAAAACCTTTTTTGTTTAGAATGATCCAAAAAACCTAAAATAATATCTGCCCGGGTCGAATTTTTTTTAATTCATAAAAAATGTCACTTTTAATTATGAATTAATTATAGTTAGAACAAGATTAGATCGGGCAACCCTGCTTGTTTTTGTAATTGTTAACATGCTACATATGCAATAGTTTTTATCCATTAAACAGATCGGTGCAAATCGACCTTATATCAGATCCTCATCTACTCTTCTGCAAGGTATAATTTTATCGTCAGAAAAGTAGGTAAATAATACGTATCTATTATTTAGGTACTAGGTACCTAGTCTGAATCATATTGGCTACAACTCTGACAACCCATTAATTATAATAGACTAGTAAAATAGAAAAATAATATTATTTCTTATTGTAACCAATAATTTGAAATTTGATAATCATTGTCGAGAATTATTAAAATTACAAATATACATAGTTTTCGCGCACGCGCTCCTGTGCCGGGACGATGGCTGAGAATGTATAGGTATCCGCTTGTCAAAAACGGTAGTAATCATAATCATAGTGGTAGTGGATTGGATACACAGGGTAGGGTTACCAGGTCTACTGATTTTTCAGTAGACCGTAGACCTACTGATATTAACTCCAATAATTACTGACCTACTGAAATCTATCAACATTATTATTGGCCGGTAAGTGTTATTAACGGTATTACCAGTATTACTTATAATTCTATGAAGTGGGCACGAGATTATTTGGTCGCATCCGTATTATAAAGATGGCCCGTAAATACAGGTCATAAATAAGGAAATCATCATACAATGCGCTGGAATAAGTGTTACCGCCCCTTATTAATATAAATAAGGAAATCCTAAAATGCGCTGGAATAAGTCTTACCGCCCCTTATTATAACTTACTTATTTTTAGCGCATAAGCAAAACGCTCGGACAGGTTGATTTTTAAAATAAGCATAGTATGTTATAGCGTCCATGTTTCGAACTTTACGCGATACCTCTTCAGGTGACAGGCACAACTTTGATTTTTTTAAATGGGAAAGCACCTCATTTAAATGCTTTTGAAATACTGATTACAAAAATGTATAATACATACTTTAATCCTTTTAAAGGGTGTAGGCGCAAAATTTCGTTCGAATGATTTTTAAAAGCATTTATTTTTTTCGAATCCGAGAAAACTAATAAATATTTTTGAAAAATTTAAACGCAGAATGAAAGATTACGTTATTACCGAGAGCTGAAATAAGTCCCATAGAATAAACAAAAATTTCTTTTTATATATTTGAAATTAAAAATCACACTAAATTTTCTCTTTTTTTCACCCCTGTGACTTAATAAAATAATCATTATAGAAGTTCTCACTGACTTTCGACCTCGATAATACTAATATTTTATTCTGCGTTTAAATTTTTCAAAAATACTTAGGTATTAGTTTTGTCAGGATTCGAAAAAAACAAATGCATTATTAAAAATAATTCGAACGAAATTTGACGCCTACGCTCTTAAAAAGGATTAAAGTATTATACATATTTGTAATCAGTATTTCAAAAGTTATTAAATGAGGTGTCACATGACGTACTTTTAAAACAATCAAAGTTGTGTCTGTCACCTGAAGAGGGATCGCGTAAAGTTCGAAACATTGATGCTATAATATACTATGATTATTATAAAAATCGACCTGTCCGAGCGTTTTGCTCATGTGCTAAAAATAAATAAATTAATAAGGGGGTAACACTTATTCCAGCGCACTGTATAAGTAATTGGTTTGGAGATTTTTGAAACTGGCCGTTAGTACTGGTGGCCGATTTTGACAGGGGACCGTTAACACAGGTTTAGTTATTTACATGGCCTAACAAGAATCTACTGATTTCTACTGATTTTTTGAAAACTACTGAAAAAGTAAAAACTGACCTGGCAACCCTGGTGGATAGTTGCATAAACATAATTAGAATTCTAAACTCTTATCTAGAGCTATTTATATTTATGTGATATTTACTACTCAATTTTAATTTGTTACTTATTTAGGTGGTTTTTTCTTTTTCAATTTGATTTTACATTGTCATCTTGGCACGTAACATATTCTCTAGGTCAGGGTCCAGCATAGCGGACAGCGAACCCTGGTCCGCATTCGGAGTAATTCGGACTGTAGGTAGGCTAGTTTAAACTAGCCTACCTACGCTACGGTCCGAATGCGGACCAGGGTCCGCTATTTGCTGGCCCCTGACCAGGCCGCGTTTAGGTCAATTGCCGCCCTAGGCAATTCTCTAGTAGCCGCCCTTCAAACATGTACCATTTTTGCGAAAAAAAATGCAAGCAGAATTTTTTATTTAGGGAGCGTTCAAGTATTATGTAACACGATTTTTGCCCCCCTCCCCCCTACGTAACGCAATTTTTGAAGATTTTTGACCCCCCTCCCAACCTGCGTTACGTAATACTTGAACGGTCCCTTAAATAAGAAATGTATTGTTTGGAAATGTATTAAAATGAGGAACATAGAATTTATAAAAAATAATATTTTACACAAGTGAGAAGAACAAAAATCACACTGATCACAGTATGGTATGAATTCACTTTTGACCAGTGAAAATAAACACAGAATGTTTTACATCAAAATGAAAAATTATGATTATGTATAATTTGCAATTTGCACTAGTATAAGATAGGAATGTGTTGCGATAGCAGTAGCCGTTATTTTTTAACTGTTATTTCACTGAAGCTATTTCACACTGTTACATAATTTTCATAACAACTGAAATATTCCGGTAGCTGACTACTTTTTTAATTATTGTAGACCTATAGGAAAAAAAACCTACCCGTGTCCTGTCTAGAGTTCATGTCCGTTTTCTTAATTATTAACAATTTAATTTGTATGTAATTTCTACATACATTACATATATGCAATTTTATTATAAATGTATTAATTAATAAAGGGTCTACTTTGTTTAAACATTTCTTGAAAAAATTATTTTTTCCAAATACCTATTTTCTTAATCATATCATTATAGTATGGTATAACTAGATCCAAACCCAGGCATCCAAAGTGAAAGTTATCCTCCAGCACCAAATTGTTCTATATGGTCTACATAATGTTCAGAAAAAAGTCACACCATTTTGAGCGTCGGGTTTGGGGGGAAGAGGGGGGAGAAATCGGTAAATTCGTAGTTTTTTAAGTTTTTCGTCAATATTTCTAAAACTATGCGGTTTAGCATGAACAACCTTCTATATAAAAATGTTCTACATTAAATTTGACACAAAAAAGGTCCTCTGCATAATCCGTCTAAAATGAACGGCTCCAAAGTTATGGAGGTAGTATAGTATAATTGGTCCAAAAAAGGCCTAACCCAGACATTAAAAGTAAAAGTTTTCCTCCAACACCAAATTGTTCTATATGGTCCAGATATTATTCAGTCAAAAGTTACACCATTTTGAGCGTCCCGTTTGGTGGGTAAATAGAGGGGAAATCGGTAAATTAGTAGTTTTTTTTATGTTTTTCGTCAATATTTCTAAAAATATGCTTTAATGTTCTATACAAAAATGTTCTACATTAAATTTAAAACAAAAAAGGTCCTATACATAATTGTTATAAAATCAACGATTCCACAGTTACGAAGGGTGAAAAGTGGAGGTTTTCGATACTTTTTATATTTTTTGAGCAATTTATAATATTTTTACTGATTGAAATAAATTTTCTTTAACAGGATTTGCTATTTCAGTGGCCGACGGTATGTTAGTGATAATCCCTTGAAGAATTAAACGTCAACCTCACCACCCAAAATCATCTTCAATTGCCCAAAAAATATAAAAAGTATCGAAAATCTCCACATATCACCCTCCGTAACTCTGGAACCGTTGATTTTATAACAATTAAGGATATGACCATTTTTGTTTTAAATTTTATGTAGAACGTTTTTGTATATAACATTGTTTACGCTTAAACATAGTTTTAGAAATATTGACGAAAAACGTAAAGAAATAACTAATTTACCGACTTCTCCCCCATCTCCTTCCCAAACCGGACGCTCAAAATGGTGTAACTTTTACTGAACAATATGTGGATCATATAGAACAATTTGGTGTTGGAGGAAAACTTTTACTTTGGATGTCTAGGTTAGGCCTTTTTTTGGACCAATTATACTATACTACCTCCGTAACTTTGGAATCGTTCATTTTAGAAGGATTATGTATAGGACATTTTTTATTTCAAATTTATTCAAAAATTTCAAATTTATTCAAATTGATTATAAATATGTATAATACTTTAATCCTTTTTAAGAGCGTAGGCGCCAAATTTCGTTCGAATTATTTTTAAACGCATTTGTTTTTTTCGTATCCTGAGAAAACTAATAAGTATTTTTGAAAAATTTAAACGCAGAATAAAATATTACAGTGTTATCGAGGGTCGACAGTCCCTGATAACTTCTATAATGATTATTTTATTAAGTAACAGGGGTGAAAAAAAGAGAAAATTTAGTGTGATTTTTAATTTCAAATATATAAAAAGAAATTGTTTATTCTAAGGGACTTCAGCTCTCAGTAATAACGTATTCTTTCATTCTGCGTTTAAATTTTTCAAAAATATTTATTAGTTTTCTCAGGATTCGAAAAAAATACATGCGTTTAAAAATAATTCGAACGAAATTTTGCGCCTACGCCCTTAAAAAGGATTAAAGTATGTATTATACATTTTTGTAATCAGTATTTCAAAAGCATTTAAATGAGGTGTCACATGATGTACTTTCCCATTTAAAAAAATCAAAGTTGTGCCTGTCACCTGAAGAGGGATTGCGTATAGTTCGAAACATGGACGCTATAATATACTATGATTATTTTAAAAATTAACCTGTCCGAACGTTTTGCTTATGCGCTAAAAATAAATAAGTTAATAAGGGGCGGTAACACTTATTCCAGCGCATTGTATGATGATTTCCTTATTTAATGACCTGTATTTACGGTACGAATGTATCTCTCTATTTACGGTATCTTTATAATACGAATGTGGCCAAATAATCTCGTGTTTTTAAAGCTCATTTCATAGAATTATAAGTAGTAATACCGTTAATAAAACTTAACGGCCAATATAATGTTGATAGATTTCAGTAGGTCAGTATCAAAATTAAGACATTGATATTTTGTACCGATACTTTTGATTACGGGTATCGATACAGAACCTAACAATACGTATCGATACATCCCTAGGTCAGTCAGTATATTGGAGTTAAAATCAGTAGGTCTACTGAAGAATCAGCAGTATACTTCTAAACTTGGTAACCCTGCCCCTGCGTATCTATTATCAATATGACTATGATTATGATTATTATTGATAATGATTTTTTGTTTTAATTATTTAACACCGGGACAGCGCGTACGCAGTCCCGACTACCAAAAATTGTGCGTCCGAAGTTATCCACATTAGGGATAATCGCAAGATTCAGCCCAATCGTAGTGCAATGAATAGGCCTCGTCCTGGGGGAACCGCCTTGTTGATCACGGTAACCCCTACGCCAGGTAAGTATGCATTACTCTACGTTACCAAACGTTATCTGAAACTAAGTTACGACTTTCATAATAGACTGTAACTGGCGCCATCTAGGAATTATTTTTAAAACTGTAAAAAAATATGTTTAATTTTTAGTTTTTGTTTAATAACCATTGATTCAATTTTTTAATTAGAAGGATGTACATAGTTGCATATTTAAACATAGTTTTGAATTAATTCTAAATAACTTTTCATAGTATGTAAGCATTTTCCATATTGTGAAATATAAGGAGGTATTACTATTAAGCGAAATTCATATTTTTTACATACCCCGTATAAAATGGATAAAATTTGATATGTGATGGTTCCATCATAGATTTTAGATCATGTAGAGCATTTTATGGAGAATAACTCTTTTTCGTAAAATTGATAATAAAAATGTTTCCCATTATGGTTTCAAGTTACGCAGACATAGTGTATAAGAGCTCAAAAAAATTTTAATTTCCAATAATTGTAACGTCAGATTCTGATTCAGTATAAGTAATCCAAAACAAAAACATTTTTGATCAAGGTAAAAGAAATGATGAATTCACCGATATTTTTAAAATTGTTTATACAAAACAGATTTTATTGTTTAATTAAACAATTAATAGGCCAAAGGTGTTGTAGAACTTTTCATTCTAACATAAACATAAACCACAAAAAAGGTTTCAGAAAAAGTTTAGCTTGTTTGAAACAATGCAAGTTTTCGATCTACATTGACTAACCTCACTATTGAGAAGGACATCGAGGGAGAATAATTTATTTACCCCGAAAATATATCAAATCAAGAGATTGGAAAAGAGGCAAATGAAGATCCGTCAAAGAGACATAACAAAAAGATGGCAAAATAACTAAAAAACTTAATA
Organism: Diabrotica virgifera virgifera; assembly: GCF_917563875.1. Lineage (NCBI taxonomy): Eukaryota > Metazoa > Arthropoda > Insecta > Coleoptera > Chrysomelidae > Diabrotica > Diabrotica virgifera. Next base: position 252,509,320 of record NC_065443.1, on the reverse strand, counting down.
TGAATACAATCCAAATCCAAAAAAACAAAAACTGCCGCTGCCGCACTGGCAAAACCGCTATAACCGCAATAAAATAAATAACCGGGCAAAGGCCAAACCGGCCAAACGTAAAACGATGGATATGATTATGGATAATAAAACAGGAACATTCCCAGTGTACTTACTACCAGTCCAGAGAATATATAATGTATTTTATTTATTTAATACATACTGTTTTACTGTGAGTGTTATGTGTTATGTGCTGTTAGAATGTTATTTATTTGTGGGCCGATCCCGGCGGTACTGGAATACCGGGCCAACCCGTGATGTTATTGTGTTTTGATTATTATTTGTGGGCCGATCCCGGCGGTACTGCAATACCGGGCCAACCCGTGATAGAAGTGGAGCAAGCCCCTTAACCTTCCATCTATTTCCAAAAATCAGTTTAATATACTGACCCCGCATGCGGGGCGTATCAGATATTAAGCTGATAAGAACAGATACTACACTTTGATCTTAGCCAGAGGCCGAGAAGCGATAACCAGAAAATTTAAAATCGAACTATCCGTGGCAAAATTTAAATTAGGTATAGATAAGCGCGCAGTAGCGCCATCTATCACTTATGATGTAAAGTTTAAAGAATGTATACTGTAATAATATGAGCAAGATACTATTTAAATTATGTATTCAAAATGCGTAATATTAATCCATTAAAGTTTTAAAAAAAGTAAGAAACAAATACCATTTTATTTAATGAATAAAGTTTTATTTTAGCTATAGTTATTTAATAAATTCAATCAAAGTTTCGCAGAACTTTCGAAAAAGGGTATGATACTATCTCCCGAAGTCATATTGATGACGCGCTACTGTATGCTCTTATGTCAAACTGACAGTGGTTAGGTTAATGGTTAATTTTTATTGGAATAATTATTAGACCAATTGACTTTCATACTTCTTGTTGTTGCACAGTAAAATATTCGTTATCGCGATAATCCAAAAGTCCAAAACAGTTATAATATATTCATGGATTAAACTGTACCCTGTTCCTTTTATTACTTCACTTTAATTATTGATATTCAAGTGTTTGATACTAATTATTATTCCAAATTTAATGATATTAGCTCAAGGATATGGCCAATGGTTGCTGCAATGTGTTTTAAGTAGGGAGAATTCACGGTTCTTAGACTATAGCATAGTCTAAAGGCTGTATGACACTATGCATTTTCTTGTATCATTTCTAATATCGTTTCTGATATCGTTTCTTGTATACATTTTCTTGTATCATTTCTTGTACGTACATTTGTGCCCTGTATGACACTATGCAAGTTCTTGTATCGAAAACTGTATGAATTTCGGCACGTGATTGGTCGAAATTTTGTTTGTCACCCTGTCACGTTACATTGGTATGGTAGTACTGCGTCTACAGCTGATTTTAAGGATTTTATAAAATTTATAAACTTTTAAAAACAAATATTTTAGGGCCGGTTGTTCGAACGCTAATCAACAATTATCATTATCAAATATTTAATTACTGTTACCAAACTGTCAATGTCAACTTTGTTTGGGTTGCTGAAAACAAAATTAATTAAAATTATGAGATTTATTATCAATTATGTTAATAATTATTGTTATATTAATTGATTATAGTCTCAGAATTGTAATCAATTATGTTTTTAGCAACCCAACCAAAGTTGACATTGACAGTTTTGAAAGTAATTAAATATTTGATAGTGATCATTGTTGATTAGCGTTCGAACAACCGGCCCATGTTATAATAACTAGAATTTTTACGTTGACTGTTGATTATTTGTGTTTTTTATTTTGTTTTGATATTTGTGCTAAAATATTTGCATTATAATTATCTTCAGTTTGATCCAAATTGGAACTATTGTATTTTCCTCTATTAAAAAATTATGCAATATGAAACCCAAAGTTATTCTAAATATATGGTTATTAGTATATAGAACAGTAGTCCATACCAAACGGTATATTAAGTATCAATAAAATATTTATTAAATAATACCTACAAAACACAAATAAATTCATCAAGAAATAAATCATATGATCTCATTTTCAGCCGCCATTATGACATTTAGAAGTTTTACCAGCAGGTTTTACGTTTTTGCTCTTTGCGCAGAAATTGGCGCAGTTATTGTACAAGAATCTGTGCCTGAAGGCTGTATGACACTATACATTTTCTTGTATCATTTCTAATATCGTTTCTGATATGTCAAAAAAATGCATAGTGTCATACACAGATACAAGAAACGATATCAGAAACGATACAAGAATTTGTGTCAGACACAGATTCTTGTACAAGAACTGCGCCAATTTCTGCGCAAAGAGCAAAAACGTAAAACCTGCTGGTAAAACATCTAAAATGTCAAAATTACTTACTCATAATGGCGGCTGAAATGAAAATGGGATAATGTATTGATGAATTTATTTGTGTTTTTGTAGGTATTATTTATAAATCTTTTATTGATACTTAATATACCGTTTGGTATGGACTACTGTTCTACTAATAACCATATATTTAGCTCCTAGTAAAGTTCAAACTATAAATTTAGGTTTCATGGTGCATAATTTTTTAATAGACGAAAATACAATAGTTCCTAATTTGGATCAAACTGAAGATAATTCTAATGCAAATATTTTAGCACAAATATCAAAACAAAATAAAAACACAAATAATCAACCTCAGTCAACGTAAAATTCTGGTTAACATTAAAATGTTAATTATATAAAAGTTTATAAATTTTATAAAATATTTAAAATCAGCTGTGTCTGTAGATGCAGTACTACCATAACGTGACACAGGGTGACAAACAAAATTTCGACCAATCACGTGCCGAATTTCATACAATTTTCGATACAAGAACTTGCATAGTGTCATACAGGGCACAAATGTACGTACAAGAAATGATACAAGAAAATGTATACAAGAAACGATATCAGAAACGATATTAGAAATGATACAAGAAAATGCATAGTGTCATACAGCCTTGGACACAAATTCTTGTATCGTTTCTTGTATCTGTGTATGACACTATACATTTTTTTGACATATCAGAAACGATATTAGAAATGATACAAGAAAATGCATAGTGTCATACAGCCTTTAGAACCGTGGGGAGAATTAGTATTCCCTAGAATTCTCCCTACTCTGGTTTTAATGAATTCTACTAATTAGGCAACCAGTTATAAGAGATTGGTTTATGTTACACCTAGTGGGTGGCATCTAAACTTAAAATGAAAGGAAATAAGTTCTGAACTAGTTTACTCATAAATGTATAGATGTCACAACCAAATTATTTTTAGGTATCTAAGATTTTTATGACTTGGGTAGACAAAGTCTTTGTGTACCGTGACTTAAATGTAAATTAAAATATAAAATAATATAAATTAATAGTTGTAAATTAGAAGGCTAATACAGTATTTGTTTATAAACAATATTTCTTTTTGAAACTTAATCTCGATATACCTAGTTTTTTCTCTTTAATCCGGTCAACTTAGACATCAAAATGCTTGGCAAATAACAAAAATTGCCGTAGAGCCAAATTTTGGTGGAGAGCTAGGGTATACCATAACAAATAAAGTTTAAAAAGTCCCCATCGATCCCATGTGTGCGTCAAAAGTTATTCGGGGTCAAAGGTCAAAATTTGAGATTTTTTGGATTTTTTTCGAAAACGGTAAGTTTTATCAAAAAAAAAACCTTAAACCAAAGTTGTAAATCTTAAAATTCTCTACAAAAATAGTCCTTACTATTTTTTTCCTAAGAGTTGCCATTCCTGAGATATCGCGATTCAAAGAGTCACATTATACAATACATGATATGCACACGTTTCCACACCACACCTGTGAGGTAGTGTACTCGGCGCGTTTTTTTTACCGTGGTTTCCCCTGTAGGCGTACTCCACTAACTGTTTTGACAATTTTAGGATAATTTAAGGAAACAATACAGGTCAAGTTCTAGATATTACCTTATTATTGATATTGATTATAGATATTGCTATTGATTATTAGGTTAACTATTGTTTTGATTTCTTTAGATATTTTAATCAGATTCATATTCTTGAAAGTCTACTTCAACAGTCAAGTCTTCTTCGATTTCATCTTCTTCCTCTTGCTGGATGTTCAAAAATTGTTCAAATGTGACTGAGTCATTGGTCTCTTCATTAAAATCACAGGAGTCTTCCTCTGTTGTACTAAACTGGACATTTGAGCAAGACTGACCTTGGCAGTTGGTACACACTAGAGAACACAGCAACCCGACTTTTTTACATCCACATTTGGCACTACAACCTTTTTTGAAATTGCAAAAAATAGTGTTAAGGAGTTTTTCTGGAGCAGGTGGGAGTAAGGTTTTAATTGGTTCCAGAGTATTATATATATTAATTTCCAACCCCAGTCTTCTGGATTCAGTTCATTGCCTAGCCATGTTTGAACTTGATAATATACTCGATACAAATGTTGAAAAGCAGATGCTGATGTTGGAGGAAGACATGATAGTTGTACCTACTTGTTTCTTGTTTCGCGTATTTTTTACAAAAGTTAAGTATCGGTATTTATCAAGACAAATAATGTTTTTTGGAGCTCCATAAACCGCAAGAAGAAAGCGAATTCCTTCCGTAATTATTGTTTGCGGTGTCGAATCAAGTTCTGTAAAAACTTTACAGCAGTCAGTCAAATTTTTTTTTTTTTTTCGAATAATTTAAGTACTGACGTTTTGCCCCTTCTGTACATTGCGGACGTAGTGTCGCAGCCGGTTATCGCATGTAAAAATAAAATGTACTTTTGGCATTTGGGATAAGCCGATAAACTATTCGAAGAATATACCTCTGTTCGCTGTTGAGCCCTTCCAGGTTTCAGAAAATAAATAACTTTATCTACTGGAGTCCTTGCAGTAATCAGTACCAACAAATCAACACCTTCACCAACTATAATTGTTGTTTGTTGCCTTAAATTTTTCAATTGCTGTCTCAATTATAAGGACATCTGCGTCATTTTTAGCTTGTTTCACTTCAATATTCGCAGCTGTTAATTTGTCAGTTAACATTTCAGCTTTCTTTCAGCTTTCTTCTTGCGGTTTATGGAGCTCAAAAAAAAATTATTTACTTGATAAATACCGATACTTAACTTTTGTAAAAAATACGCGAAACAAGAAACAAGTACAACTATCATGTCTTCCTCCAACATCAGCATCTGCTTTTCAACGTTTGCATCGAGTATATTATCAAGTTCAAACATGGCTAGGCAATGAACTGAATCCAGAAGACTGGGTTTGGAAATTAATAGATAATACTCTGGAACCGATTAAAACCTTACTCCCACCTGCTCCAGAAAAACACTATTTTTTGCAATTGCAAAAAAGGTTGTAGTGCCAAATGTGGATGTAAAAAAGTCGGGCTGCTGTGTTCTCTAGTGTGTACCAACTGCCAAGGTCAGTCTTGCTCAAATGTCCAGTTTAGTACAATAGAGGAAGACTCCTGTGATTTTAATGAAGAGACCAATGACTAAGTCACATTTGAACAATTTTTGAACATCCAGCAAGAGGAAGAGGAAGAAGATGAAATCGAAGAAGACTTGACTGTTGAAGTAGACTTTCAAGAATATGAATCTGATTAAAATATCTAAAGAAATCAAAACAATAGTTAACCTAATAATCAATAGCAATATTAATAATCAATATCAATAATAAGGTAATATCTAGAACTTGACCGGTATTGTTTCCTTAAATTATCCAAAAATTGTCAAAACAGTTAGTGGAGTAGGCCTACAGGAGAAACCACGGTAAAAAAAACGCGCCGAGTACACTACCTCACAGGTGGTGTGGAAACGTGTGCATATCATGTATAATGTGACTCTTTGAATCGCGATATCTCAGGAATGGCAACTCTTAGGAAAAAAATAGTAAGGACTATTTTGTAGAGAATTTTAAGATCTACAACTTTAGTTTAAGGTTTTTTTGATAAAACTTACCGTTTTCGAAAAAAATCCAAAAAATCTCAAATTTTGACCTTTGACCCCGAATAACTTTTGACGCACACATGGGATCGATGGGGACTTTTTAAACTTTATTTGTTATGGTATACCCTAGCTCTCCACCAAAATTTGGCTCTCCGGCAATTTTTGTTATTTGAAATGTCTATATAGACCGGGTTACTTGGCTACTGGTTGCTATTTTAGTACATACTTAATTCCTTTAGTATTAAAATTTGTTGACTGTTGTTCACCCATTTTTTATTTCCTTACCACTTACTTATTTCTGAACCAAACAAGTTGTTTTGTTGATAAGTCAACTGTGATTGTTCATTTGATTCCCAGTATTTGTCTAATGCGTTAGTCTAATTAGTTTGTCCATTTTTTACAAAATCAAACGTCATTTTTGTATATTAATATTTATCCTAAAATTCTAAACTGCCAAATTATTTATACCTCGTCCAATTTACTTACGAAATATCTAGGCGGTAGGTGTGTTCCCCTTTAGAATCATTTTGATTCTAAAAAAGAACACACCCACCGCCTAAATATTTCGTGTTGGTATCGTGTCACAGGCTATGGCGCGGATGACGTGCAACGGTAAGTAAATTGGACGAGGTATACATAATACTAAAATGTTTTTTAAATTTTCTTACACGTGGTCACAACCTGTGAATAATATCTGCATTTTACTACGTTTTATAGTAGTACCTACTGTTCAACTCTTCTCTTTTGTTTCGAGTGTTTCGGGCTTCTGTCAAATTAATGAACATTAATTTGACGGAATTAATTCCATATTAACATTACCTATAACAAAAATGTAACAAAAATACAGGTCATAAATTTAATCACATATTCTGGGACCAAAAATAGTTCGATTGAACCTAACTTACCTTTAGTACAAATGTGCACATAAAAAAAGTTACAGCCCTTTGAAGTTACAAAATTAAAATTGATTTTTTCCAATATATCGAAAACTATTCGAGATTTTTTATTGAAAATGGACATGTGGCATTCTAATGGCAGTAGCATCTTAATAAAAATTATAGTGAAATTTGGACACACCATAAAAAATTTTATGGGGGTTTTGTTCCTTTAAACCCCCCAAACTTTTGTGTACGTTCCAATTAAATTATTATTGTACTACCATTAGTTAAACTTTTTCGAAAAGTAAGTTTTTATCGAGATATTTTGAATATTTTGTCAAATCCACCATATATTTATTATGGAGACTTGGTAATAATAGGTATGAAAATTTATTTATGATTTACATTTTTAGGTATATTTTGATTTGAACCCTATTAAAAAAGAAGCCACATCTTGATAAAAGGTGCCTTCTCGAAAAAATACAAAGAGGCAAAAAAGTTTTAAAAACACTGTGTTTATAAACTAATGGTAACGCACTAATATTTTATTGGAACGTACACAAACATTTGGGGAGTTTAAAAGAACAAAACAAAAGAGGATTTTCATTTTTTAACTTCAAAAGGCTGTAACTTTTTTTATGTGCATATTTGTACTAAGGTAAGTTAGATTCATTCGAACTATTTTTGGTCCCAGAATATGTGATTTAATTTATGACCTGTATTTTTGTTACACCCTGTATAATAGAGCTTTTCATTCACAGTCATGTGTGTCGAGCTTCTGTCATATGTCGTATAATCCGTGTATATTAATATTATACACAGATTATACAACATACGACAGAAGCTCGAAACAAATGACAATCGATAAAAAGCCCTATACACAGATTATACGACATATGGCAGAAGCTCGAAACAAATGAGAAGTGTTGAAAAGTCCGATTACATTATGTAGTTGATCACTAGTTGATTCACCGAGCTTGGGAACATGTTGACAGGCATTATCGCAATCATAAAAGATCCTCGAATCTTAGGTATTTTATTGTTTTTTGAGCTTAACATACTTTTTTTATGTAATCACTTGATGTATTTTTTTTTCTTCTGATGGGGTGCAAATGTGCAAAAATGTTCGACATATACCTATCTACAAAAAGCACGTCAAAACAGCCTTTCAGCATCCGTTACGCAGAGGTTATTCTGGCACCACCCCGTCAATAAATGTACTCTTTTACATTTTAGGTTTTCAGTTATTATAACAGAAGTTTCAACAAAAATATACCTTTATCTATCTCTCTCTCGGTGCTACAGCCCAAGTTGGGCCCTGGCTTCCCTCAGCATCCGACTCTGTCCTTGGCTGCCCTCCTCCAGTTATTCACCCTCAATATCCCTTTAGCATCGGTTCTCACTTCGTCTATAGTCTATACACCTTTTCCTACTGGCTGACGTCCCACCATAGTTCCACGTGGTTCCACTAAGCCTTCTACTAGATGTTTTGTCATTATCCATTCTTATAAGGTGGCTTGCCCCGCCGAATCTTTGAATTTTTACATATGCTATAGTCAGACACAAAGATCAACAAAAATATACTGTAGCGTGATTAGTGTAATTACTTCTAATTACAATAAAACTAGCGGTTCGTAATTTATATACGACTTTATTTATATAAGTTACAGACGAATTTATCTTATACACTAAACTTATTCACAAAATATGCCCGTATTTATACCCAGTTGTTATTCTGGAACAATCGACTCCCATCTCGAGCTATCGGCTTGTTCCGCCTACGTGACGTACCTTCCAGAATTCTCCGGCGAGGCCTAGCACATCCGATTACGTCATTCTCGAGGTGTTTACTGTTATACGGGGATCGGCCAAGATTTCTCTTCCGCTACACTGCTCCCCTCTTAAGATCTGAGCGTCTCGATCAGCAACTCTAAATGAAGGCCCAGGCTGGCGGAATCTACACGACTCTCCAGCTCTGCATACACCCTTCAAGAAGAAATAACAGTCTACTGTCTTTGAAGGGTACGACATCTTCGGGTTCATGCAACACACAGTGATTTGTACACCAGTTCCTCTGAAGACCACTTCAAGCATGCTTCTCACAATCTTCCAATCCAGATTTTCTACTGCATGGCCTATTTTTGGTAAAGCCAAATTTTTGATGTCATAATTACACACGATTTTCTTCAAATTAGTTAGAGCACGCCATATGTTCTCGTAGCTTGGCGTGTCCGTATAAGACTTTCTGGTCACCATATACAGCAAAGATCGAGGACCATCTTCCAATCGCAGTACTCTTCCAATTTTAGGCTGCTGATTTCTTAACTCGTCCAGGCGGCCGAACTTTCTATTGAATACGGACGATATTCCTTTAGTCATCTCGAGGTCTTGGGCAACACAGTGGGCCAGAGAGACGTTTTCTGGAACACCAAACAGATCTTGCTGAACTTCTGTGGTCACGCCGAATCTAGCACTCTTTCTCGCTGCGTAATTTGACATAAATTGATTAAAACTTGGCTGTGCGACATCTTTCATCTCCTGTTGGAGGACTCGTGCTTCTTCTGTTTCATTTGAGCCAGCATATGGTGCAAGACGATTTATGTGAATAACTTTTGGTTTACCGTTTGGCAACTTCTTAATTCTATATATTACGTCATTTATTTTCTTCTTAACTTCATACGGACCTTCCCATTGTCTTTGCAGTTTAGGACACAAGCCTCGACGACGTTGCGGATTATAAAGCCAGACAAGATCACCTACTTCGAAGCTTTCATTCTTGCATCGAGAATCATATTGATCTTTCATTCTGTCACTGGCTATCTGGATGTGTTGTCGGGCAAGTTCATGAATGTTGTTCATTCGTAATTTCAGGCGGTCAACGTAGTCTTCGCCTGCAACATGTTCCTCGGAAGGTCCGCAGCCAAACTCTAGGTCGCAGGGCAACCGAACTTCACGACCCAACATCAGGCAGGTTGGTGTTTGACCTGTAGTTTCATTTACGGCCGAGCGGTAGGCCATCAGGAATAAATGAATGTGTTGGTCCCAATCTCGCTGATGTTCAGATACAACTTTGGACAAGTGTTTACCCATCGTTCGGTTCATCCTCTCGACCATCCCATCTGATTGAGGATGCAGGGGTGTTGTTCTGGTCTTATTGGCACCAATCAATTTACAAACGTTTTGGAAAAGAGCTGACTCAAAGTTTCGCCCTTGGTCGGAGTGGATCTCCAAGGGAACACCAAATCGGCTAATGAATTCTTTAACAAGTACCTCTGCAACGGTAGCAGCTTCTTGATTTGGTAATGCATAGGCCTCAGTCCATTTTGTAAAATAATCCATGGCTACCAGGATGTATTTATTTCCAGCATCGGTTTCTGGAAATGGACCTGCAATGTCGATAGCTACTCTTTCCATAGGACTTCCAACATTGTACTGTCTCATGGGTGCTCTCTTTTTACCAACCGGACCATTACCGGATGCACACGGTTCACATTTTCGGCACCATCTTCTTACATCATCTTTACAGTTCACCCAATAGAACCGTTCTCGAACCTTTTGCAGAGTCTTCGTAATACCAAAGTGTCCACCTGATGTACCGTCATGCAACTGACGCAATACTTCTGACACTTTACTTTTAGGTACAATTAACTGAAGCTTAGATTCTGTACCATCATCGTTCTCAAAGGTTCTGTACAGAAGATCATCTTTTAGTACCAGGCAATTCCATTGGCTCCAGTAGGCCTTGACTTCTGGACTACATGCACTAATGTTCTGCCAACTAGGTCTCTCACCTTGCCGCATCCAATCCAATACTCTTTTTATACATGGATCATCTTCTTGGGCGTCTTGTAACTGTTGGGGCTGCCATTGCTCATTAATTACGGTGGTTCGTCTCACGGGGCAAAATCGTTCCTCTAATTTGGCACAGTGATTACAATTCGCACTGCATGGTCGTCTCGAAAGGGCATCAGCATTTGAGTGAACTCTTCCGGCCCTGTGTTCTATCTCGTAATCATATTCTTGTAATCGTTCTAACCATCTTGCCATCTGGCCCTCTGGATTACGGAATTGTATGAGCCATTTTAGAGCAGCGTGATCGGTGCGAAGAAGGAACTTTCTGCCATACAAGTATTTATGGAAATGTTCGCAAGCCTTCACTACACCCAGCAGTTCTCTTCTGGTAACGCAATAGTTTCTTTCCGGTTTCGACAGGACTTTGCTGAAATAAGCGATGACTTTTTCCTGTCCGTCCTGGATTTGGGAGAGAACAGCTCCTATAGCACTGTTGCTAGCATCGGTATCCAAAACAAATTTTCCTGCCTGTCCCGGGTAGCTTAATATCGGTGCACTGATCAGAGCCATTTGTAGTTGTTCGAAAGCTTTTTGGCACTCTTCACTCCATGTATATTCTTTGCCCTCCTCCGTCAACTTTGTTAGGGGCTTGGAGATATTGGCAAATCCTTTGACAAATCGTCGGTAATATGTACATAGGCCAAGGAAACTTCTAATTTCATGTTTATCTTTTGGTACTGGCCAATCTTTAATTGCTTCAATCTTTTCAGGATCAGCTGTTACACCATTACTCGATACAATATGTCCCAAATACTTAACTTCTCGTCGAAACATGTGACATTTCTTCGGATTTAACTTCAAGTTCGCTGCCCTCAATCGTTGAAAGACTTCTATTAGATTCTTGGCATGTTCATCAAAGGACCTTCCAACCACAATTACATCATCCAAGTAAACCAGGCATGTTTTCCATGTTAGACCTCTTAAAACTGCCTCCATTAATCTTTCAAATGTGGCAGGGGCATTACATAAACCAAACGGCATAGCCGTAAACTGCCAAAGCCCTGATCCTATGGAAAATGCGGTTTTCTCCCGATCGGCTGGCTCCATGTCTACTTGCCAATATCCACTTTTTAAATCGAGTGTGGAAAACCAACGAGAACCGGAGAGAGTATCCAATGTATCGTCTATTCTGGGCAAAGGATAACTATCTTTTTTTGTTACCGCATTGAGCTGGCGGTAGTCGATACAAAAACGCGTTGAACCATCTTTCTTCTTTACCAGAACTACTGGTGATGTCCATGGACTGTTCGATGGTTCAATTACCCCTTGTTTGTCCATATCCTTGATAATCTCTTCGGCTTCATCTCTTTTCGCAAATGGAAGTCGTCTAGGCCGTTGTCTGATTGGCTGAGCGTCTCCGGTATTTATTTTATGCGTTACTATGCTTGTTTTGCCCTTATCCTTCTTATCAATAGCAAAAACATCTTGATACTCTATCAGCATAGACCTTACTTTTTCCGTTCGTTCATAGTCAAGGTCTTGGCATCTTTAAATGATCATCTCGACAAGGTCTTTTGGATATTTTGACTTTGATGATTTCTCATTGGTATTCATAGAGCAAATTGAAGCCACGGGAACACACTGTCCGATCAAAGCTCCTCTACTTAACTTAATAGCAGTTTCCCTTAAATTCATAACTCTTACAGGGATGACATCTCGAACTTTTACCAAAGTTTTCGCCGTTAGGAACTCGACATTTTCTACATCTTCGACCATCCTTAAACTTCCCTCTCGGCAGTGTCCATCAAGCATGGTCATCAGAATTTTCTCACTATTACCGGGTATGGTTACGTCGCATGTAGTTAGTAAGCGGATGACATCTTCTTTGTCGTCGTGAAAGGGCAACTCTTCACCGTTGATCCTGAGAACTCCATTTTGAACATCCAATATTGCCCCCACTTTTCGTAGTACGTCCATCCCCAATATGAACTCGTCGGAGATCTCGGCAATTAATACTTGATGTTCAACTGTGGTCTGGCCAATGGATACTGACATATTAGCCTCGCCATATGTATTAATTAGCTCACCAGTCGCTGTTCTAAGCTTTACTGTTGCAGGTGATAATTTATTATGGTCTCGTACTACATCTGGACGTGCGATAGTTCTCGTTGCACCTGTATCCACCAAAAATGATCTACATCTATTACTGATACGACCTTCGATGTATAAGTTGTGGATTCCACCGGAGGACGTAAGGTTGACAGTTACTATGGGGGCTCTAGTTCTCGAGGTCGGCAGTTGCCCCTTGGTGTCGACCCGCTCTAGTTTTCCGACGGCTGTACGATCTTCTTACAATTACGACGAATGTGGCCTACGTCTCCACAATTCCAACATCTAGGCTCGCGTCTCTTTGGCATCTGATTACTTAATACTCTCCGTATCATTTCCTCCAGACGTTCATCGTTGTGTTCGTCACTTTCTTCAATGGTTCTTACTCTATGGCCTCGTGAAGTTTGACTAGCCGTTTCGTGTTCCAATGCAATAGCAAGTGCTTCATCTAAAACTTTCGGTCTTGCTAGTCGTAAAGCTTTCTGTAGTTCATTATCTTTCAGCCCATTGACGAAGGTATCTACTGCAATTTCTTCTAAAACGCTGTCTGGCACCTCTGGATAAGCCAACCGCACCACACGAGCCACATCTGCTTCAAATTCTTGCAGATTCTCACTTGCTCGTTGACTTCTACTTCGCAGTTGTGCTTTGTATACTTGTTGTAGATGGGCATCTCAATAGCGTTTTTCTAGACGAGTGAACAAGGTCTGGTAACAATTTTCTTGACCCTTGGGAATTGACCTTAATATATCTGCAGCATCACCTCGTAAAGCAGCAGTCAAGGAAACAGCCTTTTCTTGTTCGGTCCAATGATTGGCGGTCGCAATAGCTTCAAACTGTCTAAGATATATGGACCAAGAGGACTTTCCATCAAATGGTGGTAATTTGAATCTCATATTATGCGACGTTTCGTCTCTCGGTAGTTCATCTTTCACTAAAGGATCTAACGCTGCTGCATTAACTGATGGTTGTACTTTTGTATCGGTTATCCTGCTCTCTAGCTGTTTGATCTTTTCTTCTACGGTCTCTACACTTTTCTGCATCTTATCGAATGTTCTAGAAACTTCTTCAAATTTCTCATTGTTCTGTTTACAAACTTCTTCTAGTTTTTCGTTGTTTTGCCTACAGACCTCTTTAATTATTTGAGAAGTCTCATCGAATCTTTTAGCAACATTTTCGAATTTCTCGTCGCTTTTTCTACTAACTTCTTCAAGTTTCTCGTTCTGTCTAGAAGTTTCATCGATCTTTTGAGAAACACTTTCAAATTTCTCGTTGCTTATCTTAGAAGTATCATCAATCGTTTCAGAAACAGTTTTTAATTTCGATAAGATTGCTTGTTCTGCTGACTGGAAGTGGAGCGTCTCTGGATCATCTCCGTTCTTCGTTAGGACTTCCTCGAGTCGTTCTTGTAGGACTATCTTGAGCCCACTGCTGTCCAGATCCCGTTCCTCTAGCTGTTCACGGAGCTGTTTTACTGTAAGTTCTCGTAGCAACATCTTTGGTCGGCACACACGTACTTTCCAAAATGTCTTTTAAAAGTCTTTCCGAATACCGAACAATCAACGCACTTTAACTATTCCCGACGAATAAAGTCCAAAAGTCTTTTAAAGTCTTTCCGAATACCGAACAATTAACGCACTCCGGTTATTCCCGACGAATAAAGTTCAAAAGTCTTTTAAAGTCTCTCTGTAATTCACTTATTTATATCGCACTAAGTTTACCGAACACCGACACCAACTGTAGCGTGATTAGTGTAATTACTTCTAATTACAATAAAACTAGCGGTTCGTAATTTATATACGACTTTATTTATATAAGTTACAGACGAATTTATCTTATACACTAAACTTATTCACAAAACATGCCCGTATTTATACCCAGTTGTTATTCTGGAACAATCGACTCCCATCTCGAGCTATCGGCTTGTTCCGCCTACGTGACGTACCTTCCAGAATTCTCCGGCGAGGCCTAGCACATCCGATTACGTCATTCTCGAGGTGTTTACTGTTATACGGGGATCGGCCAAGATTTCTCTTCCGCTACAATACATTCAAAAATACAGGAGGACACAGATCCGATATTGATTATATATTGACAAACAGAAACATCCATCATTCTTAAGTGATAAGTTGGGATGTTTTAAGTGTAAACACAGCTTAAAGTGAGTTGGTAGCTCTGAGAGAGATGGCCATCTGGCACTTACTGTTCTGCGGTGATGTTCCATGCGGACTGACAGGTAGGGCAGAGAACAACGGGGCAAAGACAGTAGTTATAAAAAAACTGAATGTAAAATGTATTGAATAACATATTAGTAATAAATATGAATTATTCCATCGACAGTGGTCTTATTAATTAAACAATGGTTAAGGTACTTGAGGACATATCAATGGCGACGAGGATAAAAGTGGTAACGAAGTAAATACTAATTGTTTTATGTAAACCGATGTCCGGTACCTTTGTTAGTGAATCAAGATGGCGAACAAAAAGTTCGAAGAATTTATTCCAGATTTACAACCCTGGACTATTTACGAAGAAAGATTGGAACAACATTTTGTGGCAAATGGGGTTGAAGAGGAAGCTATTAAAGTGGCGATCCTAATCAGTTCGGTAAGTGCACCCACATACACCTTGTTGAGAGATCTATGTTTTCCAGAAGCTCCCAAAACCAAAACATTTGCAGAATTATCACAGTTATTAGCTACCCATTACGGAGGTCAAGTGAGTACATGGAGAGAGAGATGTACATTTTTTGACCTGCGGCAAGAAACTGAGGAAAAAATAGCGGACTGGTATGCTAGGATAAGAAGTGCTGCAGTTACGTGCAAGTTTGGGGCAGATCTAACCAAAGTGCTGCTAAATAAGTTCGTGAGTGGTATGTGTCCTAGTAAAATTCTCGACAGATTATGCGAAGAGGATGAAAAGGCGACGGTGGAGCAGATGGTGAGTTTGGCAATGAAGACAGAAAATGCTATTATGGCTTCAAAAACAAGCTCGAGGTCAACTGTAAATGTTCACGTGATAGATCATCAGCAAGCTTCGTCATCGTCGAGTTCTCGAGTTCGTCGGCAGGGACAGGATGGAGGTTGGCAACATGGGACAAGGCGGACAATGCATGGCAGCTCAAACGTCAATGTAAATTCAAGTGTCAATCAGATGTCGAAATGTAAGATATGTGGAAATAAACACAAAAATAGTTGTAAATATAAAGATTACATTTGTAATATATGTAAAAAAATTGGGCACTTGGCTAGGGTCTGTTTGGCACATAAAAATAGTGTTAATTTTATAGATAGTGAGGCGGAAGAGGACATTTATACATTAGACAGCATAGAATCAAGAATTGTTGATCTGTGCCATGTACAAGTCAAGGTAGACAATCCCTTTAAAATCCAGGTAAAGATTGAAGGCAAAATATATGAGATGATCATTGATAGTGGCGCTGGTATAAGTGCAATCACAAAAGAAACATATATAAATAATTTTTCTCATTTTAGGCTAACCAGTGATGATCTGTTGCTAAAAAGTTATGAAGGTAGTGTCTTTTCACCAGAGGGATATTTTATAATAGATATGGGCTATAAAAGCAAGAAAATACCAGTAAAGCTATACGTTGTTCAAAAAGGTTCTGCAAATATTCTAGGGAGAGACTGGATAAAGGCCTTCAATATTAGGCTTGAAATGATGAATCAAATTGTAAGTAATAGTAAAATTCTAGATCTAATAAACAGTTTTTCAAACGTATTTACTAGTAAGTTAGGAAACTTTAATCATAAGGAAATTTCAATTAAAGTTGTGGAAAATGCTAAACCAGTTTTTTGCAAGCACAGAGCTGTTCCTTTAGCCTATGCGAAAGAGGTAGAGTTAGAGTTAGATAGGTTAGAGAAAGAGGGAGTAATAGAATTAATAGACAATTCAGATTGGGGAACACCTTTAGTCTTTGTTCAAAAATCAAATGGGAAAATACGAATATGTGGGGATTACAAAACAACAATAAATAAACATTTAGAAGATGTGAAATATCCACTTCCAAAAATTGATGAATTATGGAATAAACTAAAAAAAGGTCAACGTTTTTCAAAAATTGATTTACAACTAGCTTATATGCAGTTCTCCTTAAATATTGAATCAAGTAAGTTGTTAGCGTGGAACACTCACAGGGGTTTGTACGCAGTTAAAAGATTACCATTCGGAATAAAATCAGCAAGTAGTATATTTCAACGAGAAATTGAAAATCTCTTTAAGGGCATGAAAAATGTAACAAATTTTTTAGATGATATAATAGTAACGGGGGAAACAGCAGAAGAACATATGACTAACTTGAGGGAAGTTCTTAGCAAACTTGAAAAGGCTGGGCTGACAGTTTGTAAAGAAAAATGTGTATTTTTTAAAGAGGAAGTTGAATACTTGGGGTACAAAATATCAAAAGAAGGCCTTAAGAAAACAGATAGTAAAATTGCTGCAATAATAAATGCACCTAAACCAGAAAATATAACAGAAGTTAGAGCTTTTACAGGGCTAGTAAATTATTACCATAAATTTATACCTCGGGCTGCCCAGATCTTAGAACCAATATACAAGCTTTTAAAAGGTAATGTAAAGTTTTTCTGGTCAAAAGAATGTGAAAGGGCATTCAATATTATAAAAGATATAATAGCATCAGATAATTGTTTAGTTTATTTTGACCCTGACCTTCCAATAATAGTAACAACAGATGCAAGTGACAAGGGTATTTCAGGCATGTTAAGCCAAGTTAAAGAGGGAGAGGAGAGAACAGTAGCATGTGTGTCAAGAACTCTCATGCCAGCAGAAAAAAAATATTCTACAGTTGAAAAAGAGGCTTTAGCAGTTCATTTTACCATAAATAAATTTTACCAGTACCTCTGCTGTAATAAGTTTAAATTAAGGACAGATCAAAAAGCGCTAGTTGCATTATTTGGAGAACACAGGAGCATCCCTAAAATGTCCGCAAACAGGATACAAAGGTGGGCTTTATTTTTGTCATCGTTTGACTACAGTATTGAACATATCAAGGGAATAAACAATCCTGTAGCTGATTATTTATCAAGGTCACCAGTGCAGGTTACGGGAACAGTAGAGGAACCAGCGGAAGGAATGACATATATTCATTTCACGGAGTCTATAGAATACTGGCCAATTAACAACAAAGTACTTAGAGAAGAAACAGACAAAGATGGCATTTTAAGGGCAATAAAGATGTATATTAAAACGGAAAGATGGCCCAAACATTTAAGTGATGAAATAATGCCATTTTACCATAAACGACAAGAGTTGTATTTAGATGAGCACATAATAATGTGGGGACATCGTATTGTGGTACCATCAAGTCTAAGACCACAAATCCTCGATGAGCTCCATGCAGGACATTTTGGAATAGTCAGGTGCAAGTCATTAGCGAGATCATATGTTTACTGGCCTAAAATAGATTCCGACATAGAGCATAGGGTAAAAAGTTGTGGTCCATGTTTAAAGAATAGAGACAACCCTCCATCAGAGTTTTCACCGTGGCCTGAAGTGGACAAAGTATTTGACAGAGTGCATATAGATTTTTTGCAATTAAAAAGCAAGTTGTGCTTAATATTGGTGGATGCTTACAGCAAATGGGTAGAGGTATTTCCTATGAGTAGGGCGACAGCAGCAGAAACGCAAGAAAAACTAAGGGAAGTTTTTGCCAGAATGGGACTACCAAGGTTATGTGTGAGTGACAATGGACCTCAACTAGTTGACAAAACCATGGAAATATTCTTTAAGAAAAATGGGATTAAGCATTTAACAGGGGCACCTTACCATCCATCCAGCAACGGAGCTGCAGAACGGTATGTCAGGACATTTAAAATGAAGCTGAAAACAGCCCTAGATGATCCAAGAAACTCTGGTATTCCACTGTCTACATTAATATCAAGATATTTACTAACATATCGCAACACAAAACACCCAGTAACAGAAAAGTCACCAGCTGAACTTGTATATAATAGATCATTGCGAACAAGAATATCAATGATGGCCGAAAAGCCCAGTAAAGAACAGCAAAATATTTCTATAAAGGAGAAAAGATGTTTTGAAATAGGAGAAAGGGTTATGGTAAGAGACTATAGGGAAACAAACCGAAAGTTGTGGGTGGCAGCTAAAATAATAAATAAAGTAGGTAAGAAAACTTATTATTGCAGATTAGATAGTGGTCAGGTATGGAAGCGTCATACGAATCAGGTAGGCAGGTGTAGCACTGAGTTTGCAAACAACAGGGAAAATGAACTTGACAGTAACAATGACTTTCAATATATAAAACTACCAAACGTAGTACATCCGGTAGGTGAGAGTATAACACAATCTGAATCAAATTTGGAGAAGTTAACGATGGAAACCCAAGGTGAGCCAGTTTTGCTGGACATGGCTACTTCTTCAGACACTGGCAACAGATCATCAACTGATACAGTTTACAGGTCAGATAATGAACAAAACATTATTGTTAATTATCCATCTGATAATATGTCTCAAACAGGTAGAAGCAGACGCGTTACAAATATGCCAAAGAAATACAATGATTTCATTCTAGAGTAAGTCAAAAAAAAAAAAAAAAATTGTTCAGTTAGGTTTTACATAATCATATTAATCATATTTGGGTAGATATAAATTAAGGGTGAGGGTGATAAGTTGGGATGTTTTAAGTGTAAACACAGCTTAAAGTGAGTTGGTAGCTCTGAGAGAGATGGCCATCTGGCACTTACTGTTCTGCGGTGATGTTCCATGCGGACTGACAGGTAGGGCAGAGAACAACGGGGCAAAGACAGTAGTTATAAAAAAACTGAATGTAAAATGTATTGAATAACATATTAGTAATAAATATGAATTATTCCATCGACAGTGGTCTTATTAATTAAACAATGGTTAAGGTACTTGAGGACATATCATTAAGTACTAGACATAAGATGTTTAAGTGCAGCTAATATCGGAAGTGATCACAACCTAGTACTTGGAAAAATCAGAATACATCTACAAAGAAACAGGAAAGAAGACCCTATTGAATGTGAGACAAGAATAAAGGTAGAACACAGCTACGAGACTTTTCAACACGAGAGCTATACCAGAGAAGACTGCAAAAAGTACTAGAAGAAAGTTGGAGGAAGATTAGAGATAATATCAAAATGGCAGCAACGGACGCACTTGGAGAACGTAAGATAAGTAAACATATACGAAAGAAAAGGAGAACACCATGGATCTGTGAAGAAATAAAAATAAAATGCCAAGAAAAAAAAAGAAAATCTAGCTAGAATACAAATACAAAAGAACGAGACAAACATATGAATAATATAGAAGAGTTCAAAATGAGTTTAACTCAATAGTAAGAAGGAAGAAAACAGAACATTGGTAAGCATTGCAGGGGCGGCTCGTGATAGTAGAAGGTGATGAGGCACACTACACCTGAGGAATTTTATTATTATGGTTAGCTTCTCTTTAATGGCTGAAGGTCGATTTTGTGACGTCATAACGCTAGGACTAATCTAGGACCAATAATCCCGGACAAAAAATCCTCACAAATTATCCCTGGACAAGAAATCCCCAGACAAATAATCCCCGGACAAAAAATCCCCACAAAAATCCCCGGACAAATAATCTCAGGACAAAAAATCCCCACAAAAAATCCCGGACAAATAATCTACAAAATTTTTTATTCAAAATATCCCCACAAAGAATTCCGGACAAAAAATCCTCAAGAAATATTTGCTGTCGATTAGTTCTCTAAAACTTTTCCAGTGAATGCGATCGACTCAAATACTTTCAGCCTCAGTGCATAGAGTTATTTTGAATTCCAATTCTATATCGAAAACTTCAAATTTTACATAACAAAAGAGTGTGCGTTTTTTCAAAAATCGTGGAAGATATGGGGAATGAGCTAAGGCTGTGGGAATCATGTTGCAATATTATTCGCTTAAATCTTTTGCTCACTCTGATTTGAATAACTATGTTCAAAAAAATTAAAAAAAAACAAACACAAAATACAACATTTTTGAAACACTTAAAAACTACTTTTTTATGTAAACGTTCGATGTGGAAGTGGAAACGTTCATAAAATCATTTTTTAAGTTAAATTGTGGCTTATTTCCCATTTAAAATAATAAATTACATAAATGCCACAAAGAAATAGCTTTAGAACAATATTTAGGCGATAATGAACAATGATTTAAAATTAACAATGTTTTAAATACATATCCATAAACTTCTAAAATATACCATTCGTATATACCGCGTATGCATAGAAAGCTATGATCTGCAATCGACTTGTGTGTTTGTAGTCGGTTCAGTTCAGCTATTCCGTTCCGCGGAGCCTGAGGCCAGCCTCAAGGATGGATGAATTTTGTTCCTAGAATCGGTGGCACATTTTTCAAATTTTGTCGGTTTAACTGTTGGCGTTGTCCCATACTGTTGCAGATGGTGTGAGGCTAGCTTCAACTGTAATGATTTGAGAAAGTTGGAATGAGATGCATGATGCATAGATGCATATAATACTGGCACGTGGAAGACGGATAAAAAGATAAAGAGTCAGGGCCGTACCGATTTTAATTTTTTTCATAAAAATAAAGGTATTTAGGAAATTTCAAAAAGCTAAATTATATTTAAAAAACTGATTATAAAACAACGAAATAACGTAAATAGTCGATTGATATACTGATGAGGCACTGCCTCACCTGCCTCATAGGACAAGCCGCCACTGAAGCATTGTCAAAAGACATGGAGCACGACTTATACGGGATGCAAAAGGAAATGTGGAAAATGATAAGAGGTCAAACAGCAGAGATGAAGGAAATGATAGAAGTAAAACATATTGATACAAATACATGGACAACTTACCTAAAAAACCTGTAACAAACAGCTAATCGTGAAGAATCGTGAAGCAAACAGAAATTAAAGAGGAAGATATAACGGACGTCTTAAAACAGATGAAAAATCGAAAAGCACCAGGGAAAGATGGAATAGCTAGTGAACTTTTAAAATACGGAGGAGAGAGAGGATTCACAAAGAACTGAATATCCTGATAAGTAAAATAATAAATACAGGAAGAATTCCAGAAGAATGGAGTACCACTCAGATGATAGCTTTATTTAAGAAAGGTGATGGGGCAGACCCCAGTAATTATAGAGGGATAAATTTACGGAGCGCTATACTGAAACTCACAACAAAAATACTGATGAAGAAAATAATGGCGTGCATAAATATATCGGTTGAACAACAAGGATTTAGAAGTGGAAGATCATAACGATGCAGTTTTTGTGATAAGACAAATAGCGGAGAAATCATTAGAATATAACAAGCGAGGGTTTTTCTGTTTTATATACCTAGAGAAAACGTTTGATAGAATACAATTAAAAGATATGATACACCTACTATATGACAAAAATTTACCACTGGGTATTATAAAACTGATAGAAAACATTTATGTACGAAATAAAATAGAAATATGAAAGTCAATGGAATAATAACAGAACCCATAGAAGCAAACACAGGAATCAGGCAAGGAGATTCACTAAGCCCTCTACTGTTTAACATAACGCTGGATGCAATAATAAAACAAGTGAAGAAAAAAAGAGAGTATAAAATGGGCGATAAAGAGATAAAAATACTCTGTTACGCTGATGACACCGTGTTAGTAGCAGAGTGCGAAGACGACCCACAAAGATTACTGCACGAATTCAACATTAACGCAAAAGAAATGAATATGAAAATATCAGCTCAAAAAACAAATGCTTAGTAATATCCAAAGAACCAATAAGATGCAAATTGGACTTAGACAATAAAAGTAAATACCTGGAAATTAATCTATCAACTGACAATAATATCGAAGAAGAGGTAAAAGACTAATAATTAGCCAGTAGAACGGCCGGATGCCTAAACGACACAATTTGGAAAAACAAACACCTAAGAGTGGAAAAAAACGACTGAATATATAAGTCATTTGACTGAAGTATTTGGACCAGTTATGACTTATACTGCCGAAACAAGACCAGATACAAGCAAAATACAAAGACGTCTGGAGACCAGACCGAAATGAAGATCTTAAGAAGGATTGCTGGAAAAGGACTACGGGACAGGGTAAGAAGTGAGGAAATCAGATGCATATGTGGTGTAGACAATATAAATACCTGGGCAGAGAATAGAAAAGAAGAGTGGAATCAACACATAAGCAGGATGTCTGAATCAAGGATAGTAAGAATAGCCAGGGACAAGTCACCGTTAGGCAGAAGAAGTATAGGACGCCCAAGGAAAAGATGGAATGACAATTTAGGGACAGAGTGAAAGGCACCGTTGAAGAAAAAGAGGCAGCACTGCCTATATAAAATAAAAGTAGAAGAAAAAATTCTTTAGGTAGATTTTTGGTAGTATAATGTGCTTCTTTGGAGTTTTAGTGAAGATTATTGTTTTCGTTTTAGTGGGAGAAAATTCTAGGCCAGTAGTGTTCGACCAATTCTCTAATTTCTAAATGACTAGTGGGTTAAGTGATTTAGCGATGTCATTGATGGCAAAAGGGAAAAGTGCAACGAGTAGACCATTGAGGAATGCCGTTTAATTGGATTTTTGAGTCTAAAAGAACGTTATCTATTCGAATAAGTTTCGTCTATATAGGAAATTACTAATACATTTTATATTTCCTGGAATTGGCCAACTTAATAGAATTCTTATATCTAATCCCCAAATGGAACGCGTTATATAATAAAAGGTAGACATAAGCCAAACATACTTGATCACATCCAAATGACCCATGAATTACAGATTCAATATCCACTAGGTTGTCTAATGTAGATGTGGACTTTCTATAAATCCACTTTGTATAAGGCTAGGTAGCGATAATATCAATAAGTCTAATACTATCTAGTATCAATCAAGTGGGTATAACTGATCAATTCTAAGCAAGTTTTGTTCTATTGAGTTTTTTCACTAAGTTAATACTTTTCGAGATATTTGCGAGTGAATATGTTCGTTTTTTAACAAAAAAAAAAACACGTTTTTAGACGGTTTTACGCAAATAGCACAGCAAAAAATTATTCAATAAAAATATAGTTTATTAAAAAATTTAAAAAAAAATTAAAGCACTCGTGGGTGTGCCGACAGAAGTGCAAACTTTTCCCCGAAAAGTTCTTAATTTTTTGGTTATTTCACGTAGAAATATTCAATTTTGAATTTGACAAATAATAAGAACCTACTTTTCATTAGCTACAACTCTGCTTTTACTGGGTCTACGACTTCATGTCATATATAAAACATTTTTTTTTTTCACTTTTTGATAAGCTGTATTTTTGCTATGAATATTTTTTTGGTGAAATACTTCCTTTTTGAGTTATTTGCGAAAATTCGTCTAAAAACGTACTTTTTTTTGAGAAATGAATACATTCACTCGCAAATAACTCGAAAAGTATTTACTTGTGAGGTCAAGACTAGTGAAAAAAACTCTATAGTCAATTTATATTTTCAACATTTTTGCAGAAACAAAAACAAAAAAAAATTAATACAGATTAATATGATAGTGATTGCTGCGTTAAAATTTTGAATACGGGCCACGTAAAATAACCGCGTGTTTTTGGCTAGTTCCTTGAGTAGGGAGAATTTTACACTTCCTTCTAAGGCTAGTTATAACAAATTTAAGCTAGGCGCGCCACTATACGGGCAGGTTTTAAAGACAACCAAATAATGGATAGGCTTTCGCATCTTTCCATATTTATCAATCAAAGGTATAGGTATAGAGCACGGGTGGGCAAATACTTTTAAGCTCGGGCCAAAATAAAATTTTTAAAATGTCTCCCGGGTCGGAGGACTATACCCAGTATGACGCTGCGCACACGCTAATTATTTTGGTGGAGATTTTTCTCAGCCCAAAAAATTTTTTTGACAAAAATACTATAAGTATCATTTTAAACCGTCTGGACAAAAACATTTGACTGATAATAATAAATAATAGTAATAATAAATTGTCTTACTTGTGTGTACGTGCGAACAATTTGTTCCCAGTAAAATTACAAAAATTTTATTATGGTCCATTATACGAGTATTAAGCCTTAACAAGGATCCAGATAAAAAGAAAATTCAGAAATTCGATCAAGAATAGAGTAATCAAGAGCAGCATTTTTGAAGATGAGAAAATTTCTGAGAAACCAAAGTTTAAATCTGCAAAATCTGATATCGGATGGTAAAATGTTATGTCCAACCATCATAGACGAAATTCAAAGGAGAATGGACGACGACAGGCTGCCAAAACAAATATTAAAATGGGTGCCAAGGGAAAGAAGGAAGAGAGGAAGGCCGAAACAATCCCGGCTAGGCGGCATTCAGAAGGCAATGTCGGAAAGGAACCTTCAACCTGGCGAATGCAACGACAGCCGAAGCTGGAAACTGGGAACCGGAAGGCGGAGAACGCTATAAAAAACCAGGATAATAATATTAATGGTATATCCATTGTATTCTTCTTTATTGGATTTATTAATGCTGACTTAATGAGAAATCTGCAAGCTTTTGAGATGTGGCTTTTTAGGAGAATATTGAAAATACCGTGGACCGATCATATTACGAACGAAGTGGTGTTGCACAGAATGGAAAAGGAACAGAGAACTTTTGATCGTCATGAAAAGGAGAAAGACAGTAAGGAGGAAAGGCACAGACTTAGAAATGATAAGTACATTATTGTAAGTTGTTGCAGCAGCTGATTATGAAGGGTAAAATCGAAGGAAAAGGTGTCCTGGTAGACGACAAATACCCTGGCCGAAAAATATTCGCGTCTGGACCGGGTTAAACACACAGATGCTTTTAAAAAAAGCAGAAAATAGATATTCATTATTTATATGAACAATACGAACACTGTTGATTTCAACAAAATCGCTTACAAGATATTAAGAGCGTATTCGCAAAATTTTCGACCAATTATTTTTAAATGCATTTTTTTTCGATCCCGAGAAAACTAATAAATAATTAACTATTTAGTGGGAAATAAGCCACAATTAAATTGAAAAAATAATTTTATTAACGTTTATATATGAGACTCAAGTGTATAGAAAACCAACACACACCAACAGATATCTCAATCACAAATCAAATCACAACATCAACGTTAAAAAGGGAATCATTAAATCCTTATATGATAGAGCCAAAATTACTTGTTCTAACGAAAATTCATTTTTAGCAGAAAAACAATTGTTAACATCTGTTTTATTAAAAAATGATTATCCTTTATCGTTTATAAATAACGAATTGTCAAGATTGGATCGAATGGAACAGAACAACTTAGAACGGGATCCTACAACATTCACAAGAAATAATACGAGGAAAATATCAATACCATATATAAAAGAACTATCCGAGAAACTTAAAACAATAGGAAATAAATTCAACATTTCAACAACATTCAAAACAACAAACACATTGAGATCTATTCTATCTAAAACTAAAAACACGCATGGGATAAGAGTTCAGTGGAGAGATTCAAGTATAGTCCTGAAATAATCAGATAGTAAAAAGAGAAAAATCAAAGAAGCGGCTCTAATTATGTTAAATGAAACCAATTGTGTCGCAAATTCCTCGGTAGAATGCAGTAGGATGTGGTTACTCATACTGAAAGAGGAAGTCAATAGAAAGAAAATACCACGATTAGTAAGTCAATAACATATCGAGTTAGTACAAATTTTATATTTTAGTATTACTTATTGTAGATCTATGTATTATTAATATTATTTATAATTTAAACATATTAAAGTCAGAATTTGGTATTAGTTTTTTGAAAGTAAATTAAATGTAAGACCAAATACTTACGATGTCGGGATAGTATCACAAGGTTTTTTCCTGGGTTTCCCTATGGGTTTACTATGGAATCTCTAACGCGAGAATTTGACTGTCATCGTTGCATTTGTTTGTCTTTTTAAAGACAGATCACATGCTATGATTTTTTTGTGACGGATATTCTTGAGTTGGGATTGATTTCATGTAATCAAATGAACTATCTTTTAGTAAAGTCGTCCCAGGAACGCAACTCATGAATATTGGCGATATCATTTTAAAGTCTTCTACTTTAAAATGTATAATATACGTCTGAATTGCCAATATAAATGAGTCAGATTAAATAAATTATTAGAAGATTTTTTTTACTTAGCAACAACATTTTTGTTTATTTTAATAGTATTTTGTATTTTGACAACGAAACCCGATTTGGGCTTCGAAACGTTAATAAAATTATTTTTTCAATTTAAATGTGGCGTATTTCCCACTAAATAGTTAATCATAAAAAATGCCACAAGGAAATAGCTTCAGAACAAAACTAATAAATATTTTTGAAAAATTTAAACGCAGAATGAAAGA
Source organism: Diabrotica virgifera virgifera (assembly GCF_917563875.1). Taxonomy (NCBI): domain Eukaryota; kingdom Metazoa; phylum Arthropoda; class Insecta; order Coleoptera; family Chrysomelidae; genus Diabrotica; species Diabrotica virgifera. Next base: position 252,482,243 of record NC_065443.1, on the reverse strand, counting down.
TTACATTATTACCGAGGGCCGAAATTTTCAGGGACTTTTGGCCCTCGGTAAAAATGTAATATTTCATGTTCCATGCGTTTAAATTGTTCAAAAATACTTATTAGTTTTCTCAGGATTCAAAAAAATGAATGCATTTAAAAAGCATTACACCTACGCTCTTAAAAAAATGCTTGCGGGATTTCTCAACGGGCCGGATAAAGTAAGCAAAATGGCCGGATCCGGCCAGCGGGCCGGCTTTTGCCCACCCCTGGTATAGAGTGTTCTTTATAACACTGGTATAACTCGTGGTTGAACCTTATTCTCCATATATATATATATATATATATATATATATATAATTATCGCAAATGCGTCCCAATATCCTCCTACAATATCTTTATTTCAAAAGTATTGACAAGGTTTCCGTATTTCCTTCTCCTCGCTGCCTTCATCAGTTATCTGTACACCCAGGTAATTATGTGAATTGTGTTACTACTTCAATATTAGCGTTGTCTATTGTCAAATTCTGTAAGTTCCGTTGTTTTCTTGCTTGTATTAGTTTTATCACGTTCACGGTTAGCCCTATTTCTTTCGCATTTTCTTCAAGCTTCACATAAAGTTCTGTGAAGTCTCATGCGGTTCTTGCCATCAAATTTACATCATCTGCGTACATTACAATCTGCTTAGACTTATTAAACAACAAATTTTTTGGGTTTACGGACATTTTCTTATAGCATATTTCATACATAATATATTAAACAGAATCGGGGCCAACCCTATTGAATCTCCATCTATGTATATGGAAGGTTTCATGAAACTATTATTTCCGTGGTAGAACGAAGCGGTACTAGACACATCGTCCAGGGAAATAAGGATTTTCTCAAGACACTGAATAATCCAGGAATTTGACAACTTTTTTGGTTATTGTAAACATATAGGGAGAAAACCTACCTGTTTCCTGCCTAGACTTCGGAGCCGTTTATTAATTGAGTGTCTAAGAAAGAGAAGAGATTATGCCATAAAATTTCTTTTTTGAGTAATTAAAAGTTTTATTAGACTGAACATACACTGACGCTCGAACTGTGGGATTTTCAATTGCATTTTAGACAAACAAGGGGATATGACACACTTACAAGAGTTCATATTATTGTTCCTTGATGGCAGCACTATGCAGAACGACAAAAAAAACCAAAATCTCAAGTTGTGTGGCATAGCCCCTTCTCTTATTCAGGCACTCAATTATTGACAATTTAGTGCAAAAAACCCGATTTTTTCGATTTTTTGCACCCTAGTAAAAAGCTAAATAGTTAGCATCGTTACAAAATTTGATTTTTCAGAACATTGAAAATGCTTCAAAATGCTGACTTTTGAAAAAGTTAATTTGTTGCTTCGCAAACTGCGAAATAAGTGAAAATCGTTATTTGTTAATAACTTTTATTAAAACTAACGTATAAGATTGTTGTTTCACTCAAAGTTGAGTACTGGAGTATGTAACAAATCTTCAAAATTTGAGACTAATCCATAAATTACTTTAAAAGTTATTCCATTTTTTTTATCCCAGAGACCTTTTTTTTTGGAATAACGAGAAGAAAAAATGAAACTAGAGCAATTCTGCGGATACCAAAATATTTTCTGTCTTGTTATTGCAAAAAATATGTCTGGATAAAAATATGTGGGATAAACAAACAGCATAACTTTTAAACTAATTAATGGATCGGTCTCAAATGAGGGTTTGTTAAGTACCCCAGTACCAACCTTTGTGTGAAACACCAAAGTTCTACGTTAATTTTAATAAAAAATAACAATTTTCACTTATCTTATAGTTTGCGAAGCAACAAATCAACTTTTTAACTTTCAAAAATCGGCATTTTGAAGCTTTTTTGAAGTTTTAAAAAATAAAATTTTGTAATTTTGTTATCTATTTAGCTTTTTAATGGGGTGGAAAAAAATCGCGTTTTTGGCACTAAATTGTTAATAATTAAAAAACGGCTCCGAACTCTAGGCAGGGAATAGTTACGATTTTCTTCCTATAGGTCTACAATAACTAAAAAAGTTGTCAGATACCTGGAATATTCAGTGTCCAGAACATGGTCTATTTTTTTGCTTATTTCCCTGGAGTAAAATTATAACTAACATAGCAGTGAAGAGTATTAGACCAGGACTAATCCGTAAATAACGTATTTTGGATGTGAGAGGTGGCATTCGGATTTTTGCAGATAAAGTTAGATGATACCTTCAGTAATAATAATTGACTTATGCTCCTTCTCAAATACGCCCGGAACATTAATAAAAAAATTAAAATATTTAAAAATTTCGAAACATCGATTTTTTTTCTGCTTTCTTTGTTTATAACTTTAAAACGGTTCGTTTTAAAACAGTCATACAAAAATAAAATAAAGATAATTGAATTTTGTATGATATACGACTGGTCAAAAATGTCTAAAGGTATTACCTTTTCTGCAATATAGCAATAAATACAAAAAAAAAATGGGGCAACATACGCCTGTTGTTATTCAATGTTTCTTAACCACTTTGGTGGCACTTAGAAGTTCTTATAAATTACTTAAATGGTCTACCAAATTTCATTAAAATCGACCTAATAGATTTTGCATAATAAATTTGCAATGTAAATGTTTTTAAAAAAGTTCAAATTTTTTAAAATCTTTCTGAACAAAAAGTAGACCATTTAGAAGTTGGCTAATTTTTTTACATATATAGAGGTGCTCTACCTATCTAATACATTTTACAGAATTAAAATCTGATTATTTAAGGGGCCTCAGCAATGTTTTAAACTTATAAACAATTTTTTGGCTTATAAACAAATAGCTTTGTTTAATAATAAAAAAATTAATTTTTAGCAATGCAAATAATTAAAACTTAAACTTTCAAATGCTGTCAGCAGAATTGCTATTTTATTTTTTAATCAAAAGTTATTCTCGTTTAAAAATTGCAATTTTTCGATTTTTTTCTCTTCCACCGCGTTTATCTCGAAAACTATGCATCCTACGAAAAAACTTGTAAGAACATTTTTTGCTTAGAATTACCCAAGAAATACAAAAAAATGTTTTATTTTGCGAAAAATCGATGTTATGTAATTCCTCAAGTTCTTTGTTTATAAACATCGCTGAGGCTGCTTAAATAATCCGATTTCAATTCTGTAAAGTGCATTAGATAGGCGGAGTGATTCTTTATATGTAAAAAAATTGACAAATTTTTGTATGTTCTAGATTTTGTTGTGCAAGATTTTAAAAAGTTTTCATTTTTTAAAAAAGTTTAGATTGCAAATTATGCAAAATCTAGTAAGTCGATTTTAATGAAATTTGGTGGACGGTTTAAGCATATTACAAAAATTTTCTAAGCGAATTAGGAAGGTTCCACCAAGTGTAACCTAAGTGATGGAAAAACATTGAATTAGGACTGGCTTGTGTTGCCCCCTTATTTATATTTATTGCTCTTCCGCAGCAAGGATGTTAAATTAAGACATTCTTAACCAATCGTATCTGGTTATAAGCAAAGAAAGTAGAAAAAAAAAACGAAATTTTTTGAAATTTTTAAATATTTTATTTTTTTTATTAATGTTCCGGGCATATTTGAGAAGGAGCATAAGTCAATTATCATTAACGAAGTTATCACCTAACTTTATCCGCAAAAATCCGAATGCCATCTTTCACATCCACCTAAAAACAGATCCTTCCTGGTCTATATTAAAACAAAAATAAATAATAAAACAATGCTTTGTATGTACAATCTATTTATTAATTCCAATAAAACAACAAATCAAGTATTTAACAAGCATATAAAGTGAACATAAACTACTGTACTATTTATAAAATTTAGAGAGAAATAAATACTCATTTTTACTGGCTCTGAACTGAATCATCATCGGAATCTACGAGAATTTGCCGAAAAATAAAAATGTCTTTAGAAATTACAAGTCACTTATTACTACGTGGGTGTCCCAACATAAAAACATAGAAAACCAAGAATTTGCACATGAACAAAGAATAAAAATTAGTTAATAAAACAACCTGAGTTGCTAAACAAATTTATATTCTTCAAATGATAAGGAATATAAGCCTATTATTCAACAGTCAAAAATATTCTTTTCCATAACTTCACAAGATTTGCAATGCATTTAAATACTAGAAAATTACTTGCTTAATATAAAAACAACAATTACTTTCTAGCTTCAATGAAAAATACTGACATTTGATACAAAAACTAAAATCAATTTGCGATGTTGCCCACTTTACAAAAATCCGTAAATCGCCAAAGTTACAATGCACAAATTCTTGGGAGTATAAATCTCATTGCAAAACATTCTGCTAAAGAATTATCGATCTATAAAAACACATAGAATATATGTACAGATTCAACTGTATACAATGTGTATTAAAAAGTTAACTTTTAAACTTTCAGTCTTTTTTAAGAAATCCAATGAAATATAACAAAGAAATTTAATACTTCAGTGAATAATATAATAAGCATGTTAGATTGAATACAGTCGGAAAAATGAAAGAATACCCATGAACGAACATATAAAACACGCTGTATTTTCCTGTCACCGTGTCACAAAGAAAATTGTCCAGTACAAGTACATGCAACAATAATTATTACATGTACATGCGCTGGCCAATTTTTTGTGTGACACGGTGACAGGAAAATACAGCGTGTTTTATATGTTCGTTCATGGGTATTCTTTCATTTTTCCTACTGTAGTTAAGTTGGAAATCAAGTGGTGATAGAGCCAAGGTAGCCATATCTGGGTATTTTTCATAGCAAATTGTATTTCATATGCCATATGCTCATTCTATACCGAAATTGTTGAGTTCTAGAATAAGAATCCTAACTTAATTCATTCTCGTGTTACAAAAAAGTGTCAATTTCTTGTCCAGTTTACTGAGCCTGTTTGTGACAACAAGGATCGAATCTTGACCTATTAGCTCATTGGCATGAGCATTATCGTGCATTCATAAGCGTTTTACGTAACAATGTTATATTCTCCTTAGTTCTATTTCCTTATTTTCTTTAGTTTTCTGAACTGCAACCCTTTTGTTCACCATGTCCTCAATTGAGGACAACCTATTATAATTTTTTGTATGTAGCTCCATGTGTTTTTACCAACTCATTGTCCACGATTATGGACATCATATTCCGACCAATGAGTAGTTGTGCTGCCATCTAACAGCTTTTGAACAAAATATTTAATTTTTTGAAATATTGGTTTCTACTCGCTCCGGCTGAAATTTTTGGCGAACACAATTTGACGTTAAACATATACACATATGACATATTTGACTTTAATGTAATATTTTTATTTACCATTTTTGATAAAATTTATTATAAAGTTCGAGTGTCAAATAAACGCCAAATTAAAAAAACGGATATTTGGAAGTTCACTTTTACGTTATAGTTTAGTTGTCGGTGTTAACATTAATTAAGTGTACATCGAAAGCAATTAGGCAGTGTGAATTATTATTACCAGATTTTAACATTAGCTGGGCCTATTGAACTATTACTTTTGTGATGTGTGTGTAACACAAAATGGAAATAAATGACGATAGGAATATACCACCGGATCAGGGAAGGATAAAAGTCAGTATGAAAATATAAAAATAAATAATAAAAATCAAAACGGCAATAATAAGGTAAGCGAACGAAATATCTATTATAAAAAAATATTATTTAATCATTATTCGCCAAAGTTGTCATTTTTCGCCGCTACGGGCGCTGGCATAGTTTCGTGTATCCCCACCATGATCACGCATCCCATATTTCATATGACATTTCTATATTGACATACGACAAATGCAATCAATGTTCATCTCTGTATAAGTAAAGAAAAAAATTGTTTTGTAAGATACCATACATTACTTATTGAATAAAATGCTTTAGTTTTTGTTTTTTGTTAGCATTTAAAAAATATATTTAATATTTTTACTCCAATGGCTCATGATATCCTCAAATGAGGACATCTGGTAGAAACCAAATTGTGCATTTTCAGATTTTTAGCTTAAAGAAATTTAATTTGTCAACGAAAAGGTTAAAATTTATGAAACTCATGATATTCTCTTCAGCCTATGTAATTTAGTTTCATCTTCTTTTTTGCTTCTGTTGCTGGCTATGTTAACTATTATCATTAATGTTCAGGCAACTCCAGTCATACCAATAGGGAAATTGCACATTTTTTTATTACATAATAATGTTCAGTTTTGTATAAAAATGAGATTACCAAAATTTCACGCTTCAAAAACTCATAATAACTTAGAAGTACAAATTTAAAGTCTTCTTTATTTTAAAATAGTTCACACGACCCGTGAAGTCACAGAGTTTAACTATGTGGTTCAGTTTATGGTTATATTTACGTATATTCTTCTTCTTCTTCTTTAGTTTATTGGCCTCCATCTACTTGGATATTTAGCCAAATCGTCGTCGGGGAATAAAGGAAAAATATTTATATTCTAATGACATTTATCGTATATCATTGTAATAAAATATACCAGTTTGTGGAGATTGCAGTTTGATACAGTTTTTGAAGGAAAGGAAAGAAGAATTACTATTGAAAATAAATCCATTTTGTAAAAGTACAAATTTTCTATGAATAGTTCAAACGATCAAAAACATTTGTAACGTCACATAACTGTATTTTCTACTGACGTTTATAATGTCTAATTTAAAATTATATATACAATTGGTGTAGAATGTAAACATACAACCCCGTTACGTCACGACGCGTTTTGGGGTGGCTGGTATAAGTTGAATTTTTAGTTGTCTTTAGGGGCCAAACGAAAGACAAACAAAACTTTTTTATTTTTGATACAGGTTCTAAATTATGTTCTGTAGTGATTTATACCATTTTTCCGAATTTAAAATTTTATGCAAGTTCCCTATTAAACCAAGGGCTAATTTAAATATTATTGAAAATAACAGTTGTTGCATAAACCTCAAATAATAGAAATGATAATTATTTCTAACTAGAAATTACTGTTAACGAGTGGTAAAAATAAGGAGAAAAAAACTAAGAAAAGTTGATGTCAAAGGAAAACAGTTTTTCAGACTTCATATCACATGTGGAAATCACAATGAAATATTTCAAGCACAAGATGTGCCTTGAATTTTCAAGACAACCAACGGATCTTCATGAACAATGAAAAATCTCATGTAAAAGAGTTAAGTTCCAAAAAGAAACCAGCAGCAGTACATAAAAACAAATTCCGAAAAAAATCTTTAGAGTCAAAAATGAAAGTGGAAATAAGCCCTAAATAGCAAAACACCCAAAACCAAATCTGACCTCTCATGTACACAGGTGTATACACTATGATACGCAGCTTGATCCCTGGCAACATATATATACACTGTTTTTTTGATGCCATCTATCGATGATGCCTGGTTGCACCAACAAATCTTAAGCTCCAGCTTAACCCAGCTCAGGTTATAGATAGAACCGCTTTAAGTGTAACTTACTTTGCACCATAATTTTCGATTCTTGTCTATCTAATCCACGTGGAAATCCATTGTGACAAGCTGAAAATACGGTCTAACGCGTATTTTTCATAAGCTGAGCTTAAAACACGTCTTAAGCTTAAGATCTGTTGGTGCAACCAGGCATAAATAACAAAATTCGAACTTATAGCCAAACTTTTTTAACAGTTCGTTATGTGCTATTATCAGATGGACAATTCCATATCAACTGAACACACCTAATTTCCACCCCCTATTCAGATTTTATTATAATTTGGAATACTCACAGTGGCTAATAAGAGAAACAAAAATACAAAATTTTAAATTTTTATCTCAAGCCGTTTCCGAAATATGGTTATGTAAAGTTTTCCAAAAAGGTCCAAAACATCCCGATCATACTTTATTGGAATGGTTGTAGAAGCTCACCTAATTGAAGCTAGAATGCTGGGAGAGGTGTCATTTTGCAGCATTTTTAAAGCTCTTTACAGTGATATATTACAGCATGATGCTACGATAAACAAGTTTTTCTCAAACAAAAAAAATATGTTGAATGGATTGCATGTGAGAGTTCATTTTAAATGAAGTAAAAGACAGACGTACTCTCAATGATTGAGATGAGAGTACGTCTGTCTTTTACTTCATTTAAAAAAAATATATTTTGATTAAGTTTTTTTCCAAAAAAGTACATAATTTAAAATTTTCATAATATTCCTACAAATACATAGTACTGTTGTTAATAACATATAAAAATTTTATCATGGAATGGTGATGGGTTCAACATAAAAAAAAAAAAATATCACACCACATACAGTATGGTGCAAATTAAAGGAATAAAGTCGTAATGTCGCAAGTTGGCAACTTTAAGGAAAAATTCCGAAACAGGTCGATTTTTATTTTTAAATTGTATATTTTTGGCATATTTATGTATCATACTAGTGACGTGATCCATCTGGGCGTGATGACGTAATCGATGATTTTTTAAACGAGACTATAGGTCGTGTGTTAGCTCATTTGAAAGGTTATTTAATTCTCTGTTCAGTAATATAAACAATAACATAATAATTATTTATACAGGGTGGTGGCAAAAAGTTTTTTTAATTAAATTAATTAACAAAAAAGAAGAATGTATGTAATATATTGGTTTCTGGCAACAGCAAATTTTATTTTAAATTAAATAAATTACATACATTCTTCTTTTTTTGTCAATTAATTTAATTTAAAAAAACTTTTTGCTACCCTGTATAAATAATTATATTATTTATATATCTTCCCGAGAACTTAGTAATTTTCAATTATATTATTGTTTATACATATTACTGAATAGAGAATTGAATAACCTTTCAAATGAGCTAAAGGTAGACTTCCGCACCAAGCGACCGAGACAGGAGACCGCGACAGGCGACAGATAGGTCGCGATTAGACGATAGTTGGTCGCTGGTCTCGGTCGCGGGCTGCAGAACTACCCTGATATAATTGCATTGAGAGCAGTCGTGGGGAGACCTCGCCTATCTGTCGCCTGTCGCGGTCTCCTGTCTCGGTCGCTTGGTGCGGAAGTCTACCTTAACACATGACCTATAGTCTCATTTAAAATATTATCGATTACGTCATCACGCCCAGATGGATGACGTCACTAGTATGATGCATATGCCAAAAAAATTAATATTTAACAATAAAAATGGACCTGTTTCGGTATTTTTCCTTCAAGTTGCCAACTTGCGACATTACGAATTTATTCCTTTCATTTGCACCATACTGTATGTGTGAAATTTATTTTTTTATGTTGAACCCATCACCATCCCATGATAAAATTTTGATAGGTTATTAACAACAGTACTATGTATTTGTAGGAATATTATGAAAATTTTAAATTATGTACTTTTTGGAAAAAAACTTAATCAAATTATATTTTTATTTGTTTGAGAAAAACTTGTATATCGTATCATCATGCTGTATATGTAACTGTAAAGAGCTTTAAAAATGCTGCAAAATGACACCTCTCCCAGCAGTCTAGCTCAATCAGGTCAGCTTCTACAGCCATTCCAATAAAGTATTGTCACGGTGTTTTGGACCTTAAAACTTTACATAACCATATTTCGGAAACGGCTTGAGATAAAAATTTAAAATTTTGTATTTTTCTTCAACTAATCATCCACTATGAATACTCTAAATTTTAACAAAATCTAAATAGGCCAGGAAAAAAATTAATTCAAAGTGTGTTGATTAACCTGGAATAGCTCAGAATCTGAATCACATTAAGAGCTTTTCTAGAATGCAGTAAGTAATTCTTTTAAAACCTCTGAACTTTAGGATTTATCTCTTCAACTCTTTAGTTACTTCAAATAGCATTCCTAAAACACTGGCTGTTTATCAATTCTTCTGTTTTTGTTGCTGAAGATTGTATCACGAGTGTTGACCAAATGTAGCCATAAGAATCAGAGACCAACTAATGGTTATGAAAGTAACATGTGTTACATAAAACTCAAAATTAATCAAAATTATTATTTATAGGAAAAAATTATATTAAGAAGTACGATAAAAACATAGTGATCACTGTTATAACACCAACCCATACCTTCTTAATTCACGTTAGTATGTAGAGTACGGTCATTTGTTCAACTCTCAGTACCGTATATAGAATATATAATCTATCAAAACGAATATAATATAATCTTAAATATAATTATCTTTAACTTTTATTGTGACTATTCACACAATCTAAACCGTTCATCACTTTCTTATACACATTGTATTTATCCAGAATGTTTCGTTTTGTCCACAACAGGAACAAATACGTCAAAAATTGCACCAATCTTTGGGAACTCCTTGTCTGCGCTAAACGAACAGTCTGTGAAATTTTTAAATTTCTTTATGTTAAACTAACAAAACGAACATCCTACTAAAAATCGTCTAGAAAGATAAAATCCTAAATATAGGATGTAATAAAAGTCTTACCTAACTAATTTATGAAAATATAAAAAATATTTTTTAGAAACGTGAAAAGTTCTTTTGGAAAACTGTTTTCACATTTAATAAAATCATTTTGTACCACACGATTCAAATATTCTTGATATATAAACGGGGGCTCTATTTATTTTTTGAGTTTGGAGAAGTTTTCCTGGCATTCTGGACTCGTCCAATGATCGATCAGGATCTCGACTTCGTCGTTGATAGCTGCTTCTATTTGATCCCTTGTGTTGACTCGAAGCCTTCTCTTAGTCGCCTCCAGACTCTAAAACGTCAATGTCGTTTTAATTATTGAGTTAAACACAAAAAAAACCATTTAGTTAAGCCATTGAAGGTTTTATTAACAATACATTTTTCCCTCAAAAACAATGCAAATACACTTTTGAAAACACTAATTGGTATTGTGCAAAATCAGAATGAAACACATATACAGGGTGATTGATTTCTAGGGTAAAGCTCAATAGCTCCGCTATAGTAATAGATACCAATAAAAGTTAATAACAAAAATTTTAGCCACCTTTGAGCTTCACATTACAAAATTAGTTAGAATGTTACAGGGTGTTCGATAACACAGTGGCAGACCTAACTTATGTTTTTTAAATGGAACTCCCTATATTTTATTTTAAATTCGAAATCCTGTTAACTTCTCCATCACAAAAATATAAAGGTTTGTTATGTTATACAGGGTATTTACAAAGTTATAACCAATTTTGTATGAAAAACGTAACAAGTTCAACTCCCTGTATAAATAAAAATAAGCACAACAGCAATGGTTTATTAATGCCATATTTTTTTATTTATTGTCAAATTTTTTAAGAATTATTGATATTGCTAATTTTCTTTATATCAAATACAGGGTGAGTCAAAACGCAAGTACATTATTTTCTCAGTAATGTTAAATGGAACACCCTGTATTTTATTTCATGATTGAAAAGTAACATTAACGTACTTTAATTTTTATATAACATTCCCTATGCCCAAATTTATTAGTTTTCGGGATATTTTCATTTTCAGAGCAAATTATTTTAGGTGTTTAAATTTATCTAAATTTTAAGTAAGCCATGACTGAATTGACAATTGAAGATTACCGATTATCAATCCGGTAATTAATGTAACACTGTAGCAAATAAAGAAATAAAAATAATTTATTAGTAATACATTTTACAAACAAAAACACAACCACTACATGCAACATTTTTGAAACAATTAAAAACTATCTTTTTATGTAAATGCAACAAATTAACAAAGAAAATTAGTAATAAATTTTACAAAAAAAACACACAAACACAAAATACAATATTTTGTGAAGACAATTAAACACTACTTTTGTATGTAAATGTAATAATGTAACAAATAAAGAATGAAACCTAATTTATCAGTAATACATTTTGCAAAAAACATGTTTGAAAAAATTAGAAGCTACTTTTAATAAAATATTTTTAATATTTAATTACATAAGGTGTTCAAAATTATCTCCTAACACATTTATGTACGCCTAAAAACGATCATTGAATGAGCTACTTACTCTACGGAGCATTTGTAAATTAACACATCGAAATACACTTTGTATTCTATTTTTCATCTCATCCCTTGTCGTTGGAGGTATTTTATAAACTTCATTATTAACGTAACCCCAAAAAAATCAGTCCAGTTTATTAAATTCTGGTGATTTGGGTGGCCACGCTACTGGTATTGAAAAATGAAAATATCTCGAAAACTAATAAATTTAGACATAGGGAATGTTATCTAAAAATTAAAGTTCGGTAATGGTACTTTTCAATAGTGATATAAAATACAGGGTGTTCCATTTAAAATTACTGAGAAAATAAGGTACTTGCGTTTTGACTCACCCTGTATTTGATATAAAGAAAATTAGCAATATCGACCATTCTTGAAAATTTTGACAATACGTTAAAAAATATGGCATTAATAAACCATTGTTGTTTTGCTTATTTTTATTTATACAGGGAGTTGAACTTGTTACGATTTTCATATAAAATTGGTTATAACTTTGTAAATACCCTGTATAACATAACAAACCTTTATTTTTGTGATGGAGAAGTTAACAGGATTTCGAATTTAAAATAAAATATAGGGTGTTCCATTAAAAAAAAAACATAAGTTTGGTCTGCCACTGTGTTATCGAACACCCTGTAACATTCTAATTAATTTTGTAATGTGAAGCTCAAAGGTGGCTAAAATTTTTGTTATTAACTTTTATTGCTATCTATTACTATAGCGGAGCTATTGAGCTTTACCCTACTAATAAATCACCCTGTATATGTGAAGAGGCACAAAGATGTATATCAAAGAAAGTGATGGAGTCGAAGAAAGCTGGGCAAAAATTAAGTCTAATACGGTATGCGGCAAAATAAACAGTACTGAAATGCGTATGCGTCTAATTTGTATGTGCCATGCGCCGAAACGTACGTCACGCCACGAAAGTGGTTTCTGAACGTCGTTATAACGTATGTGAATGTCGTGATAATGTTAGGTGCTTCAGAATTATTCTGTTTTGCAGAAAAAAATTTCAGGATTTAGGAGTACTATTTTCGGTCATACGGAAAATAGTTCAGAGAAAAAGGAAAAAAAATATGCTTTTGGTGACACAACTCCAGGCCGGAACCAAATTTTTTGAGTAGTATGGACATCTACAGGGTGTAACGAAAATACAGGTCATAAATTAAATCACATATTATGGGACCAAAAATAGTTCGAATGAACCTAACTTATCTTAGTACAAATATGCACATAAAAAAGTTACAGCCCTTTGAAGTTATAAAATGAAAATCGATTTTTTTGAATATATCGAAAACTATTAGAGATTTTTTTATTGAAAATGGACATGTGGCATTCTTATGGCAGGAACATCTTAAGAATGAATTATAGTGAAATTTGTGCACCCTATAAAAATTGTATGGGGGTTTTGTTCCCTTAAACCCCCCCAAACTTTTGTGTACGTTCCAATTAAATTATTATTGTGGTACTATTAGTTAAATTCAATATTTTTAAAACTTTTTTGCCTCTTAGTATTTTTTCGATAAGACAGTTTTTATCGAGTTACGGCTTCTTTTTTAATATGTTACCATAAAATTTTTATGGGGGTTTTGTTCCTTTAAACCCCCCAAATGTTTGTGTAAGTTCCAATTAAACTATTACTGCGGTACCATTAGTTAAACACATTGTTTTTAAAACTTTTTTGCCTCTTTGTATTTTTTCGATAAGGCACCTTTTATCGAGATGTGGTTTCTTTTTTAATATGATTCAAAATATACCTAAAAATGTAAATCATAAATAAATTTTCATATTATTACCAAGTCTCCATAATCGCACTTAGCCATATACAAATATGTGGTGTATTTGACAAATATTCAAAATATCTCGATAAAAGCTGATTTTTCGAAAAAGTACTAAGAGGCAAAAAATTTTTTAAAACATTGTGTTTAATTAATGGTACTACAATAATAATTAAATTGGAACGTACACAAAAGTTTGGGGGGTCTAAAGGAACAAAACCCCCATAAAATTTTTATGGGGTGTCCAAATTTCACTATATTTTTTTCTTAAGATACTACTACCATAAGAATACCATATGCCTATTTTCAATAAAAGATCTCTAATAGTTATCGATATATTGGAAAAAATCGATTTTCATTTTGTAACTTCAAAGGGCTGTAACTTTTTTTATGTGCACATTTGTACTAAGGTAAATTAGGTTCAATCGAATTATTTTTGGTCCCAGAATATGTGATTAAATTTATGACCTGAATTTTTGTTACACCCTGTATAATAATAACATGTGTTTCCTGCAGCCGATTTCGATAATATACATAGTTATGAACAGATGAAGATCAAAAAACGGTAAATTTTCGCTTTTTCGTCTATTACCAAAGAGTTAAGCATTTTAAACAAATTTGAGAGTAAGAAACTCATAACTCGTATAAAAAACTTCAATATGGCGTTCGCTGAATGTCTTATCCTTATTGGTTGCTTAGAAAATTGCAAAATAAATCATAAATTTTAAGTTTTTATAAATATTCCTAAATGTAAAAATTAACTTAGAAACTTCTTATTACACGGAATGCTGAGACTTCTGGTGCTTAAATCATACCCTAAATTTCAAAGCAATTGGTAAAATAGTTTAAAAGTTATTTAATTTGTTTATCCCAAATAATTTTTTTTGCAACACTGTAAGTCAGAAAAAGATGAAGTTACAGTAATACTTTGGACAGTTTATGAAAGAAGTTTTACACTATTAATTTAATTAAAAAAGAAAGACGAAAAAAATTCTAAATATTGCAAAATTATTTTGCAAGAACATGTGAATTAAAAAAAGTGGAGTTCTAACTTCGTCCCTAATTGTCCTAGGACAATTGTTTTTCTTTCTAAATGTGTTATTCTAAGTATGCAAAAAATCGACATGTTTTTGCAAAATAATTTTACACTGTTTAAAATTACTTTTTGTCATTTTTTTAAATTAAGTTAATAGTATAAATGTTCTTCTTTCATAAACTGTCCGAAGTATTACTGTAACTTCATAATTTTCTGACTTATAGTGCTGCAAAAAAAAATGAATTTGGGATAAACAAATTAAATAACTTTTAAACTATTTTACCAATTAATTTGAAATTTAGGGTATGATTTACGCACCAGAAGTCTCAGCATTCCGTGTAATAAGAAGGTTCTAAGTTAATTTTTACATAAGTTATGAATATTTTTATAAAAAGTTAAACTTTATGATTTATTTTGCAATTTTCTAAGCAATCAATAAGGATAGGCATATTCAGCGAACGTCATATTGAAGTTTTTTAAACGATTTATGAGTTTCTTACTCTCAAATTTGTTTAAAATTCCTTAACTTTTTGGTAATAGACGGAAAAAGCGAAAATTTACCGATTGTTGATCTTTATTTGTTTATAACTATGTATAATCATCAAAATCGGCTGCAGGAAACATATTAGGTTATTATTATAGATGTCCATACTACTCAAAAAATTTGGTTTTGGCCTGGAGGGGGATGTGTCACGAGAAAAATCTTATTTCTCTGGACTAAAAGATCACGAAAATGGTTTAACCTTAAAATTAACAATAGTTTCAGCAGGGCAGGATAACCTGTCACACTGCCAGGGATTCTCTTCGAATATTGCGCGATCATTTTGCGAGTCGCTACTCACCACAACTAACGCCACCAGATGTGTACATATGGGGAATGCTTAAGAAGTCAGACAGATCCACCGTCTGACACTTCAGAATTGCGGACTAGAATTAAAGGTTTTTTCGTGCCAGAGGCAGTGGCGGATCTAGAAATTTGCCTTGGGAGGGTAAATTTGCCTTAAGGGGGAACTTCCTATGAAAAACCAGCCAAAAGACATAAACTCAGATTACATAAAAGATATAAATAATAACTTATGGACATTAAGTTCCCTTAATTTTCCTAACTAGCGTGTTTATTGGGTTGAATTTGTCTTTCTGTGGTTTCGGTTTCATGTCAGCATATATATTTTTGTTTGAACAATTTTTTTTTCTTTAATTTTGGACCTTGTTAGGGTGGGAAATTTCCTCACTTTCCCTCCCAATAGATCTACTACTGGCCAGAGGCCATCTTTAACATCTGTTTTATCGGGAACGTGCGTCGTCGTGAATAATGTTTGCAATTCTATATCATGTATTCTAGATATATAATCCTAAACATTTCAATATTCATTTCACTTGCTTCCGTACAGTCATGATGTGAACTTGTCAGATAGAGCTCATTGGTACCTCGGGCGAAAAACATTGGATATCTTAATCTTCCATGTTATAATTCACATCTTTGTCATATGTTCCGATGACAGATCAATTGTAAAGGGTTTTTACCCTGTTATTTTTACTTTGGTGGCTTGCATGTAGATTCTAAGATTGCACCGACCAGATGGTCAACCGATCGAAAACTAGTTCTGTCTTTGATGTAGCCCTGTATAGGGATTTTAACAAATATACCTTTTATAACGGATTTTATGTTTTTGTAATGGTATACAGCCAACTACAGGAAATTTTTCCTCGTGGATTCCTTTCAGTACTGTTTATTTTGCCACATACTGTATCTTTGCCTCAACCAAGGAAGTTCTTGGTGAAAGACACATGGTTTTGAACAGAAGTGAAGGAAAAATGTAAAGAAAAGAAAAAAGTTTACCTAAAATACATGTCAACTAAGATAGAAGAGGCATACGAGAATTATAAGCTAATTAGAAACGAAAAACATTCACTCGTAAGAAGAATAAAAACGAACACTGGGAACGTTTTTCGAAAGAAACCGAACATTATATTTATGGTCTGCAAAAGGAAATATGGGACTTTATAAGAGGTCAAAGAACGGATGTAAAATCTAATAGAACCAAAATACACAGAAAAGAATATATGAAGATGTTAATATAAGTACACAGGAAGTTCTATAAGCACTTAAAAAGCTAAAGCACAGAAAAACTGTAGGTAAGGACGAAATACCAAACGAATTGCTGAAATATTGTGGAGCAGCAATGACAGGACAATTAACAACATTAATAACAAAATCATAAAACACAATAAAATACCAAATCAATGGAGAACGAGCAAATTAATTCTACTATTCAAAGAAGGAGACAAAAAGCAGCCAGAAAACTACAGAGGTATCAACTTGTTAAATACTATCCTAAAACTTACAACTAAAATTCTACAAGGATTAGCCAATCAGAGGATAATTTTAGCAGATGAACAACAGGGTTTTCATTGTGAACAGGTTCAAAACAATAGTAATCAGTAAAGAACCAATCAGATTTAAAATATAAATTGATGGTATCAGTATTGAGCAAGTAATGGAAATAAAATACCTTGGTATTACATTGTTAAGCTACGAAGACCTGGACAAGGCAGTGAGGAAACACGTACAAAAAGCAAATAGACTGGCAGGATGTCTTAATAACACTATATGAAGTCAAGAATTTATAAAGCCAGTGTTAAGACCAATAATGGCATATGCATCAAAAACAAGACCGTATTTTGACAGTTTATTAAATGAAGAATTTGACAGACAGCCTGTGGAGTTAACGGAGTGGCTTAAGCGGAAGTGGCTTAAGCGCTTCAAAAAATAAAGAAAGGAAAAGCAGTCGAACCAGATGACATTCCTGGGGAAGTATGAAGAGCATTGGGAGAGACAGGAATAAGTTGACTAGCAGGTCTATTTAATAGAATTATGGAAGTTGGACAAATGCCAGACGAATGGAGAAGCAGTATATTAGTACCTGTCTACAAAAACAAGGCAGACATACAACAATGTACAAACTACAGGGCTATAAAACTACTTAGCCACACCATGAAAATATGGGAGTAATTGATAGGCGGAAACGTGAAGAAACCGAAATATCCGATAATCAATTTGGCTTTATGCAGGGCAGATCAACAACAGATCCATTTTTTTTTTGTAAGGCAACTGATGGAAAAATACAAGAATAAAGAGACCAACGCTCATAATATGGTATTCATTGATCTTCACTGACCTTTATCTGCATATGATAAAGAGTTCCTCGAGAGATTCTGTGGTGGGCACTCAATAAAAAAGGAGTCCCTGGCGAATATGTAAAGATTGTGAGAGATATGTATGAGGGAGTAACGACTAGTGTTAGGACAGGTGTGGGAGAGACTGATAAATTTCAGGTGAAAGTAGGATTGCACCAAGGCTCGGTGCTTAGTCCTTATTTATTCTTATTAGTTTTGGACCAGATAACAGCGAAACTACAGGGTAGCATTCCGTGGTGCCTAATGTATGCTGATGATGTAGTGTTAATAGGAAATAGTGAAAGAGACTTAGAACAAAAACTGGAACAGTGGAAACAAGCTCTGGAGGAAAAAGGTTTAAAAAGTTAGTATGACAAAAACAGAGTATTCGGAATGTTCATTTAAAGATGGAGTTACTACAAATAAAATGGTGTCTTTGGATACTGAAATGATTGTGAAAAGTAATAGTTTTAAGTACCTAGGATCGGTATTACAGAGTAATGGAGAAATAGATGGAGATGCAAGCAGTAGAATTAGGGCTGGATGGGTGAAGTGGAAAGAAGCGAGTGGTGTGCTGTGTGACAGAAAAATTCCAATGAAGCTGAAGGGAAAATTCTATAAAACAGCCATAAGACCGGCTATGATGTACGTAACTGAATGTTGGGCAGTGAAAAAGAAAGAGGAATAACGAATGCATGTGGCGGAAATGAGAATGCTTAGATGGACGAGTGGAGTGACAAAGAAGGACAAAATTAGAAATGAGTATATTAAGGGAAGTCTAGGGGTGGCACCAATTGATGAAAAAATGAGAGAGCATAGGTTAACATGGTTTGGTCATGTTCGACGTCGAGACGTTAATCACCCAATACAAAGAATAGCTGAAGTGCAGATTCCTGGAAGGAGTAGGAGAGGAAGACCAAAGAAAACCTGGGGGGAGACGATAAGGCAGGACATGTTGGTAAAGGGGGGTTAACATTGATATGACCCAAGATAGAATTGTGTGGAGAAATGCAATTATGGAAGCCGACCCCGCATAGGGATAAGGCAAAGAGAATGATGATGATGATGATAGATCAGAAACAAGACCCGATACAGTCGCAACACAAAAACTACTTGAAACGGCAGAGATGAGAGTACTGAGAAAAATTACAGGAAATATGTTGAGAGATCGAAAGAGGAGTAAAGACAGAAGAAAATGTAACGTACACTGTATAAACGAATGGACACTAGATAGAAAAAAAACCATGGAATAACAACATAAGCAGAATGGGGGAGACACGTGTGGTCAAAATAGCAAGAGATAAATCACCAATCGATAGAAGTATCGACCGACCGCACAAAAGATAGAGTGACAACCTTCCATAGAGGTATCAATCCGCCAATGAACAAGCAGAATTGCTTATAAAGTGGAAGAATATTGAAGGCTTTAGACTGTTGATATAAACAAATACATTTATTTATTTACCTGTCTCGATCCCTTTGCGACTGAAGTCAAAAAATTATTTAGCGTGTCCTTGTATTTTTCAGGCCAGCACAACTTTGAGATCAGTCCACGTCTGAACGCTTCATCCGCTTTCAAAACCTGTTGGGCATATAATAATTCGGCAGCCTAAAAATAAAATACAATATAGTAAAATAAAGTAAATACATATATCAATAAATATCACTGCATAATCAACACGACACAGTTTTTTCTTAAACCTCTAGATAGAGAGAATTCGATAAACTATGATGCACCGAAAGAACGGTTTGGTATGAACATTCTGAATGAACCCTTCTTTTCTAAACTACACTCGGGTGCAAAAAAATCGATCCACTTAAAAATTTGGTCATTTTTGAAGCTCGAATTTCCTAAACCTGTTGTCCGATTTAAGTGATTTTTACTACGTTTATAGCATTATTCATTAATAATATCTCTGTAATAATGTTGTTGCTAGACAGTCAAACTATCATTGTATATTGGATGTACGAATCAAACTGTGTTTTTTTCTCAAAGTTCACATCACCCTGTGGACTATTCTAGCATTTATAAAATACTGAAATTAAAACCCAACTATAGCCACAGGTCTTCTTAACATTCTGTTTTTAGATTCATTCGCTTATGTTGGATAATAAAAAAAGTTAGGTCCTTTAACAACTGGCCATGTTAGTCATCAGTACAGGGTGTTTCTAAATAAGTGTGACAAACTTTACGTGGTAATTTTACATGAGAAAATAAGGACAGTTTGCTTTATAATCATAATATGTCCGCAAACGCTTCGTTTCCGAGATACGGGATGTTCAATTTTTTTTACAAACTGACGATTTATGTATTTCTTTAAAACCAGTTGATATATGCAAATCAAATTTGGTGGGTTTTAAGACGTAGTTATTGCACATTTTTTGACATACAATTAAGAATTTAAAACTCACCATTGGCGTGCATACGGGTAATATGATCGGTCATAATACCCGTTTGCGCGCCAATGGTTAATATTAAATTCTTAGTTGTATGTCAAAAAATGTGCAATAACTACGTCTTAAAACACACCAAATTTGATTTGCATATCTCAACTGGTTTTAAAGAAATAAATAGTCAGTTTGTAAAAAAAAATTGAACATCCCGTATGTCGGAAACGAAGCGTTTGAGGACATATAATAATTATAAAGCAAACTGTCCTTATTTTCTCATGTAAAATTACCCCTTAAAGTTTGTCGCACTTATTTAGAAACACCCTGTACTGACGACGAACATGGCCAGTTGTTAAAGTACCTAACTTTTCTATTATCCAACATAAGCGAATGAATCTAAAAACAGAATGTTAAGAAGACCCGAAGCTATAGTTGGGTTTTAATTTCAATATTTTATAAATGCTAGAATAGTCCACAGGGTGATGCGAACTTTGAAAAAAAGACATAGTTTGATTCGTACATCCAGTATACAACGACAGTTTACCTGTCTGGCAACAATATTATTACAGCGATATTGTTAATGAATAAGGCTATATCACGGTAAAAAATCGCTTAAATCGGACAACGGGTTTAGGAAATTCGTGACATCAAATTGACCAAATTTTTAAGTGGATCCATTTTTTTGCACGTGTGTGTATTATTACTTACCAATCCATTACTATTTAGATTTGGATACGTCAGCAAAAATGTTGCTTCCCCTAAACATCCGAGACTTGCATAGGGCGTTCTGAAGGTAGCTGTATCGCTTGCTATAACTGTGTCAAACAAAGACAACATCGTCACTCCCAATCCTGTACATTCTCCTTGAATACCGGCCACAAGAACTTTGGAGAAGTTCAGGAGACATAGCAAAAATTCCCTATAATACAAAAATAAATTATATTAAAAAAATTGGTGTTATATTAAAAATATTGTTTATTGTTCGTATAGGGTGCCTAGAAATATAACTACCTGTTTTCCATCAAATACACGGATCGAAAGTAAATAAAAGTCTATTGTTACAGTATTTCTCATGATCATCTTTCAGTGCGTCACAGTTTTTCGATTTCTTTCTAACGCATTAAATTGTATGTGACAGAAAAAAAGGCACGTCGCTGATTACATTTCGTCGGTGACATTGGCACGTCGCTGATTACATTTCGTCGGTGACATTTTTATAACATTTATTCTAGTTATTCTAGTTGTCGATAGATGGCGCCATAATAAAAAAATAATTTTTTTAAGTAGATAATAATATTACAAATATAATCTGTATAATTTATAAGACTATACAAATCAAGAAAATACCATTTTATAAATGCAAGAAACACATTTGATTTGTTTTTATTCCAAATTGCAAATAAAATGTGACAACTGTCAGATTTAACTAAAATGTCATGTTAGAATAAATGTCATAAATGTGTATTATCACGGACTTACCTTTTTTTCTATCATTTGTTACGCACTGAAAAATGATCATGAAAAGGACAATACCAAAAACCTCTATTTATCTAAATTATCAGCTTCGAAATCAAAGAAAGAGAAGAAGAGATCTTCAGATTCAATAAGTGTTGCCGTTGTCAGTTATTTGAAAATATGCTTGAAAAAGGATGGGAATTCAATAGAACTATCCATAATCTCTTCATAGATTTCCGACAAGCGTACGATAGCATTAAAAGGGATCAGATGTGGAATGCAATGGTAGAACTTTCAGTTCCAAAAAAACTTATCCAGCTTGTTAAGAGGATCGGTACGTATTTTCGGCTGCAATGCTATTCAAATAGGGATTCATTTTTTTCGAATCCTGAGAAAACTAATAAGTATTTTTGAAAAATTTAAACGCAGAATGCTAGATTACATTATTACCGAGGGCCGAAAGTCCCTGAAAACTTCTATAATGTTTATTTTAATAAGTTACAGGGGTGAAAAACTAAGAGAAAATTAAGTGTGATTTTTAATTTCAAATATCTCATTCAAAATAAACTTTTTATTTATTCTAAGGGACTTTCGGCCCTCGGTAATAATTTAGTCTTTCATTCTGCGTTTAAATTTTTCAAAAATATCTATTGTTTTTTTCAGGATTCGAAAAAAATGAACACAATGCCGTGGTAATATTTTCCAAATCTATCTTTGTCTTACAACGCACTCAGCCGAATATAATATTGTCCGCATATATTGTCAGTCAGACAGTGACAATTTTAAATATTTGACATTACATCGGGAATATTTTGAGTTATTGATTAAATATTATTGATATATAGTGTATTTGATAAATAATTGATTTAAGACGTGTTAATAAAAAGTTATTTATTGTGTATTATTTGTGGAAGATCCAAGCAGAGAATACATCAGGATAATATATTCTGTGATCCAAGTATTTTGTTGTTAAAGATGTTCAAAACTGTAAGCGTTCCATAACAATATATTATTAAAAAAATCACTTTAACACTTTTCCTCTTTTCTCGATTGAGTATTAGTTTTTGTTGTACAAATAAATTATTACAATCACTGAATGCATAGTTAGTGAAAAAATTATCACATTTATTAACTGAATTAATAATTTCCAATTATAAAAATAACAGTTATCCAAGAACATTCAAAAGCCATCTCTTTAAATTAATGATGACATTTTCAAGTAGAATGACATTCTAGTAATGTTTACATATCCATACCAGTGTGAATTTTACTACACGTAATTTGCCGTGTAAATACAGAAAAAGTAGGGATACACGTAAAATATTTGAGAATTATGTACCCACAGCCTTAACATATGCGTAAATGGCTGTAGATCCCGAGTACAGATAGGTAACAAACTCTCATAATCGTTCGAAATAAGCAGTGGCCTGAAAAAAGGAGATGCGCTGTCACCTCTTCTTTTTAATATAATCCTGGAGAAAGTAGTAAGAACAGCACAAATTAGAACCGAATTACTGACAGTAAATGGACCAAAATTACTACTAGTATACGCGGATGACATTTACATTGTGCGAAACACAGTCACCAATGTGAGATGGGCGTTGAGAGGTGACTCAATTTTTTTTGCAGAAATTACTTGAAAATAACTCAAATAATGATATTTGAGTTATCCTCCCACTTAAAATGGTCCGGAACATTGTTTAAATAATCAAAATGTCAAAATATGAAGGAAAAATTCGATTTTTTTATTGGTTTTTTGATTATAACTTTAAAACTATTCATTTATGAGAAAAGTTGTACTGACATAAAAGTTGCGTAATTAAATTTCCTACAATATAGAATTGGTTAATAATTTAAAAAATAGTCACCCTTGTTGCAAAATAGTAATAATTGCGAAAAAAAAAACATACAAAAACAAGTATTCGCATTTTACGTTTTTCAACCATTTATGCTACACTTAGGACCTTTATATTTTACCCAGGTAAAACAATGCTGTAAATTTCATTAAGATCGGTTTAATAGATTTTGCAATCCAGCTTTCGCAAAAAAAATTCATTTTTTTTAATGTTGCAGGACTGAAAATAAAGCAGATAGCAAGTTGATTTTTTTTTTGCTTATAGAAGTGTACTGTACCTTTTATCTGCAATTTGCAAAATTAAAATAGAATAATTACCACGGCGTCAGGAAATTTTTTAAATAAACATTAATTTTTGGTGCTACGCGCAGGACAGCGGTGTTTGATTCACACAAGTTGATTTCCCCAAAATTTCTTCGAATCTTTATCTAATATATTATTTTCTTACTCTATATTTTGTTGTATTTTAATATTTTAATTCCACAAAAATCAAACTAATTTTATTATTGTTTGTGAAATATTGTTTAAACAATTGCATGTGTTTAAAAATAATAAACTTTTATTCTCTAAGTTAAAATATATGAACAAAAAAAGTTTTTGCTAAGAAAACTGTTATTTCAAAGGATAGAGTATGTGTTTTTATTTTGCAATAAACAAATTTATTTATTTATATCGAAATGTAATAAAAATTAAAATGTATCAATCATTATCAAAGGTCGTTGGAATGCCCAATCAGAGCAAACTATCCGCTGTCTTGCGCGTAGCACCAATAATTAATGTTTACTTAAAAAAATTCCTGAAGCCTTGGTGGTTAATCGATTTTAGTTTTGCAAATTACAAATAAAAGGTACAGTACACTTCTATAAGCAAAAAAAATTCAACCTGCTATCTGCTTTATTTTCAGTCCTGTAACATTTTGAAAAAATGATATTTTTTTGCGAAAGCTGGATTGCAAAATTTATTTTGCAAAATGTATTGAACCGATCTTAATGAAATTTACAGATTTGTTTTACTGTATCATAAAGTTTTTCTGGGTGAAATATGAAGTTCCTTAGTGTAGCATAAATGGTTGAAAAACGTAAAATGCGAATACTTGTTTTTGTATGTTTTTTTTTCGCAATTATTGCTATTTTGCAACAAGGGTGACTATTTTTTAAATTTTTAACCAATTCTATATTATAGGAAATTTAATTACGCCACTTTGATGTTAGTACAACTTTTCTCGAAAATGAATACTTTTAAAGTTATAATAAAAAAAACTAAGAAAAAAATCGAATTTTTCGTTCGTTTTTTGACATTTTGATTATTTAAACAATGTTACGGACCTTTTTGAGAGGGAGGATAACTCAAATATTATTATTTGAGTTATTTTCAAGCAATTTCTGCAAAAAAATTAGAGTCACCTCTCAACGTCCAAATGTACATATTTCTACAGATGCGCCCTGGTCTATTAAGAGTTTTAAATACCTCGAAGCAACAATCACTGCAGATAACGATATCAGGGAAGAGATTAAAGGGACAATTCAGGCAGCAAACAGATGTATGTACAGCCTCCATAATACATCATAATAGCATCAAAGATCAGAATATATAAAACAGTGATTAGACCGGTACTCATGTATGGGTGTGAGACGTGGACTCTGACCAAAGCAATTGAAAGAAAACTTAGATGTTTTGAGAGAAAAATCCTCAGAAGAATCTTTGGACCTTATCACGACCCTAATAGCAACCAATACCGAATGAGAACAAATACTGAGGTCAAGCAGATGTATAGGGCAAGTGACATAGTCCAAGAAATTAAATCTCAGCGTCTAAGGACCATGTCCACAGACTCCTTAATAACCGCCTTGCCAAACTGATCAGGGAGGAAGCCCCCACAGAAAGAAGGCCCTGATTGCGCCAACGAATGCGATGGAGAGACAATTGTGGTCAGATTTAAGAACAATGGGGCTGCCCACTGACCCAACTATCATGGACGACCGTTCGAGATAGAAGCGAGTTGTGCAGTCAGCCAAGACCCTCCCCGAGTTGTAGTGCTACCAGAAGAAGAAGAACATGTTGTCAGTTATTTACATGCAAGAAACATTTTGTCATTGAGGTGGTTTTGAATTATTGTAAGGATGAGAATGTTGATTGTGACCAATAGTCAGATCCTTTTAAAATACATAATATTTTTTAAAGTGTTGTTTGTTTAAAGTAAAAGTGTAAAAGTAAAGTGTGTAACATTTGTTTAAAGAAAACATTATGTACAAAAAGACGTAATATTTACGACATGCGCCCGTTCATGTGAAACTAAAAGGTACAAATTTTGTGCGCAATTAGGGGGCGGTACTTATGACCAGCTATGGTTCATAATGTCTACTACATCTAGCATTTTAACATTTGTTAACTTTGGTGTTGAAGATACTCACCGAACAGTTTCAGCCATCACTGAAGCCTTTTCGACCCTATCGTTTTTGTTTTCCTTAACTAGCCAAGCGTAATCCAGTCCTAGACAAAAGGCTTTACTGGTAGACGTGATGGACACAACATTGCAGTCTTTATCTTTTTCAAGTCTCTTCAAAGCTGTGGTAAGCTCGTCTAGAACCTGAAAAAAAAAAAAGAGAATATTGGTTATATTAAAACGGGAAAGTTCCAAGGACTTGATACAACCTTTACAGAAGTAAAAAAACTTCTAAGTAGTAGGTATAATTTAATTAAAAACCATAAAAATCCAAATGGATTGCATAAAAATGTTCAGAACGAACGTTTTGATCAGCTGAAGTCTGCCAAATCTTATATTGTTATCAATATTGGTTATTGTTCGTCCGCTCTAAATTTTCCCATGCGTCACGATTCATTTTCAAACAAATTAAGTCAAAACATAAAGTGAAACGAACGTCGATGTGTATATACATTTTGTATACTGTATAATATATACTACACACATCGGTGTACGTTTTACTTTATGTTTTGATTTAATTTGTTTGAAAATAAATCGTGCCACATGGGCAAAGTTAAAATGGGACTACTATATATCTCTAAAATTCTCCCCACTACATTACAAACTCGTTTTTTGTTTATTCTTGGATATTTGTAGAATAATGTAGACGAAAGAAGAGGAGAAAGTATTGTGACATGATAAAAAATATGAAGAATATGAGAAAAGTTTTGCTCTGATTTATAAGACATACTCCAAAAGGCAATTGGAATAATACATCATTTTAAACATAATGGTTGATGAGATTAATAAGTTAATCCTAAATAACTACTAGGTTGTTCAATAAGTTTTGCGGTTCGATAAGAGAAGGCGTTGCTACTAGCCTAATTTTTTAGGTTATGTTGGTACACTGTTCTTATGAACGTGTGTGAAGTTTCATTTCAATCTGTCAATTCATTCTTTATTTACAATGGAAACAATCAAGTATAGTGCTGCGATTGAATTTTTATTTTTGGAAGGTTTAAAAGCAAAATGAAGTTTAGAAATGAGTTTTCAAATTTTTGAAAAAACAACTGTCCTCATTTGAGGACGCGGGGCTCAATTACCATGAAATTAAGACAAAATTTAGTTTAGCAAAATAAGTTTATTTAGTAGTTTTTCAAATTATATTCATATTATATACTATGTATTATGCTGTTAAAAAATGTTTATATAAATCCTATATTTTTTTATGACATTGTTCAAAACAAATCGACACGCAAAGCGTTACATTACATTTCTGGCAATATGTTCGCAGTTTTGACGTATAGTGTCGATTTTGACATATTCGTTGTTTTTCCCATTTTGCTACAATGTGGTTTTTACTATCATATCTAATGTCTTCAGAAATATTGCTTCTTGATGTACTTGGAAGACTAAATGGACGACCTTTGCTTATTCTTACGTCATGTCCAATTTTTAGATATGAATAAGCTACTTGTCGCCTAAATTCTTTGATGTATATATTTTTCCCTTGTGTATCATGTTGTATAGCACGCACCCATTTAGGATAGCCATATCTATCATTTGTGTAATAAGACACCAATACCATTTTTTTCCTCTTACAGATATATGGTGTTTTTCTTACAACCAGTCATGGTGATCCACGCCACCCATATATTGGAAATAACGGATAGTTGGGACACTTGTACTTTCTTTTTTTCCTTTTTACTCCATTGTTGAACTTGGTTGGAGAGAAAAACCGTATCATAATTGGTTCCAACAGAAGCACATTAACTCTATTGTTGTTGTCAAAGCACCAGTCATATTATGCACCTCAAGGCTTCTGTTCTAGGTATTTTTATTGTGTGGTAGGACACTTTGCAGTTCGGTTTTCTCTAATAAATATTTTTGTCTCATCCTAGAATCTAAAAAAATAATTAGTTACTAAAAATGCCAATGTAAAAGATTTACATAAAATATATGAATTTGCCTAGCGTCCTCATTTGAGGAAGCATAATACTCTTATAATTTTTTAACATTTTTATTACTGGGTAGTCATTTTCGTATTTTTTTGTGCAAATTGTAGATATAACCTAATAAAAAATACAACTTTTTAGAACTTACCTTTGTATACAAAGAACTTATGCACACCGATGTAAGTATAGTTCAGTAAACTTAAAAATCGTACTTTTCGCCTTGGGCTAGTATTTCGTCAAATAAAAATATAGCATGAATACATACACTTATGCCTACGGTAGTGCTTCTACTAAACCACTGAGGTAGGCAATCACAAAATATTCACCCAGAAACTGTTTTATCCTCACCTAAACAAACCGTCCTCAAACGAGGACGCTGGGCGGTAATGGGTTAATTT
Organism: Diabrotica virgifera virgifera; assembly: GCF_917563875.1. NCBI lineage: Eukaryota > Metazoa > Arthropoda > Insecta > Coleoptera > Chrysomelidae > Diabrotica > Diabrotica virgifera. Next base: position 252,453,854 of record NC_065443.1, on the reverse strand, counting down.
GACGTTTATTTGAAAGTCGAACTTATTGTTTTTATAACTTTTATCAAAAGTGGTAAATAAGTAAATATTACATATTAACGTCAAATATGTCATATTATGTGTATAGCATTACGCTATAATTACTATTTCTGCTAATTATATTATCTTATTTCTTTTATTATTTTTTCTCAAAAACCATACAACGTTAGTTATTCGAAATGCACATTCAAATATAAAACATGGTTTTAACCTGTCACCATCTGTTTTCTCATCCACATAAAGTGTGTCAACAACTCACCATGCATTCGAGTGTTTTTTGTTGTAACTGTGAAAGCATACACCAGACCTAATAAATGATTTATTAGTCAGTCATCTGGTCAAAAGGGAAGAACGATAACAGTAATCGTTGTGGTATTTCTTTTTAGTAACAACTCGACAGGCAGCCGCTTTGGGTCGCACCAAACGCTCTCATTTTTAACAATCGACCTTTCTTCCGAGAGACCTAAACAAAACACATTTTCGTTCCAATAATAAAATTACCGTTTGTTTTATTATATTCATTTTTTAATTAAATTCCGCAACTCACCCATCGGAATATGTGTATCATATGTTTAACATCAAATTGTGGTCGCCAAACATTTCAGGCGACTACGCTAGGTGTCGCGTCAGTCATACACGGAGCGAATAGAAAACGTGATCCTGAAACTTCAAACGTGAAATGAATAGATATTATGTGAAGAAATAATATTTATATTTTGGCACATAGATAATTAGTAGATACCACTTTTATATTTTTAACAAATGTTGTATCCCTACTGTCTGAACCTCTCTCATACTTTACATATTTCTGAAATTTGCTATTTATTTTAATCGAGAATTTTATATAATTTAACACAGAAAGAGTTTAGACATTTTACATTTAGACCACCTACCTGAATAGTAAACAGACACTCCTCGTCGATATAATGTAAATCTATGGCAATATGCTTTCCAGACTTCTTCATAGTAAATGATTTGTATTGTACTCCTTTGACAGCTTTGGCAGTTATCTCTTTCGAAGACTTGGCATTCTTAGTATCTTTATTTGGGGTGGAGTTGTTGTTATCGTTACTGGTGCTTTTCTTTTGCTTCCTCAATTTGGAAGATTCTGTCTTTTTGTTCGATTTAGTCTGAAAATACATTGTGTGAGTACAAAGTTAGGGTCACTTGAACAAAGTAATTTATTGAATGAGATATAGAACTTTTTTAGAACCTCTGGTTTATGTTATTCCTAAATGAACGTTTTTGGATGACTAATTAGTAGAGATAGTGCAAACACTCGTGACCACGGCGCAGTAGACGAAATTTGGTTTAGTCCCCCCTCCCATGCGAAACGCACTGTATCTACAATAGAATCTTTCTGCCTTTCCGTGAATTTTGACTCCGCCTTCGCGCAGCTCCATGGTCAGGAGTGTTTGCACTATCTCTAAATGTATCTAGTGCAGCCGATATGTGAAACAACTGTGTATTTAATGATAGAAGTATATAATTTGGACCACATATACTGCACATATAAAGGTTCAAATTTAGATATGAGGCCATCTCAGATTTTGCCTTTCACAAAAATGGCGGGGATTCAAAATGGCGACTATACATTGTGACTCATAACACCATAACTTTTGAACGAGACTTCAGATTTTAACCAAATTTGGTATATAGGTTCTTTTTTTTATGTATAAGATCGAGGCCTTGAACCGGAAGAATCGGTTTACCAGAAGTTGTGTTTTCCTGGTTTTTATGTAAAAATATGCTGTGTGTTTTTCAATTCTTTCACCCTGTATGTATTAATTTTTCAAAAAGTTAATACCACCATTGAAAAGAGCGTAAAAATATTTTTTAGGAAATATTTTTAGCTTTTTAGTTATGTTAATTACCCTTTAATAAATGCAAAACGTATCTTCACATGTACCTATAAGCGGCAGATTCGTGCAAATATTATAAGAATTATTGTGCATTTAATGGTAGAAGCATATAATTTGGACCACATATACTACACATATAAAGGTTCAAATTTAGATACGAGGCCATCTCAGTTTTTGTTCCTTTTACAAAAATTGCAGGCATTCAAAATGGCGACTATACATTATGTGACTAATAGTACGATAACTTTTGAACGAAACGTCAGATTTCAACCAAATTTGGTATATAGGTTCTTTTTTTGATGAATAATATCGAGGTCTTGAACCGGAAGAATCGGTTTACCAGAATTTGTGTTTTTACTGTTTTTTTATGTAAAAATATGTTGTTTTTTCCTGTGTGTACCTTTTTCAATTCTTTCACCCTGTATATATAAATTTTCCAAAAAGGTAATAACCATTGAAAAGAGTGTAAATATATTTTTTAGGAAATATTTTGAACTTTTCAGTTGTGTTAATTACCATTTAATAAATGCATAACGTATGTTCACATGTAGCTATGGGCGGTAGATTCATTTTGAATGCCCGCCATTTTTGTAAAAGACTAAATCTGAGATGGCCTCATCTAAATTTGAATATTTGTATGTGTAGTATGTGTGGTCCAAATTATATGCTTCTACCATTAAATGCACAATAATTCTTATATTATTATTTGCACGAATCTGCCGCACATAGGTACCTACATGTGAAGATACGTTATGCATGTATTAAATGGTAATTAATATAACTAAAGAGTTCAAAATATTTCATAACAAATATTTTTACGCTCTTTTCAACGCCGGTATCACCTTTTTGAAAAATTAATATATACAGAGTGAACGAATTGAAAAAGAAACAACATATTTTTACATAAAAAAAAACAGTAAAAACACAAATTCTGGTAAACCGATTCTTCAGGTTCAAGACCTCGATATTATTCATCACAAAAAGAACATTTATACCAAATTTGGTTGAAGACATCTCGTTCAAAAGTTATCGTGCTATTAGTCACATATGTATAGTCGCCATTTTGAATGCCCGCCATTTTTGTAAAAGGAACAAAAACTGAGATGGCCTCGTATCTTTTGAACCTCTATATGTGTAGTATATGTAGTCCAAATTATACCTTTAAATGCACAATAATTCTTATAATATTTGCACGAATCTGCCGCATATAGGTACATGTGAAGATACGTTTTGTACTTAATAAATGGTAATTAACATAACTAAAAAGTTAAAAATATTTCCTAAAAAATATTTTTACGCTCTTTTTAATGGCCGTATTAACTATTTGCAAAATTAATACATACAGGGTGAAATAATTAAAAAAAAACAACATATTTTTACATAAAAACCAGGAAAAATACAACTTCTGGTAAACCGATTCTACAACTTCTGGTAAACCGATTCTTCCGGTTCAATACCTCCATCTTATACATAAAAAAACCTATATACCAAATATGGTTGAAATCTGAAGTCTCGTTCAAAAGTTATCGTGCTATTAGTCACATATGTATAGTCGCCATTTTGAATCCCCGCCATTTTTGTAAAAGGCAAAAGCTGAGATGGCCTCCTATCTAATTTTGAACCTTTATATGTGTAGTATATGTGGTCCAAATTATATGCTTCTATCATTAAATGCACAATTCTTATAATATTGCCGCACTAATCAGAAATACATAATAAACAAGTTCCTTGGTCAAAATACTTTCAAAATTTGCCGCGTTTATTGAATAGGGCTTTTCATCGATTGTCATTTGTTTCGAGCTTCTGTCATGTGTCACATAATATTAATATATCTACGCCATACGTCTTTGGTTTGTATCATTGTTATATACCAATAACGTATGACGTAGATATATTAATATTATGTGACACATGACAGAAGCTCGAAACAAATGACTGTGAATGAAAAGCCCTATTAAAAGTAATCCTGGATTACTAATAATATTTTTTTAAACAATAAACTGAAAATAGTATCCAAATATACGTCTCATTGATTGCTCTCTAACCGATAATCTACTTTGTTACTATTATAAAATTTGCAGCGTTATGTTCATACAATGTATGTTGTAATGGTCGTAGCGAAATAGACATAACAGGTAAAATAAAAAATTGAAATAGGTTGATGAAGGACATTTCCCCACTTTTGGGCACAAGTTGGGCATATCAAATCAAAACAAAGAGCGGATTCCAAGAAAGTAAAGAAAAAATCACCTATTCGCTAACCTGTTTTTGTTACAATCGAATGTAACTAGGTGAGTGTTACAATAGAATGTAGCTGAATGTAGATGAAAATCGTAAGGTTTAAGTGATATAGTAATGGATGAAATGAAGCTGATGCCATTTTTACGGTTCTGGTCGCATTATATGTCCACGTTTGAGTCAATTTCAACGATGTTAAAGAAGTAAATAGACTTACGAAAAAGTTATTGCTGCATTCTAAGATGAAGAAACTGTTATTGTGAATACAAGTCTGAAAATTAAATTAGTGAGATGTTATGTGTTCTCTACATGGCATCGAAGGTTGGACTTTAACAGATACACTTCTCAAGAAACTGGAAGCCTTTGAAATATGGGTGTATTGGAGAATCCAACGAATAAGATGGGAGGATAGAGTTCGTATTGAAGTTGTTTTGCATCGGATGAGAAAAGTTACGGTAGTTGTCAGAACAGTTAAAAATCGAAAACTTGAATATTTTGGCCATGTTATGCAACACCCAAGTAGTGATATATCCTTCGCACAAAATGTGGTGGAACATCTGGCAGTCTACTGGTATCCGGTCTAAAAATAGGGTGGGGGAATATGATATTGTTCGTGCAAAATGTGGTGGAACATCTGGCAGTGAACATCCGGTCTAAAAATAGGGTGGGGGAATATATGATATTGGACTAGCAAAATGAGCAGAGTCAACGACCTGGCCATCTGGTGTGTCTAGACAGTATCCGGTCTAAGCGCCAAGGTTTTTAATATCTAATAATAACTTAACGATCTGGACGTGAAAAAATAACAAATACAGTTGGTGGTATTTTTTGTGAAAAATATAACTATGCGGAAACAGTCGTGTGAAATGAAGACATCTGCTTGTCTTAACAATATCCGATCTAAGCGCCAAGGTTTTTAATATCTAAAAATAACTTAAGCATCTGGCAGTCTACTGGCATCCGGTTTGATATCTGTGTGCGAAACGAGGAGGCTAATAAACTGGGAGATCTGGTTCGGTAATAACAAAGAGTTCAAGAAAGGATCTATGATACAGTATAGTGTGGGAATTCATTTCATGGTTTTTCTCATGCAAATTGGCAGCTGTCGTAAAGCGGACATTAAGACATAATTAAAAAATTTAACAGAACCTCCACACACATTGTGAGAAACACAGTTGGTGGTATTTTTTGAGAAAAATATAACTATGCAGAAACCGTCGTGTGAAATGAGGACATCTGCTTGTCTTAACAATATCCGTTCACGGCGTATAGTGCCATTTGGCTTAAAACAAAAACAACAAAAGTTTGTTTTTTAGACAAACTCGGTAAATGAACTCCTCCGACAATTCCCACCGTATCTTGAATCACATCTGGCTTACGACTTGCACTTACGCAACAAAAAGCTATAAAATACTCAATTTAATAATACAAGGCAAGGTAGACGAAAGAAGAGGGCGAGGTCGCAGAAGAGGGCGAGGTCAGGAAGGACGTCATGGCTTAGAAACCTGAGAGAATGTTTTCAGATCCTCTGCACCCCTTTTCCGAGTTGCCGTCAACAAAATTGTAAGTCTATGCCGGCATGTAAATATAATTATGTACCCTTTCACACCATGCATAAATAATATTGACATAATGTATAGTACATATACCCGATAGAACTCTTAATAGTTACAATTGTAATTTTAGCATTTAAGAAATCTTTCCGGGGACCTGTCGATGAACAGCAATGTTTAGTGTTCGAAATTGGGCCTTGGGCCGTCCAAGGTACAATAAATTGATTGTGAGTAAGTCTTTCATTTATTTCTTTAACCTTAACTTTCATTGTGGGATTTGGCAACCTAAAGGAAGGGGAGTGCGAAAGAATTGGATTTGAAATTATTGCCACTGTAACTTGGTAACTTTCACCATCTTCTTTTTAACATTAACTTCAAGACAAGTTTAACCAGATAAAAATTGGTAGAGAAACAAAAAAAACTTTAAAACACCGGTGGCATTTTTTTAGAAGACAAAAGAAATTGCCTTTTAGGAGACAAAAAATTGCCACCAGTGTTTTAAAGTTTTATTTTTTGTTTCTCTTTGTATCTTCTGACAAATAAACCAATTCAGATTGCCGCCTATGTCGACGACATCAGCATTATGTCTTGCAGAACGAAGAGGTGGCAGAAATATATTCACAACTAAAAAACAAAAAAAAAAAGAAACCGGATAGAAATAAATATACAAAAGACACAAAAGCTAACACATGAGAGTTAGGAGAAACACACGCATGGTTGAATTAGAGGACGATATTGCAACTGTAGGAAGTTTCACATATTTGGGAGTTGCATTAAATACGGATAGAACAGATGAACCAGAAATTCAAAAAACCGTAAAGGGAAACAAAGCTTATTCTTCACTCGCCCATGTGATCAGCTCTAAAAACACACACTGGAGTTAGAAAGTCAGGCTCTACAAAACTATTAAAATACCAATATATAGTATGTTATGGATGCGAGAGAGTGATGATAGAAAACCCAAAAAGAAAGTTGAAAGTATTTGAATGCAAAGTCCTAAGGAAGATATTTGGACTTATTAACGAAAACGGAGAATAGAGATCCAGGTACAACCATGAACTCTATCAAGTGTTCAAAGAGATACCAATCCAAGAATTCGTTAAACTTTGGAGACTTCTATAGGCTGGTCATGTAGTGAGAATGAAGGGCGGTCCTTAATAGTAAAATGCCGAGCGCAGGACCAAGGGGAAGACCACGGAAAAGGTGGAAGGATGAAGTGACAGCGGATGCGCAAAGTTTGCTAGAGAACCTGGAGAAGATCGGCATGATTGGAGGAGACTAACCCTCGATTTGGGCTGTAGCGCCATTGGGAGAGATATTTTTTCTATTGATGAATTTAAATAGTCTTACGCCAAGTTTAATAACGTTAACCCCTTAATGTACGTGCTCGACTCTGACACGAGCGTATCTTACTGGCAATTTTGGGCACGCTCGACTCTGACACAAGCAACCACTAAATTATCTTTCAATTTTTCAAGCTCTTACGAAGTTGGTATTTGTATAAAAGCGTTAAAATCTTTTCTACATTTCTTCTTCTTCTTTTACATATATATACCTTTTTTATTGCCAAGACTGTGTTGTCATTGTAAAATGATATTTATTTATCTAATAACTTGCAGTAGGAACCATTGAACAATTGATACATTGAATTTTGTTGAATTGTTAAAAATCTGTATTTATTTGAAGCGTTAGTGTACTAAACAGTGGTACATAGATACCTTTTTTTTCCCAGCCAGTGTTAAGACATTGTAAAATGAGATTTATTTTCTAAAAACTTGCTGTCCGAACCATTGGCAATCGATACGAATTGCATTTTGTAGAATTTTCAGTATTTTGTTTTCATACAAAGCGTTAGTGCATTTAAAGCAGTCTGAAGTGAATCGTGTTTTTTATTCTTAGAACTATTTTGTGCCTTATGCCTTATATATAAAGATTTTATATAGATTATCCACTGAAAATACTTTTTTTTAAATTGAATTATACATAAATACATTCTCACTTAAAAAATTTGATCAGTTTTTGACCGAAACTTCAAAAATTAATGTGTACATTAACACGTTCAGTGCTGATGACGCACCGGTGCGTCAAGCTGTTTCTTGTTGAGGGGCGGATGACGCACCGGTGGGTCATATACCTTATCGAATATAATGTTTAACTGTATGCTAGCACTTGTAGTGTGAGTATCGTAGGAGTGATAGCACTTGTGGTAAGGTATGTACGTCTCAAAAAATAATCTAGGATTTAAAATTATGGTTTTGTTAATATAATATGCAGTTATGAAAGCACGTTTTAACTTTTTTCCTTCTACGTTCATAAATTTTATTTAATCCTCTAATGGCTGGTTTCACCAACATAGAATAGTAGTTTATTCGATGAATAAAGTTATTCAGGATAATCAGATGAGCTTGAAGGTGTTGGACATACTGAAAAAGTTGTTATGCGCCTAATGAGAAATTACCCAAATTCAGGGCATGTTTGTTAATATGTAATGACTGTTGGAATTGTAATAAAAAAATTTTTTTTTGGGGAATGCAGTCAATAAATTTTTGGGCTATTCAGTGAAACACTTTGAACTTATTAGTCGAGCTTTCGAAAATTTTATTTTCTTTATCAAGACTATCTACAAATAAAAATGTTTAAATTTAGATAAAACTCAAAATATAAAACTTAACTTACTGCTCGTGGTTACAAATTAATAATTATACAACTTATATAAAAACATGAAAATTTCTTAAAAGTAATATGTAAACGTAAAAGTTTTGATAGTATGTCAATTCGACATCACTCAAAAAAATGTCGTTGGACTGTTCATGGATAATTTCTACAATAGTTTGTTTTAGCAAAGCGACTACTAGAAGCACAAACTTACTGCACTGGTACCCTAATGGACAGGAAGAAAGGAAAATTCCAAAGATGTGGAATCTGCAACATTGGACAAGGGTAATACAACAGCTGCCTACAAGGATGGTGTAATGATCGGTAAATTGAGGGATAACAGGAATGTGTTGTACATTATATCGACAGTGATTGAAAACAACATTACTGACGTAGAAAACAGAAAAGGAGTAACAAAGAAAATACCTTTACCTATCGAAGAGTACAATTGACATAAATATGAGCGGTATAAACTGTATGGTAGCATATTACCCAAGTATCCGAAAAACACTGAGATAGTATAAACTTTTTTTAAAAACGTTAAAACTACAAAGCACCTGCTAGAGAAAATTAAAATAAGGAATGCAGATGCAAGAATTATGCGAAAACGATGCAAAATTTGTTGGAGCAAAAAAATAAGGAAAGACTCTGCTTACCATTGTATTCAATAGGCTGATCAGCCAGGTTTGTGTATTGGAAAATGTTTAGAAGAATACCACAAGAGTTAATGTTTTTGCACAAACTAATTTTTTATTTATATATTTTATAGGTATGTTTTAAGTTTTGCTTTTCTATGTTCATCAATTTTATGTAAATAAATTTTATTTAATCCTCTTAGTTTTTTATATTACAACAACTGTATAATATGCAACATTTAAAAACAGAGTCATGTCTACACAAAAAGAAGAAGAAGAAGACGTATATGCAATAATACACTATTATTATCTATGACGCAGCAGTGCGTCATGTGCACACTAGATCAATATTCGGTCTGTCGTGCTGATGACGCACCGGTACGTCACACAAAAATTACTCAATTGTTTGTTTAATTTAAACATTTAACTCTTATGATAAGACAAATTAATAACAATGCAGAACAAAAACTTCAAAAATATGTATCAGGCCGGCAGGAAAGTTACTAGTATTATAACAGCACTGAACGTGTTAAGGGGTTAATGAATAAAAATATTGTGAACTTAAAATTCGAAGTTTTATTTCCGGAGAAATAAATCTTTTAATGAAACCAAGTTTGTGGTTACGCCTTCGTGGTTTCTATTACTTGCAAACCAAATAAATGCTGAATTAGAGAAGACACGGAGAGGTCTATAATTTGCACCTCACTTCCTGTCTATTCAGCGTGGCAGCAGAATTCGCCGTAAAACGAAATCAATAGACGTATTATATTTCATTTGGTTCAGAGAGCGCCATAAACACCCTTACTAGTTTAATTCTCATTAGGAATCATCAGAGACTGTATGGTTATCTACATATATTGTAGCACGACAAATTAAATAAATATAAAAATATACTTTAATGTTAGACATTAATGTTACATCATAGGCTTGGCATAATTCGTGCTATATAACTTTTTGCAATACCCCGGTAGCTACAGTCTCAGAGAATTTAGGGAGTGAGTTTTTGAAATAATATTTGTTATAAAGAAAAGAAATTAATAATAATTGGGCGCCATTAACAAATCAAAATCTATTGCCATGTGCCTATACAAAAATTACATTACAAAACAAAATAATCAAAATGGTATTCCTTTGAATAGAAAACGGTACTTACCATTGATGTCTGAGGTGGTCTGTATTTTCTATTACAATAAGGATCAGAGATAGATGGTGCAAAAAGAATAAAAAGACATATAAGTTTGAAACACAATCATAATTTATTTATATAGAAAAATTGTTAAAAAGAAATAAAACTGAACTGGTAAAAAAAGGAATAAACATACTAAGTCTTTCGCGTTTTCAAAACTTCGAAAAAAGAAGTAAACAGTTTGTAGATAATACCTGATGACCTGCGGTGATTGTTCTGTGGGCTGCTGGACTGGTATAGCTCGCTGGAGCTCTGGTAAGGCGGTACGGCGAACTTCACTTACACTTTACAATTTCGGATCTAAAGTACTATTACACAACTTGTTCTTTTTTTTTATTCGAAAGATGAAATTCCATAGTCTTGGTCTATATTAAAAGTAACTGCTTATTTTGATTTATTAGTGACACTTTTCATCAACTTGATGATAAAACAAATTTTTTAAGACTATTGGTTATTAGTTAAAAAATCAGGAACTACGCCCCGCGAAGATTGAGTTAATTTCTTCTTGCAACAGACATACTAAACGCCACTACTATGAACACTATTCCATTTATTTGAACGGAACAACACAAAAAAATATACCGGCATGGTATCTACAACAAACACATCGCATTTGCGACTTGCACTACAGAATCTTTCAAGATTCCATCTGAGACTAACTTTGACACAGACAACAAAAATTGGACTTGTTCACTGCATGTCCGCTAAAACTTAATTGTCCTTCCTCAGAACTTTGATTTTCTGTCCCAAGCTCTGTTCCCTCTCCTTTCAGTCACCTAATTCTCTTTTTTGACCAATAAAAAAATATCTAAGCCTCCTACACGTATTTATTAACCAATAGGAAAATCGAAATACATTCTAAATCCAACCTCTTTGGTAGGGAATTATACTCTTTGACCAATAGGGTCATTTAGCCGTGTCAGCGATCCTTACTTAGCTCCAACATTTTGAAGAAAGGTATTGCTGAGTACTCAATTAACACCCGCGCTTTTTGACATTGATATGAACACGTATTTGTATCTAACTACCAGGAAAACTGGAGCCAAAACGAACATTAGCTACATTGTAACTATTTTTTTTACATCACAAACGGAACACAGGGAATCGAATATATGACCGTAAAATACAATAAGGTCTTTCTGTAACAAGACAGATAAACTTCAAATTCTCACGTTTAAATAAATTCCTTACATTCGCTTGGCATATGAAGCTATATTTTTAGGTCTACAGGGTGAGACAAAAATATGTTACGATAAATTTACAATTTGTGGTTTCTGCATAAGGCAAAATAATTGCGTTCTTTTGAACCGTTTCAATATACATATGCTCTCTGAACCAAATGAAATATAATACGTCCCTTGATTTTGTTTCACGGCGAATTCTTTTTCTATGGCGAACTTACCTTAGATTTCTGAGAGTCACTTTCAGAGTCGCTTGACAAAGAACTGCTTGACCTTCTTCGAATCAACATCGAAGTTTGTGAAGCGAAAAACGTGGGCGATCTGGGCGGCGTATGGACCGAACTTCTCGTCGAATCTTTTGACATCTTACGCTCCATAATAGGTACAGGTTCTTGAAGGGGTGGTTTAACCATGGGCGAAGATGTATTTGACCCTGATCCTTCCTTCTTTCTTAACGTTTTCTGGGATTCGCCACCGGTATTTTGGACGAGATCATTTTTAAGAACGTTCGCTTTTTTGATGATGTCCTTCGCAGCTCGTTCCACAGAATAGATGGTTTTCTTTTTCTTTGTTGGTGTTTCGTCGCTCTTCAGATCGTAGAGCATCTTCACTGCCCCTTCGTCCATCAGCAATCTGTCCACCTCACTTAAACCTATACAGAAAGTATGCACTTGTTATAGGTGATGGAGTTTGAAAGTTTTTGAAATAAAATCTAGGGTGTTCGGTAAAAAGAGAGTAAGTCACAAATGGTCAAAATATTATTTGTGTCGAAAAAGACTATAAAGGACCATATCTTTACCTTGTTTATCAATAGAACAAGTCAATGTGGTAATATATACTCACGGACAAAAATATTGCATATGCATGTGGAGTGAAATTTTTTTTGCTGCTTTCCTTAGCCCCCTGTATCATAGGAATAGGATTTTTTTTCCAAATGCGATGTTTTAAAGTATATAAATGCTATAATCGGATTAAAATCTGATCTGGTCTATATGCTGGCCAGTATAATTTTTAAATTAAATCTCATCAAGGTAAGTCTTCACTATGCTAGCGACATGAAGATGTGCATTAGCAGCCATGTCATATCCAATATGGCTTTCAAATGGCAAAACATAATCTTCTAAAATGTTTTCAATGTATGTATCAGTTGGCATTCGCCAATCACCTCCATGTGTTCGGTATGTCCTTTCAAAGCAATACCGCTTTGTAGTACTATACCGCTACCACCAAAATTAACGCTCTGTATGAGGTTACAACTGGCATACTGTTCGCCAACTCTTCTGTAGACGAAGTTTTGTATAGCTTGCTTCCATGTGGTGAACGATATGCCAGATGTAACGTCATACAGAGTGTTAATTTTGATGGTAGCGGCATAGTGCTATGGAGTGGAATTTCTTGGAAAGGAGAGACCGAACTTGTGGAGGTGATTGGGTGAATGACAGCTGATAGGTACATTAAAAACATTTTAGAAGATCATGTTTTGCCATTTGCCAGCCATATTGGATAACAAATTTGTGTTAACGCACCATGACGCAGGTCTTCATGTCAGTAGAATAATGAACACTTACCTTGATGAGATTCAATTTAAAAACTATATTGGCCACCATATAGCCCATATTAAATTTAAATCCTATTATACCATTTACATGATACAATAATACATCCGGAAAAGAAATCCTATTTATATGAGACTGGGGACAGCACAAAAAATCTAAGTTCACGGGATAATTTCAAAATATGCAATAATATTGTCCGTGAGTGTATAATGTCTGGCTAATTGGCTCGGTCAAGGCCATCAAATTAACACAAAAAAATATAGATATAAAATTATTTGGCTGTAGATAAAATTGGTAGCAAATATGCCAATTACATAATTATCGTTTTTTGCTTCTCCTGAAAAGTTGACTAAATTGACTTATATTTCTTTTACCAACGTATAGTGATGAAGTATATTAATAATAATATACTTTTGGATTTTATATCATTCCTAGGTCTGGATCCCGCGTATGAAAAAAAGTAGATTAATAGCAAGCTGAAAATTTGTTAATAGCTTAAGGGTGTCTAGCCGGATAAACTTTGATATATGGGAACACTGGAACAGGGGCAGTTTTAATTGTGGAACAGGTTAAAAATTTGGAACTGTCACACCACGAAAACGGCACATTTATTTTGTCTGACAGAACAGACTTAAACTCTCTGAACAGAGATTAAACTGTCATGCAAAAATCAGATTGCTATTTATCACCTGTCATAATTCCTGTCATTTGACATATTCTACATGTTCCACTCATTAAAACGCCCATTTGGTGATAAATAGCAGTCTGATTTTTGCATGAGAGTTTAATCTCTGTTCGAAGAGTTTAAGTCTGTTCTGTCGGACAAAATACATGTGCCATTTTCGTGGTCTGACCGTTCCAAATTTTAACCTGTTCCACAATTAAAACTGCCCCTGTTCCAGTGTTTCCATATATCAAAGTTTGTCCGACTAGACACCCTTAAGCTATTAACAAATTTTCAGCTTGCTATTAATCAACTTTTTTTTCATACGTGGGATCCAGACCTACCCCACTTAAAAAGCTCTAACCGGAAGTGCCATATCACTAGCCGCGTATTGAAAAGTAGAGCTTGAATCTTTAGTTCCAGCTTTGACGTGATTTCCGGTTAAAAAGTTATGACCGAAAGTTTGGCAAAAATGACTCGGAATTGGTGAAATCATATTATATCAACTGACAAAAATGTAGACGAAGAGTTTAAATATCGACTTTTAGTTCTACTTCCGGTCACATTGGGTGAAAACCTAGGACTTACGAAGTCCAATTACTTGTTTTTACTAAATAATAAACCTACCTCTCTTTGATTTAAGCGGTGTCTTCGGTTTGGCAACAGGTTTCTTGACGATATTCTTCTCAGTAGTATTTTTCTCAGCCGACTTGGGGGTAGTTTTCTGATCAGATTTAATTTTGTCACCAGTGGGAGTTCCCGTTTGCTTTCTGTCACTCTTCTCAGTCTTGGCGCCATAAACTTTGGTAGTGTCAACTATTTTCACTGACGCGGGTTTGGAAGTCTGTTCATCATCCGGATCCCAAATGACCTTCTTTTTGATGACTCTGGAACTTTTAGTGACATAAACATCTGAAGGGAGTGCTAGTGGATCGCCTTTTTCGTAAATTTGGTTGGCGTCGGGATCTTCAAAAGCAGATCGCTTCGGGGATGGGGTGTCGAAATCGTGAATATCAGAGGGTTTCCTTTTCCTAGAATAAGTTTTCAGCACCATGTTGACTTTAACTTGAGGCTCGATCTCCACAGGTTTCTTTTCTATTGGAACAGGTTCGATATTCACAGATTTCTTTTCTATTGGTAAGTCAATTGTAGGCGACGACTTTTTGATAGACTGTGTTTTGGATTTTGATTGTTGTTCCTCTTTATGTTGGTTTTCTGCCTGTTTTGATTGTTGCGGAGATTTCGAAGTTGGTTTTGATGGGGTAGATTGTTTAGGTTTGGGTTTTTCCTCTTTAGTTTCCTTCTTTACCAATGCAGGTGCAGATCTTGAGAAGCGTGGCTTAACTACTTTTTCTGTAGGCTCCTGATGGGGCAGTTCCTGTAGTTGTTGAAGGGCTATTTCACGTTCCAAGAGTTTTAGGTTGCTGTCGTCAGCCTGGAATTAAAAATATAGATTAAATTGATATAATATGATTAGAACTAATAGTTTATAAAATTTCAACTGTTTCCAAACGTTACTAAATATGTGAAAAGATACGAACGACTTGGTGAAAAATGTAGAGAAAACTGAGATGTATTATTGAGATTTGTATTGTGCTTCATTGTAGCTTAACAGTCTTCATGTTCATAAAGAAGACTGTGTTCTCATTCAGACAATTCGCATAATCAATGAATGCTTTCGGTTTTAAGTCACACAGATACCCCAAATCTCCAAGCAAAACAATTTTACGCGGGAAATATCGAACATTAACACTGTGGTACTAAGGCAAAACCCGATATATCAAAAATTATCGATTTTTCGTTTTTATTTATTTTATTTATTTATTTATTTCAACAGTAAACCATTTACAAAAGAATACAAAAAAAAATAGTAAAAGTAAAAGTAAAGATCATGTACAAAAAGCATAAAAAAATCAACGAATAAAAGACAATTAAACAATAAAATTTGTAAAATAACACAGTATATCAAATCACAGAAGATGAAAAATATCACATATATTTAAATCATTAAACTCCCAAGCTGCCTTTTGAAGATATTAATGCTTGGACAGAATGGATCAAGTAGCATGTCATTTCAGAAGCTGAGCATTCTCGACAAGGGAAAATGACGAGCATACTCAGTCCTATGAAAAGGAATATAAAAGAGTGCAGTGTGTCGAGTTCTATGTATTGTGTTTAAGCATCGTTATCCAATAACGAGGGACAATTAATAGCATTGTTTAGAATTTTAAATAGAAACAACATATCCGCTCTCAACCTGCGGTTCTTCAGTGTAGCAATGTTAAATTGAAACATTATTCCAGAATAATCTATGACGAAATTTTCAGTATTTCTTATATTAGTATGTGCTTTATAAGCTAGAGATCTTAGAAACTTCCGCTGAACGCTCTCCAATCCATCAATGTGAACTTGATGAAATGGAGACCAAACAACAGAGCAGTATTCAAGTCCTGAGCGCACTAGAGAGCAGTACAGTAATTTGAATACAGTAGGTAAGAGATCATGACTGTTGCGATAAATAAAACCAAGATTGCGAAATCCCGTTTCCTTAATTTTAAGATAATGGCTTCTAAATGTCAATGCACAATCCAATAATGTGGAAATATAGATGATGACAATGATAAATTGAAAATTTGTTGTAAAGGTTTGCAAAAAGAAAACATACAGTTCTTAATAAGTGCTACAGGTATACCATCGGGCCCTGAAGAAAATATGTAGTTTTTAAACTCATAATTCCCTCAAAAACATCAGTCAGATTAAATTCCAGAGTTTGGATATCTACACTGTACTCTAATTCAAAGTTAGGTAAATTATACTCACTATCATTATATGTACCCGAAAAATAATTGGCAAATAGATTGACTATTTCCTCACCACACTGAGCTATTACATCCCCACCTTCATTAGACATTACATTAGGATAAGCGTTAGACCCACGTGTAGCATTAACATGTCTAAAAAAAAAGAGCGGGGATTGCTTGAAAGATTTGCTTGAATATTCTCTAAATAATTTTTATAACATACTGCTTGTAATGATTTACATCTTTTCCTTAACCTTTAACTACCCGCGCATCAAGTTATAACATAACTACACGCGTGGCGTACTTTGTACGCCACAAGAAAATACACTTAAAAACAGCGAATTTGTTTAATTTTTTTTGAAAAAATACACTTAGTTGTTTGTTATAAACCTTATTCGGCATCAGTGAATACTTGGAGTTCCTTTTCAGTAAGCCAATTGGGATTTATAACTGGAATCATGGAATAACTGGATTCCATGATAAATAAAATTATAATAAAAAAATTTTTTAAATGTGATTTTTTACAGGAGAAAAAGTGTTGTTAACAAAGAAAAATATATTTTTTGCCATAATGACTAAAAAACAATTAAAATAATGTACTTATATTATGACTTATAGTAATATAATCCTGGGGTATATTGTACACCACCGGAAACAACAAATAATAAAATGTAAATTACGATCTTTCCAGAACGCCGATTATAACGAAACTAAAACCAAATTGTAAAGCACATTCCAGTGATAGGTTAGAAAAATAAGCAAGGTCAAAAATTAAATTTTTAAATATATTTCCAGTAGAATTCTTATATGTGGCGTACAAAGTACGCCAGCGTGTGTAGTTAAAGGTTAATACTGAAAATTCCTCATATGAGTTGCCTGATGCTTTAAAATACCGGTGAGCTATTTTTTCTGTATGACAAGTTAAATCAATTCTCGTGAAAACCAAACTGGAAAGTTCAATGATTTAAACCGATTGACAGGAACAAACATACTGAAGACGTCATATAAAATATGGTAAAAATTTTCTATGCATCAATTAATATGTGATACATCTAATACCTCGTTCCAAGGAATTGATGCTAAATGTTCATTTAAAACCTGATAATTACATTTTTTAAAATCATGATAAAATACATCATATTTAAGAAACAAATTTAAATTCGCTGCAGGTAACAATATAGTATAAGCTGAATGATGTTGAGAAGTATTCAATAGAATATTAGTAGAAATCGACACAACTGCATCCCTCTGCGTACAAAAAAGTAGATCTAAAAATTTATTATTAAGGTTAGGCAAAGTATTTACTTGTGACATATTAAGAAAATTGTAGCAAGTACAAATAATATTTGCCGGATAGTGTTGCGGACACTCAACTGTTACACCATCATTAAGATTATACCAGGATGCCTCAGGTAGGTTGTAGTCACCACAAATACAGAACTCACAGTCACTGAATCTATCCGCTAAGTCCAACATACAGGTGGAATGCTCCTCATATAATGACCCAGATATGTACATTGAGCGATAAAGAATATGATGACAAAACCCTACATGGCTAAACGCAACCATGTAACCAGTATGATAAAATTAGTTTCCGATATGTCCACTATTACAACGACGCCGCGAACTTTTAAACTCATCTGCTGAAAAATGAGGTCGATGAGGACCACTAATGACGTGAAACGAGTATTGGGAAAGTGGATACAAGCACTCAGAATAGAAAACATTGGAAGAAACTGATGGGAGCCTAGGTCGAGCTGTGGACGTGATTGGCTAAACAATGAAGTGTGGCAACATGTTTTGGTTTGTAAAAGTAAATCTAGAGGTATCGCTTGAAAAATTGTAAAACATTTATTATTAGACATACAGTGATGAGCGCGCTAATAACCGGCAAAATAATGCAAAAGATGGAAAACATAGTAAGCTGTGAGATAAAAAGAAATGAAACTAGTGGCGGTGGGAAATTTAGCGATAAAAACCTATAAATTTAAATTCTATTTATTGTTTCCCATCTTTAGATCTATCAGAGAAGTATGTCAACTAAAACTGTCACTGTCACAGTGGCAGTTGCCAAACTCGTTCGATACATCTAAAGGTGGGAAACAATAAATAGAATATAAATTTATAGGTTTTTATCGCTAAATTTCCCAACTCCACTAGTTTCATTTCTTTTTATCTCACAACTTAATATGTTTTCCATCTTTTACGTTATTTTGCCGGTTATTAGAGCGCTCATCACTGTATATCAGTCAACCCGTTTGTAAACATTATGAGGATAGAAAAATGCAGTACATATGTTGATAATATTCACACACCAATTATAAAAAAATTTAAAATGATTCAAACTCGCTTAACAATTTGCACACTAAACCACACATAAACAATGTTTTTGTAGAAAACATGTAAACTTTAATATACTTAAGAACAACACCTATTAGATCAAGAAGTCTAAGCCGAAGTTTACTTATTATCTTTTCGTGCGATATTTAAAACCATCTATATTTGTAGGTTATGCACATAAATTCCAAACCAAAGTCAAAACAATAATAATAATAATAGCATGCATTCCAGTTGAGCAACTTTACAAGCAGTGATTAAACTCAAAATTAATAGGTTCAGGTGACTCCAAACTTTTTATTGGCTTATCTTTCTTTTTTGTTCCTTTGATACAAAAGAAATTGTTTATAAGAAAGTTCGGGTACTTATACACTGCTAGACAAAAATATTGTTTATTTGTGTGTTCGGTCAGTTAATTTTCCTTAATTTTTCTGGCATTATTACTAGAGTTCTTGACTTTTAATACTAGTAAGTGTAACTGCACGAGTAACTGTTTTGGATGTAAATCAAGCATTGAAAACTACACTGCGAGGCATAAGTTAGGTATGTATATAGAAAATGTATGCTTATTTTCATAGTTGATTTTTTCGTGAACGGATTAACGGATTCCGCTAATTTTTTTATTATTTTAGATATTTCTTTAGTATTTACACAGCTGTCCGAAGATTTACTCAAACTTCTTTTTTCTACTTATACCGGTTGAAAGAAAAGAAATGTTTTTCTTATGTTTAGTTTGAAACACCCTGTAGAGAGGACGAGGTAGGTACAAATCTAAGTATACATCGGAATCGTATTGTAGTCTTATGTTTTGTGAACATTTTGTTTTTTTAATCTCCCTGATATCTTTAGAAACAAAGAAAATAACAAAGAAAATAGGTGGTTTAACTCTTTAAATTGTTTTTTATCTGAAACAAAACTAAATTAACAAAAAAATAACAGTTTAGATATTAATTTAAAAACAGAAAGGCACATAAAGTAAACAGTTTTTATCAACACCTATAAAAGTTATTGGTCGTCCAGGTAAGCGGTATGCACAACGCAACATAAGAGAGACGAGATTGTTTAATGGAGGCTCTGATGTTTTGGGGTGGAATTTCCCTGAAAGTAATATTAGACAAGGCGGAAACGGCGGGTTCGTTGGGAAAAATATTCCCATGAGATATTTTTGCATAATCACATTCGTGAGACATCCCAGAATAAGGTTCAAGAAGTCGCCCACGAGAAAAGTGGGCCAATTCTTTTTTAATCAAATTGCAGAAATCCATATTTTGGCCCGGTCTAATTTTTTTTTAGGTTTTTTGGACCATTCTAGACAAAAAAGGTCTCTTATAATTTTTCTCTAAAGTTGATCTTTTTCGAGTTATAAGCAACTTAAAATTTAAAAAACGCGAAAATGGCCATTTTTAAGGCTTAATAACTCGGTCAAAAATTATTATTTTAAGAGTCAGATAGTGACTAAATCAAAGTTTAAAGTCGCCGTTACATGATCCTGAAGAAATATGTGTCATTAATTTACTACTAAGCTGTTATTTTTAATTAATAACAATGAGTGGTTGTATCGTATTGACGCTGCTGTAAATGTGAGTGCGAGTAAGATGCACAATTGGACTGCTGGAATAGCTTCTCTCTCACACTCAGCATTTACAGCCCCGCACACGTGCATGGCGCTTATTATTATTACTTAAAAATAACAGCTTAGTAATAAAATAATGACAAAAATTTCTTCAGGATCTTGTAGAGGGGGCTTCAAACTTTGATTTAGTCATATATTGACTTTCATAATAATAACTTTTAACCGAGTTATTAAGCCTTGAAAATCGCCATTTTTCGTTTTTTTCAATTTTAAATTGCTTATAAGTCGAAAACGATCAACTTTAGAGAAAAATTATAAGAGACCTTTTTTGTCCAGAATGGTCCAAAAAATTAAAGAAAAAATTGTTCGGGCCAAAAATATTGATTCTTGCAATTTGATTAAAAAAAAATTGTTAAAAAAAAATTGGCCCACTTTTCACTTGGGCGACTTCTTGAACCTTATTCTGGGATGTCTCACGAACGTGATTATGCAAAAAAATCTCATGGGAATATTTTTCCCTTCGAACCCGCCATTTTCGCCTTGTCTATATGGATTTGGTGTCTACGTGGAGGCTCTTTAAATATCTATAGGTACATTACACATATTTGTTTCTTTGAACTCTCTTTTCCTTTCGCGCTCTATATAGGAAATAATTTCATCTTAGTGGTATGATAAGACATGGCCTCCTCACGTATCGCAGTCGTCAGTTAAAACATACATTAACACATTGAGTGCCACCATGTTAACACAAAAATAGGGTTCCACAGGCCGAAGTTGTCAAAATGAAGAAAACAAATATAAAACATGGTCTTAGTATGCCAGTTTAAGAAAAACCTGTAAAAACATGATTTGGTTGTTATATGACGTCATTTTTAGTATGTATCCAACGCGGATACATCCCTGGCAACACCGTAAGCAAACTGTAAATCACGTGTCCGGCATTTGTTTCAGGCTGGAACTAGTCACAATTTGAAAATTTTGGCAGTAGGTTGTACGTTATCGTTACTCGCGGTGCGGTGTGTTGTTTTCGTAAAAAGTATAGTTTGCTTGATAAATTACTGCTTTTGTGATAAAAAATGGCGTACGAGAAAGAACAAGAAAGATTACAAATACTGATGCAAGAAATGTTGTCTGACGACGAAAATTCGCTTTTTGGAGATGTATACTTATCGGATCACTATTCTATGGAAGGTTCCGAAAGCAGTTACAGTGACTCGTCTTTTGAAAATGTGAAAAAACGCAAACGCAAGAGAGTTAGAGCTGGCAGTTTATCAGCTGAAGGTAAGTGTGAAACTTTACTGGTTTTAGTTACAAATGCGACCAATATTTCTTATGTTGCGAATTTTGGTAGTGGCTATTACACATTTTTAAAATATTATTTTAAAACTAATGGTAGGAGAGCCCAAGCGGGGATTCTTGTAGTTACTCGAGCGCGTACGAAACACGACCCTCCAAGGAGGTGGGGTGGGGGTTACTTGAAAATTTGAAATAGGAGCCCCAAATTTTTATTGCAGATTTGGATTCTTTACGCAAAAATAAGCAACTTTTATTCGAAACATTTTTTCGAGTTATGGATAGATGACGCTATAATCGGAAAAAACGATTGTTATAAATGGAAAATTAATCAAGTATATTCAAATGGGAAATAAGCCACAATTTTACCTAAAAATGATTTTATTAACGTTTCGACGCCCAAGTCGGGTGTCGTTGTCAAAATACAAAATAATACTAAATAAACAAAAATGTTGTTGCTTAGTAAAAAATTCTTCTAATAATTTATTTAATCTGACTCATTTATATCGGCAATTCAGACACGTATTATACATTTTAAAGTAGACGACTTTAAAATGATATTGCCAATATTGATGAGTTGCGTTCCTGGGACGACTTTACTAAAAGATAGTTCATTCGATTACATGAAATCAATCCCAACTCAAGAATATCCGCCACAAAAAATCATAGCATGTGATCTGTCTTTAAAAAGACAACCAAATGCAACGGTGGCACTGAAATTCTCGCGTTAGAGATTCCATAGTAAATCACGAGGGAAAACCAGGAAAAACCTCGTGATACTATATATGGAAAATTAAATTAAAAAATGGCAAGTCCCCACTAAAATGTAAAATTTTACCTAACTTTTTTTGGTTGTAGGACCTAATAATCGCAACCCAATAGGTCCCCACAGCGCTCGAGTGACTGCACATTTAGCATACTTTGCTCTCCTACCATAAGAGATGATTTATCCATTCTAATGACAAATGCTTGTTACAGATATTTCTCTGCCAACTACGAGTAGAGCATCGACTTCGAAAGAAGATTGTGCTAATACCTTAGACAATAACTGTGCCAATACAAGTACCATCTCACAAACAATAGAGGATGTTATTTCACAGTTTGAAGTGGATACATCTACATCTTCAAGTGAAGTGGATATTCCAAATTCAGTGGATGAGCTGACATGGAAACCCGTGCAAGGTAAATGTCTAAAAAGTTTCCATTTTCTGAAGCAAATGCTGTCGTAAAAGCGGAAGTATACGAACAATTTTATAATAAATCACCATATCACTTTTATAAACTCATGGTATCCGATGATATCATAAATCATATTGTGATTGAAACAAATCGTTATGCCGGCCAGAGCAAGCAAAAAAATATTTTACGAAGAGCAAGAATAAACAAATGGGTAAATACTAATCCGGAAGAAATTGAGAGATCTTTTGGAATTATTATGTGGATGGGGCTTGTTCAGTTGCCCAGTATCCAAGCGTATTGGCAGAAATCATTTTTATACCACAATAGAATAACATCGATGATGAGCAGAAATAGATTTCAGCTCTTGCTTCAAATGATTCACTTCAATGATAACAAAGCCGTCGCAGTACATCGGCTTCATAAGATAAAGCCGCTTATCGATCAACTCTTGTTGACATTTCAAGACCCTTTTATTCCCCAAGAAGAGCTTTGCATAGATGAGACGCTTGTGCCCTTTAGAGGGCGCTTATCTTTTAAGCAGTACATAAAAAACAAACGGCACAAGTTTGGTATCAAGCTTTTCAAATTATGTGTCGATAAAGGATACACATATAACCTTAGCGTATACTGTGGTACTGAAAAAATTGAAGGTCAATCGGTGGCAACTGGAGTAGTACTTACACTCCTAAACAATCTGCTTGACCAAGGGAGAACACTCTATACTGACAATTACTATACGAGTGTTGAACTAGCTCATACACTCATAGACCGGAAGACGCACTTAGTAGGAACACTGCGTTCAAATAGAAAGCTCAACCCCAAAGATATTATATCGAAAAAATTAAAGAAGCACGAAGTTGTCGCAGCCGAGAGTAATACAGGTGTTGTTCTGAAATGGAAAGATAAAAGGGACGTTCTAGTTCTTAGTACTAAACACAACGATAAACTTGTAACAGTGAAACAAAGAGGAGGTGAAGTAAAAAAGCCCAAAATAATTGTCGATTATAACAAATCTAAAGCTTTTATTGATCTTTCTGATCAAATGAAAGCATACTCATCATCCCTCAGGAAAGGCCTAAAATGGTACCGTAAATTGGCAATTGAGCTCCTTATGGGCACGGCACTGGTAAACGCATATATATTACATCAAGAGGTAGCAAATGAGAAAATGTCTATCACAAAATTCAAAGAAAATCTTATAATGGAATTATTACATTCTCCGATCGACATACATGAGCCTACAGAACCAGAGGTGTCCAACACAGTCCAACATTATTTAGAAGAAAGTCAAGGTGCTGGTAAAAAAAGAGGCCGATGTGTAAACTGTTATAAGAAAATAGCACAAGAGACGGGTACAAAAGCTGCAAAATCTCAAGCCACCCAAAGTAAATTTAGATGTGTCCCATGCGAAAAATATTATTGTTTAGCGTGTTTTTTTGAGAAACACAAATGCTTTAAAAACTGATTATGCTAACTCTTTTCTCTAAAAGATGCTTTATTTACCTAGAGAATTATTTCGTTTTTGTAAGTTTTATAAAAAAGAATATTACTTAGTTTAGTGTTTTGAAGAACATAAATGTTTTGTAGTTATTTTTTTATGTATCTTTATATCTTTTTTTAAGTATCTGTATATTTAGAAACAGTTTCATTTCGTTTATTTTATCGAAAAATACTATCTTTTAATTTGTTTTTTTTTTTAACCCACAAATGTATTATTATATTTTTTTTGTATAAAATAAATAAATTGTGTCATTTCCCTTTTTTTGTTTAAAAATATGTCTAGGCAAAAATAATCGCAGTACCTGCAGGCCAACCACAGTTTTGGGTTTCGTAGGCCACTACTTACAAGCACATACGGATGTACACGGCTTAAAATACAAAAATACATGTGCATCCACATTGGATACACGCGGCCACTAAATCAAAGTGACGCGTGTATCTATGTTAGATACGCGTGGCACTCAACGTTGTTAAAGAGTAAAACCGTCTAGTTTCTCTGTTATTAAAGATATCAGAGAAATTAAAAAAAAAGAAGATTGACAAAATATGAGACTACAACATAGCATCGATGCATAACCACCTTTTTACGTTTTCCTCCCTACAGGGTTTCTCAAACTTTTGTTTCGGTTAAAATACATGTTAAACTACAAAACCGTATATTTTCTTTGTTTTTAAAGATATCAGGTACATTCAAAAAACAAAATGTTCACAAAACATAACACTACAATACGATTCCGATGTAAACTCAAATTTGTACCTCGTCCTTCCTACAGGGCGTTTCAAACTTAACATAAGAAAAACATTTCTTTTCTTCCACCCGGGATAAGTAATAAAAAAGAAGTTTGAGTAAATCTTTGCACAACTGAATAAATACTAATCAAAAAATTAGCGGAATCCGTTAATCCGTTCACGAAAAAATCAACGATGAAAATGTGAATACATTTTCTATAACCTTAACTTATGCCCCGCAGTATCTATGTGCAGTATTATAGTCGGTGTATGAAAGAGAAAGTATTCGAAATAATGAAATAACAAATAATCTAATTTGACAATGATATAACAAATTTTACATTATTTGTTATTTCATTATTTTGAATAATTTGCTTGCTTGCTGAGACGTTCTAGTATTGTGGAGTTTCGAATCTTCTCCACCCAAGACACTTTTACGATTCTTCTATAGCACCACATTTCGAAAGCCTCAAGGCGATTTAAATCGATTTAATTCACAGTACAGGACTCGACACCATAAAGTAAGACAGAGAACACGTAGCAGCGAAGTGGGCGGATCCTCAATGCCAATTTTAGGTCTCTGTTACAGAAAACCTTGGACATCCTTCTAAAAGCAACTCTGGCCTGCTTTATCATAGATTTAATTTCGCCGTGAGTCTCTGCGTTACAATTTAATTGATATCCAAAGTAAACAATTTGATCAACTTGCTAAGTTTGGTATTGATCTGTATCTTTTTCTTTGATTTTAGAAATACTCGCGAATAATGAGAAGGGAAGTATATGAAGGACAAAGTACCTCGAAGTAGGCAATGAGGTCAGAAGATTAGTAAAAGTGGCATTAAAAAGAACAAACGGCATAGTAAAAATGGCATCAAAAATAAATAACGCAGAAACACACATAATGATCAGAATTTTGAAGTTACATAGTGCAAAAAATCCAACATTACATCTTTATAGCCAAAGCACGGATGTTTGTTTTTTTTGGAAAGGCCTAACCTCAACAACTTGGTAACAACAGTATTTTCAGTAGTAATTGCACGAGAGCTCTAAAATTATCGATTTGTTTCTCGAGCGACACTGACATTTTTAATTTCACGGCCCAAAGGGTAGTGAAATTATGTCAAAGTGGCACGAGGGCAACAAGTCGATAATAATTTTAGAGATCGAGGGTAATTCGCTGAGATTATTTCATAAATGAAACTGTCTTTTTAAATCATTTTAACTAATATTTTTTTGATATCTTCACCTGAATATTTGCTAAATGTGTTTCTTGATGTTCTCTGTGACAAGTTGTAAAACATTAATTGTCATTAATGCCACTGAATATTCATTTTTGCATAGTAACGAAGGGCATCTGACGCAATGCTTGACGACGAGATATTATCAAAAATTATCAGTAGTAATTACACAAGAGCTCTGAAAGTATTGAATTTTTCCCGAGTGACACTTTGACCGTTTTAATTTTGGTCAGAATCTCCTATGAATGAAATAATCACTTTAATTTTTATTTCTGTAGCTTTCTATTCGTCAGAATCTCCTATGAATGAAATAATCAACAAAATTCTTAAATAATATTTTTAAAAATGATTTCTGGAGTGGAAATCGAAACATGTAATTTTAATTAGAATCAATTGTGGCTCAATCCCATATAAAAACAATAACTTACATGCCACACGAAAACAGTTTTAGAATCTTATTAAAACGAAAGTTAAAACTCATTTTCAATAATCTGTAAAATAATATAGGGTGTCCCAAAATACCAGAACGGTCGAATATTCCGTGAAATGAACATCACATCGAAAAACCGAAAAATATGTATTCAATTATTTTTCAAAAATCTATCAAAGAACACTAAACACGACCCCCACTCCACCCCCTGGAGGTGGGGTAGGGGACAACTTTAAAATCTTAAATGGAAGTCCCCAGTTTATATTGCGTAAAAGGAAGCAACTTTTATTCGGGGGATTTTTTCGAATTGTGGATAGATGGCGCTATAATCGGAAAAAATGATTGATCATAATACCATAGGTATAGGTAAATTATTGAAACGGTCTAATATCTCGAGAAATACACTTCCAAATGAAACATCAAAAAAACCTATCGAATGACATGAAAACATGACCCCCACTCCACACCCTGGATGTGAGGTGGGATAACTCTAAAATCTTAAATTGGAACCCCGTTTTTTATTACAGTTTTGTATTCCTCATGAAAGAATAATAACATTTATTCGAAACATTTTTAGAATCATTGTTGATAGATGGCGCTAATAAATCGTATTTTTTCGATTATAGCGCCATCTTTCAACAATTCTAAAAAATGTTTCGAATAAATGTTTATTTCTTCATGAGGAATCCAAATCTGCAATAAAAAATGGGGGTTCCTATTAAGATTTTAAAGTTACTCCCACCCCACCTCCAGGGGGTGGGGTGGAATGTCAGTTTTGGTGATATTCGATAAATTTTTTGAAAAATATCAAAAAGTATTTTTTGGGTTTTCATTTGAAATTGTATTTCTCGAGATATTAGACCGTTTCTATAATTTACCTATGGTATCACGATAAATCGTTTTTCACGATTATAGCGCCATCTGTCTTCAATTCGAAAACATCTCGAATAAAAGTTTCTTACTTTTACGTAAGGAATCCAAATCTCCAATAAAAACTGGGGTTTCCAATTAAGATTTTAGAGTTACCTCCCACTTCACCTCGAGAGGGTGGAGTGGAGAGTCGTGTTTGGTGTCATTCGATAGATTTTTGAAAATTATTGAACAAATATTTTTTTAGTTTTTCGATCCGATGTCCATTTCACGAAATATTCGACCGTTTCGCTACTTTTGGTACATGTATATGAAATATCAATAAAAACTAAAATTCCTTACTTCATTCTCTTGACTTTCTTTTTGGACCACTGGAATATCTTCTCCATCCCCATCACCCTCTAGAATAGCTAGCAAATCGTCATCATTTTCTATTTTTTCATCATCTAGAGCAGATATTTGACTTGGTTCATGTTTTGGACATAGAGGATCATCTTCATTATCTGACTGCTCATCCTGTAGTGGTTCTTCCTTCGGCTTTTTCCCTAATACATTCTAGATGCATGGAAAAGAAGACAATATTTAATTTATAATAGTAAACAATAGTATTATTTATTAAGTTATGTCTAAAGTTAATAAAATGGCATAACAGCATATATTAACACTCCGTTCGACGACACGGTGGTCTGTCAGGCCAAGGTTATGACATAAAACGTTAATTAAATTAATAATCTACATTGTGGATTTTCAGTACCTTTCATAAAAATGAAAACCTACATTTTACATTACCTATATTTTATAAAAAAAAAATAGTTCTATTTTTTTCAAAAAAATTATTTTGTCCTGATAAACCCCCATCGTTCATTTATGTAAGTTTTTCAAACTTATACCAAACATAATAATCCTAATACGGAATATACTAAACAACGAAGACAATTTACTAAAAAATTAGTAGACCTAGTAAATAGTTATTTTCCTAACTAGTGCGGAAAGTGATACTTTCACGCACGAGACTGCCGTTGACCCGAACGACGCGATAGCGGAGTTCGGGCAAGCAGTCGAGTGCGGGAAAGACACTTTCCGCATGAGTTAGGAACAATATTTTTTCTAAGGCCGTACGTTTGGAAAAAAGCCACAATTTTTATTTAGAAGTGAAAATATACAAATTAATTCTTTAACAAGGTTGTCAGAACCAAACTTTCAATATAATGGGTTGCCACGACGACGATATTGGTTTCCATGACGACGATTCAAAACCATTGTAATTGTCTACTGATCTGACTTTTAAATATTATGTAAAAATAATTTTATTTCATCGAATTATCAGTAGTAATTGCACAAGAGCTCTAAAATTCTATATTAATTTTAGAGATCGAGTGCAATTTGTTGCGATTATTTCATGAATAAAACTGTTCAACAAGAAAATTTTATTGTAATTTATTTATGTAAGTACAAATTAGTACACACAGTTGTTATAAATATTAATTTGACGGTTGAAAGTCATCACTTTTATAATTTTTAAAACATTAATTGTCATTAATGTCAGTGAATGTATTTTTTCGTAGCAACGAAGGGCATCTGACGTAATATACTTGACGACGGGAAATTACCAAAAATTATCGGGTATATCACAAGAGAGTGAGAATAAATTGAAAATAGTGCGACACGACAGTATTTCGAAAATTTGTTGTTTGGCAATAGACACGTTTTTCCCTCCCCATCTTACCCAACAAAATATGGAGAAAACCAGATGCAAAAAATCCGTAAGTTAAGGTGGAAGCTATCGTGCTAAAAACTGAATGGTCGCACGTCACACGGCCGCTAACGATGCTCTTGGGACACCGGGCGAAATCCCATTGAAAATTAGCCTTGTTCCTGTACGCGGGGCTCTACAGGAATCGACAACGATCCCCAGCTACTCGTGGGAATAAATATGAATACTCACCAACATGCAAGGCAAGCACGGTGTTTAAATGCCACAAACCCGACCAGTGTAAACCAACCCTATTCAAAGTGCGTCAAAAATATAAACCTCAACATCGCCACATATAATGCTCGGTCGCTCTCTACCGAAGAAAGGTTCGAAGAAATGGAGGAAGAACTTTCAAAAGTGAATTGGGATATTGTGGGTATCAGCGAAGTTAGAAAAAAAGGAGAGAATCTTATCTCACTCCCATCAGGCCATCTGTGGTACTACAAAGGAGAAGAGGAATCGACAGTCGGAGGAGTCGGCTTCTTTGTTCACAAAAGAATTGCGAACAGAATTGTGTCAATAAACCAAATATCAACAAGGGTGGTCTACTTAAACATCAAAATGAGCACCAGATATATCCTAAAGTTCATTCAAGTATACGCACCTACTACAGGCCATTCAGATGAAGAAGTCCAAATATTCTACGACCAAATATCCTGTGCAATCAAGGAAAATCCTGGCCACTTCTTAATAATAGGCGGTGATTTCAACGCCAAAATAGGTACCATGGAAGACCCCTCTGAAATAATATTGGAAAATTTTGGAAGCGAAGGCAGAAATGATAGAGGCAAACAACTGTTAACTTTTCTTTTGGAAAACAATCTCTATCAAATGAACAGCTTCTTTAAAAAGAAAAAACACAGAAGATGGACCTGGGAAAGTCCAGATGGAAAAACAAGGAACGAAATCGACTATTTCTTAACAAATAAAAAAGAATTATTTAAAGACGTAAATGTGTTAAACCAGTTCAGCACAAGCAGTGATCACAGGTTAGTAAGAGCTAAAATAACGATATCGATCGAAAAGGAAAGACTCAAAATGATAAATAAGAAACACCCAAAGAAATGGGTAAAACCAACTAATATTCAGGAGTTCGAAAAATATATTAATGATACATTGAAAGATACAACAACAACAGACATTAATATACTGAACAAGCAAATAATCACCACAATACAACAGGCTCAAACTAAATACTGTCCAACAAACCAAAAAGATGAAAAACTAAGTCAACCTACTAAAACCCTTATAGAACTAAGACGACAGATGAAAGGAGATACAAGTTCCAGCAAAGAAGCGCTAAATCAAATAAATAAGACTATCACAAAGTCAATAAGAAAAGACATAAGAAACTACAATGTAGAAAAAACAAAACAAGCAATAGAGCAAAATAAGAACATGAAAGTTTTGAAGAACGTAAGCGTACAAAAAGGAAAAATAGAAATCAACAAACTAAGAAACAGAACTGGAAAAGAAACTACAAACAGAGATGAAATATTAACAATAGTCTAAGAGTTCTACACAGAGTTATACAAATCAAGAAAAAAAGATGACAATGCGCAACCTCCAATTACAGTAAAAACTGGGGTATTAAATCAAGGATCGGATTTAATGCCCGATATATCAAAATCAGAAATCAAAGAGGCTCTGAAGAAAATGAAAAATAATCGAACCCCAGGTGAATATGGAATAGTATCAGAAGCACTAAAAATTGGAGGAAATATACTATGTACTTGAAAAAATTAAACAACTTTTCAATATCTGCCTTCACAACGCCAATATTCCAACAGACTGGAACAACGCTACTATGATTCTATTACACAAAGCAGGAGACAAAGCCAATTTAGAGAATTACAGACCGATTAGCCTCCTCAGCCATTTATATAAGTTATTTACGCGAATAATAGTTAAGAGAATGGAAAGAAAGTTAGAGACTTATCAACCAAGAGAACAGGCAGGATTCCGAAAAAATTACGGAACAAATGACCATCTACAAAGTATAAAAACCCTGATAGAGAAAGTAGTGGAATACAATAAACCCCTAGTTCTAGTTTTTATCGATTTTCATAAAGCCTTTGACACAGTTGAACTTAGCAAAATATTACAGGCGCTTAAAGAATGCAGGCTAGATTATAGGTATACAAAATTATTACACAAAATATACTTACAGGCAACAACCACTGTCAAATTACATACTAACAGTAATCGCATAAAAATAGAACGGGGGGTTAGACAAGGAGACCCAATGTCACCTAAACTTTTTAATACGGTCTTAGAACATGCTTTCAAGAGTTTGGATTGGATGACAAAGGGAATAAAAATAGATGGAGAATACCTAAACAACTTACGTTTCGCCGATGATATAGTCATAGTAGCTGAGGATCTAGGTATGGCAAGAGAGATGGTACAAGAACTCGTTGTAGCTACAGAAAATGTAGGTTTAAATATAAACATCTCAAAAACAAAAATAATGACAAATTTGGTACCCAACCAGAACATCAGTATTGGTGGGAAGGAAATAGAACTCGTAGATAGATATAAATACATGGGACATGAAATTACGATTGGCAGGGATAACCAGACTCATGAGCTGAAGAGAAGAATCGGTCTT
This sequence comes from Diabrotica virgifera virgifera, assembly GCF_917563875.1. Classification (NCBI taxonomy): domain Eukaryota; kingdom Metazoa; phylum Arthropoda; class Insecta; order Coleoptera; family Chrysomelidae; genus Diabrotica; species Diabrotica virgifera. The sequence goes on along the minus strand of NC_065443.1, from coordinate 252,421,992 downwards.
GGGTGGGCAGCATTTGGAAAACTGAGAGAAACTTTTAAAAGTGAGTTACCCACATGTCTAAAGAGAAAGGTATTCGATCAGTGCGTCCTCCCAGTCTTGACGTACGGATCAGAAACACTTACCTTAACTAAAGCCTCGGCTACCAAACTAAGAGTCACGCAGAGAAGAATGGAGCGGTCAATGTTAGGAATAACTCTGCGAGACAAAATCAGAAACGAAGAAATCAGGAGAAGAACAAAGGTGACTGACGTCATCGAGAGGATAGCCAGGTTGAAGTGGAGATGGGCAGGACACGTAGCCAGAATGACAGATGGGCGATGGACGAAGAGGTTATTGGAATGGAGGCCAAGAGAAGACAAGAGAAGCGTCGGTCGACCGCCTACAAGATGGACTGACGACTTAAGAAAGGTAAATAAAAACTGGATGAGGGCGGCGCAGGATAGATGGGGTTGGAAACGAGGGGAGGAGGCCTATGTTCAGCAGTGGACTTTTGAGGCTGGATGATGATGAATAGACACGAGAGCCCGCAGGGCTCGAGTGGCTATTGCCCAATGACAACAAATTTGAGTAAAAATGAAGCATTATTTTCTTATTTATTCTTACTGTCGTGTGATATTCGTAAGATTATTTTTTAATACGTATATTATGGTTATTTTCTTAAATGTGACAGTTGTCAAAACTAGGAAACTGGTTGCCATTAAACAGAAACAATCTACTTAAAAAAATCTATCGGTAATTTTCTACAGTAGATAATTTTCAGTATAATTTTAATCTGATTGGACAGAATTAAACACGTGATCAAATATCTTACTATAGGATTGAAAGTTAAAATCATCAAAAAATAATCGATTTAATTTAGATTTATGTAGCTTTCTATTTGTCAGAATCTCCTATGAATGAAATAATCGCGCTAATTTCATTAAAACATGAACACAATAAGATAAATTTGAAATAAATTAGTAAATAATATCTAAATATTAGTTTATTGCATGTATCATAATATATTATAATGCTACATTACAAGGTATTTTACTTTCACGCACGCCGTGCGGGAAAGTGCAACTTTCGGAAACGAAATGCGTGCGCGAAAGTGGCTCTTTTAGCACGGCCGTAGAAAAATGTTATTTCAATCTAGGGCTGCGCGGTACTGTGGCGTTGTTCAGTTTTGTCGAATTTGACCAAATGGCAAAAGTTTTGGTCGTGTGTGCGGGTGCGTCCAACAAAATCGTACAATTTGACCACAGTGAGACTGGCCTGTCTGCTGCAGTAGGTACTGCAGAATCGATATCGATATCATCAACGATCTTGTCGAACGACACCCTAGTACCGTGAGTGGCCGGCTTTAAGCCGCGTCCTCATTGAGTCGACATTGTCGAGCGACTCTGTCTATCGACTGAGTGTGTACGCGGCAATCGACCTTGTCGATCGACAAAAGATGTCGATCGACGTATCGACTGGTTTTCCATGCTCTGTCGGTAAAATCAAAGGGTAGTCGAGTCGAATCCGAAGTGTGGACGTGCTAGCTAGCATTCGACCTTCGACATTGGTAAAAATAATTCAGTGTGCGCGCGGCGTAGTCTCAGCCGCATCCAAAGTCTCGTGTTTTGTACTTGTCGGCAAAATGGAATGGAAAAAAGAAAAAGTGATGCATTTATTGAAGCGTACAAAAAAAAACAAATCTATGAAACACTAAAAGCAAATATTATAAAGACTGAAAAATTCTGAAACTACCGTTAATTCAAGGTTCAATATATTGATATCATCCTTTTTCAAATCTTCCATCAGATTACTACCGCTATACCGATTTCTACTTTGAAGACTTGGCCTATCCCAAAATCTTCTTTTACGCTATGATTTACGGTTTTTAGTTGTGATAATAACACAAGAGGCACAAACAATAATGGCGTTATCTTCGTCACACATTTTCGTTTCGACTGTCGACAAATATTCTGCCTACCTGGTGTGGACATGTGAAGCTTTTTCGATTTTTCGGTCGACATGCGGCTTTTCATTCGTATATTTGACAGGCTAGTAGCTGGTATATAATCCTCTGGAATACCGACGCAAAACATTATTGCACATTTGGCAAATGTTGTCTTATACATGGATCAAATTGTAGCCTGCTGTGAGGAATGTATTTAGCAAAAAGCCTTAGAAACTGTCCGCGTGATTAATTTTTTTTGTATGTTTGGTGTAATAGAATTTTGCTGAACTCTTTGTATTTCTTATACGCCAGCCAATGAGAGCAAGAACAGGATATTAACTCCGAATTCTATCCTACTGCATCGATTTTAATGAAATTTTGGGAATTGACTCTACTTATATCCTAATTCAAAGTCAACTCTATGCAGATGTGTGCTTTTATCTTGGGAGCGGTTGCCATCCCTTCAAGGGAGTGGAAAATTTTTTGGTCAAAATAACCACGGAACTGGCTAAAGAACCTAATTCTAAGCAAAAACTGTTCGATAATGTTTTTTTGAAAACTATATATATTTTTTTACTTATTCGTGGTTTAAAATGGACCATTTTCGTTCAAAAATGATATTTTTTCGGACGTTTTTTTGCGAATACCTTCTATTTATAATACAAAAGAGATATGGTAGGTGAAAAGATTTTTTTTGGTGCATGCTCAAATGGGTGTATTCAACTTGAAATAATAGAGAAACGGTTGAGTTTAGGTGTATAACGCTACTAATACCTATTATAGTGCTTGAAAAGGTCTTTAAAATGAGCAATATGAAATGTCCATTACATTCAAAATAAGCGAGATATGCTGCAAAAAAGATTGACGACTAATGTATTTTAAGAAAAAATGAGAAGTATTAACCCCTCATCCACCAGAATTTAAATGCATCGTTTTCCTTCTACAATACTTTTTATTATAGTGCTATTTCTATGTTAAAAAATTTAAACGGGTTTAAAATGAATGATTTTTGGAAAAAATAAGATCAAATTATAGAGCGCATTTTTAAATTTTCTTAAAAATCTTCCTTTTTCTCCATGTAACTTAAATGATAAGAGATACAGTAATGAAAAACCAAAACAAAATTTTTATATAAAAAAGCTTACATTTTTGTAGAAAATCTTTTTTTGTATCTCTTATTATGTTCAAGTTACATGGAGAAAAAGAAAGATTTTAAAGAAAATTCAAAAATGCGCTCAATAATTTGATCTTATTTTTTTTTTCAAAAATCATTCACTCTAAACCAGTCCAACTTTTTGAACATAGAAATAATATTATAATAAAAGGTATTGTAGAAGGAAACTAATGCACTTAATTACTCATTTTTTTCTTAAAATACATTAGTCATCAATTTTTTTGCGGCATATCTCGTTTAGTTTGAATGTAATCAACATTTAGTATTGCTCATTTTAAAGGTCTTTTCGAGCACTACAAAAGGTATTAGTAGCATTATACACCTAAAATCGACCGTTTCTCTGTTATTTTAAGTTGAATACACCGATTTGAGCATGCATAAAAAATAATTTTTTTTTTTCACCTACCATACCTCTTTTTGTATTATAACTAGAAGATTCATAAGGGAACGAATCTCTTTGTTTTTTATAAGCTAGGTACAAAAATGTTTTATATAGTTTTTTTTTAGTTAGATGCATAGTTTTAAGTTATTCGCAAAAAAACCGCCCGAAAAGATGTCATTTTTCAATGAAAATGGTCAACTCTCAACCACGAATAACTCAAAAAGTATTGAGTTTTCAAAAAAATATATACAAGAGTTTTTGCTTAGAATTAGGTTCTCAAGCCACTTCCGTGATTAGTTTTACCAAAAAAATGTCCACTCCCTTGAAGGGGTGGGAACCGCCCCTAAGATAAAAAGCACCATAGTATATATGGTAGACTTTATTTCTTGAGCTATTCCCTACTTACTGTGAAAATATCAAGTAAATCGATGTAGTAGGATGGAATGTGGAGCCAAATACCTACATTGACTTCCCTATTAGTAGAGTTTGACTATTGTTTCGATAAGTTTTTGTAAAATATAAGAATAATTTGACTTTTTACGAAAGGTTGGGAGTTCGAATCCTACCAGGGGCAGAAATTTTTCATTTATTATAAATTAATAAATGGAAAATAGTTTCTGTCCTTGTGGGATCGGTACTCACCGGAGGGACCGCAGACGTTCGGAAACAATTAGCGTCTCTTTGTAAAGACAATGACGTCGACTTTGCAAAGTAACAAGACACTTACTCAACACACACACTACACATTACTCCCCTGACTTAGTGATAAGTTATACAATTACGTGGCTAAAGGTTCTAGTTCTAAACCAAAGCCAGAATCAGAGAAAAAAAATTGACTTTTTTAAGTGTGGTAAGCTGTCAAAATTAGGTCAAATATACTTATCACATTTTTTTTGATATATTATTATTTTAATTTAATATAAGGTGGGCATAAACAATAAACAAACAAAATATTTCCATCAGGGGGAAGAAAATATCCCATAAATACAAATAAAAATATTGTGTTTCAAAAATACTAATTAAAATAAAATAAAAATATAGCCTTATTTTTGTTCCCAATAGTCCACCGTCACGCGGTTTTGTTATTTAGACGTCGTCGATCGAAGTGTTATTAGTTATTGTATAAAAAATTTGCAACAGCTCTAAGTTTCAATGTTTAAAATTTATTAACCTAAGCCGGACTTGGGGTATTAAGACCAAATAAGAAAAGTACGCCTGCAAATAAAATCAATAAATTCGCACATAATCTGACTTATCTTTATTGTTCTGCAAAATACATATGCAACTTTGAGATAAGAGCTTGAGTCACCATCACCAGTCATCAGTAATTATGTGATTGTTTAATTTTTATGGACTTGCAATTGAGCAAAAGAATGTAACATAATAATTTATGAGTCTCTTAATGTAGATAAATATGTAAACAGTAATTTTCAAGAAATGATAATCTAAAAATCTGATTACTATTATAGCTATTATAGTCTTGAACTCAACATTTTGTTTCAATTTCTATTTAAAAAGGAGAAAATGTATCTCAGGGTAATACACTATATCAATAGCGCTTGAGTTCGGCTTTCAAATGGTGCCTAACTGGTCAGGATCGGACATACACATGGCTCAGTATATCCGAAAAAATGAACTTTGAAAACTTTGGTTTTTCGACAATTACTCAAAATTTCCACCAACGAATTACACCAATAACTGAGCGTTTGTAGGAGGACTCTAGACGCGTCTAACGGTGTATACGTCATATCTGGGAAATTTCGAATATTAAAGTTATAGGCCTCTAAGTGTGATCTAACCATTTCATATCAAAAACGGTTTTTCAACACTAAATCTATATTTGACCTTGGGTACATCAGACTTAGACACTACTTGTCAACCTTTCAAACTCATTTTTAGTTATTAAAATCGGTTAAACCGTATAGAAGTTGTCAAGCTCCAAAAGTATAATCCATTTAACCATTATCGCCGAAATGGTTTAGTGGTTATGACCCTAAGCTTATCAGAGTTCATTTTCCAGCCATCCCAATATTTTTTCAATATATTCCGAATAAAAAATTCTAGTGTACATTCAATGGACATAAAGAATTATATTGAAAAAATCAGGTTGCCCTATCACAAGTTTAGTGTCGTAATCACTAGACCATTTGGCCGATAATGCGTCAAAAGGGGCCATTTATAACGCTTAACGTGTAATCGAGAAACATTACATTCAAGTTCATACATTTAATTTAAAAAAAAAATTGATACAAACTCCAGATACAAGAATAAAAACGGTGTATCTAGGTGTACGCAAATAAAAAAGTTAGGTACACGCGAAACGTCATCAAGTCAGTGACGTCACTATTTAGCGTGCACTGTTACTGGTTTTTTGCATACACGCTAACTTAAGCCGCGTGTATTGCTGTGGTATTTAAGTATACACCGCGAGTATCGGAGAGTCAGAGAGTGTTAGAATTTGTTTAATCGCGTTGTATTTACACTTTCATATTTATTAGTAAAGAGATTTCTTATTTTTTATTTGTTTAGTGTTTGTTTTTAAATTAACTGTGGAGTGTGGACAATTATTTAGTTATTTTAATGAGTTTAACAATATTTTAAAACAGTATGCAGTATGAAAAAGATAAGAGACTATAAATTAATATATTTTTTTTTTAGTTATTTATAAGAGAAATAGTATTACCGTCCAAAATTAAAATAAAAGGAAGACCTAAAGCTTTCAGAATAATAATTAACTTATTCTGAAGCTGTTTCCTTGTGGCATTTTTGTAATTAACTATTCTAAATGGGGAATAAGCCACAATTTAACTAAAAAAGAATTTTATTAACGTTTCGACGTCCAAACCGGATGTCGTTGTCAAAATACTACTTAAATATTAATAAATTAAACAAAAATGTTGTTGCTTAGTAAAAAATTTCTTCTAATAATTTATTTAACCTGACACCTAACCTTTGTATTTTGACAACGACATCGGATTTGGACGTCGAAACGTTAATAAAATCATTTTTTTAGTTAAATTGTGGCTTATTTCCCATTTAGAATAGTTGATTATAATAATTAACTGACGTATAAAAATTATTTTAACAATATTTTGTACACGTCATGTCAACTAAATACATATTTATTTTGCTAACCTGAATATATACTTTTATAATATACATTGATTTAATACAATTAAGTTTTAAACATCTCAATAGTTCTGCTTCCCTTCTCTTAATAATAAATATTTTTCTATCAAACAATCACTAAACATATCAAAATAGCATGTACCAAAATATACAGTCACTGCGCACGCTAAATAATGACGTCACTGGCTTGATGAAGCTTAATTCGCGTGTACCTAACTTTTTTATTTGCGTACACGTTAGCGTGTACCTAGACACAGCGGAATAAAAAACCGCCAACCGCCGTAAAAATGAGTGGCGCGCACAATATTACAGCAAGAGCTGATATGAATAGTACGTGACGCAAAAATGTATTTTCATATTGATGGAAAATAAAACTATAGTTTTATTTTGAAAGATTTTTCCATAATAATTGCTAAATTTGAAGTAAAACACGCCACAAAAGAGTAGGTACCTTTGATAACGTTTGCAGTTCGAGCCTCTTTTGTGGCGTATTTTACTTCAAAAGCATATATTATGGAAACATATTTCAGAATAAAACCAGAATTTTATTTTCCATCAAAATAAAATACATTTTTGCGCCACGTAAAAATATTCATATTAGCTATTTTGTACTGGAATATTGTGTGCGCCACTAATTTTTACCGCGTTTAGCGGTTTTTTATTCTTGTACTGTATTACACAATTAACTTAAAAAAATGTCAATTACCATGGAAATCGATAAAAAGTTAAAACAACCAGGTAAACATTTTCACATTTCACAAAATTCATGACAAACATTTCACCAATAAAGTCTTCTCATGGGTAACGCCCTACATTTTTGAGTGTTGATACAATGACTAAAATAGCTGACTGCATCGATACAGAGCATTGCATCAGAACAATAGAGTGTCATGAAAGAATATGCCAAGGTTGCACGCAGCAAGAAACTCGGCAGTTGATAAGATTCTCAATACATCTATGGCGATTACTAGCCAAATGATAAAGTTTCTTTAAAAAAAAAGCTATCAAACCAAAATTGATAAAATTGATTTAAATTTTTATTTTTTTTTGCCTGAAGTGTTTTGAATATTAAAAAAAAACAAAAGTAGTATAATAGTAGTAATAATATAATGCTACAACCGTATTATAAAAATAAAAATGTCAAATAATAAAAACAAAAAATAGGGGAGGCAATACAGTCGACTCTCGATAACTCGAACCTCAAAAGTCGAATTCTTTGATAACTCGAATTTTTTCCGTTCCCTTGAGAAAACCTGCCTAAGTCGAAAAAAAACCATGCGTAAGTCGAATTAATTTTGCACCCGAATTTTACCTTAATAACTAGATAGAAAAATTTGTATGTTAATTTTTATTAAGTTATTTCAATAAAAATAAATCGATAATATCCACACTTATAAGGAATATGAACCAAAAGCACCCCACATTTTAACCAAACTACGAAAAATTAAGCAATCAATTCTAGTTCACTCATCTCTTACAAGTAAATCTCTTATACAGGGTGTCCAGAAACTCTACCGACAAACGAAAACAGCAAATTCCTCAGATAATTTTAAGACAATTTAAAACGAAAATTGGTACACATATTTATCTTCCAGCGATAAATCGATTCCATCCATTGTGAATTTCTAGTACCAGTCATAGGCGTCCGTTTTGGGTGGGGCAACGGTTATTTTATCACATAAATGTTTTCTCTTTAACTATTAAGTATTTTTGATACTGGATTATTAAATTGTGAGGTATTCTAGTACTAAAAGATACTCTTGGTTTAAGTCGGTAGGACACGCCGTTTTCTAGAAAAATAGATTTGAAAATTTTTCGTTTCCTGAATTTGAAAAAAAATTTCAAAAAAAAACGGTGTATTTTACCTTAAAGCAAAAGTAACTTTTAGTACTGGAATACCTCATAATTTAATAATGTAGTGTCAACAATTCTTAAAAATTAAAGACAAAAAAGGTAAGCAATAAAATAACCGTTGACCTACCCAAAACGGACGCATATGACCGATACTAGAAATTCGCAATTAATGAAATCGATTCATCTCTGGAGTATAAATAAACGTACCAGTTTTCGTATTTCTAAATAGTTTATTTTTTAATTTTTTTTTGATATTCAAAAAACGAAAAATTCTCAAATCAATTTTTCTAGAAAACGGTGTATCCTATCGACTTAAAGTAAGAGTACCTTTTATTACTATAGTACCTTACATTTTAATAATCCAGACTCAAAAATGCTTAAAAATTAAAAATAAAAAAGTTATGCGATAATATAACTGTTGCCCTACCCAAAACGGACGTCTATGACCGGCACTAGAAATTTGCAATGGATGGAGCCGATATATCTCTGACAGATAAATATGTGTACCAATTTTCGTTTTGTAACTAGAAGCGTTCTGGAGATATTTAAGAAAAACTAATTACCAGACGCCATCTTCAAAATAGCTCTAGCTCCTTTAGGAAGCATTTTCGGACTATGTATATATATGTATATGAATTGGATTAAATTGTCTTAAAATTATCTAAGAAATCTCCTGTCTTCGTTTGTCGGTGGAGTTTCTGGACACCCTGTATAAGTAAAGTTATTTTATCTACCTCAGTGTTTCCCAAACCTTTTTGCTGCATAGACCACTTACCAATATTTTTATTTACATAGACCCCCTAATGTTGAATTGCTAAGCTCATCTTATATTGTCACCAGCATATAGGGTTTTTCATCGATTGTCATTTGTTTCGAGCTTCTGTCATGTGTCACATAATATTAATATATCTACGTCATATGTCTTCGGTCTGTATCATTGGTAATACCAATAACATACGACGCAGATATATTAATATTATGTGACACATGACAGAAGCTCGAAACAAATGACTGTGAATGAAAAGCCCTATTGTCAACATACCGCGAATTTAATATACCGGTATGTATTGGCCAGTCCAGAGTCAAGCACAAAATATTAATAATTGCCGAGATTTTCGTCAAAATACAAAAAGATCTTTGTAGCCTTTCGAAAAATGCTCCCTGAGTCAGCCATGACCTCAACAAGACAAAGGAATCTCGTCAGTATTTAACAAAAAGCTTGGTCATTTGGATGGATTAAAAAAATCAGCAACCTAGAATTGGTGAAGTGTTACGTTCAACAATTTTATATTCCTGGCGACCAAGAGATCTTCTAACAAAGGAGCACATGAGAACATAAGCCCATATAGAAGAATTTCCTGTAGCTGGCTGTATACCATTAATTAAAAAAAAATTTTGATGAAAAATTTTCTTTATAAAATCCATCTTTTGGATTTAATATTTAACATTCCAATGTGAGACATTTAGTCGATATTTAAACGGTTTTAATCGACGTATTTTTTGTAGCTTAGCATGTAAAGCTTGTAAGAACACTGATGATGCTCTTTTTAGAAAGCGAAAACGTTCTGTTGTATTTGTAGCCCTTTTTAGGGTTTTTAAAATAAACATATGAAGCATGTTAATTGATTTGGAGAAAATGTGTGCAATTATAACTTAAATAAATTAGCTTTACCAATATGGCTTTACCAATACACCATGGCTTGGAAAAGGGAATCTTGGATTCAAAGATTGTGTAAAGAATGACTCTCCTGTCCTCGTTATTATTTTAATATGAAAATATACACTTTAAGAACAGTGAATCATTACTCCTTCCTCTAGCCTAGCCGATGCCGCACTGCAGGATGCTAGATGGTCGCTTGGAGGGTGGATTTTAAAGGTGGATGGTGGAGGGGCGCTGTATTCTGGACGCAGTGAAAGAGTGAAATGAAGTCAGAAGTCAGTATCCAACTGACTGATGAGGAATCGTTCGTTTCATTTGTTCCGTTACATTTGGTTTGTTTTTTTAGCATATCATCCTATTAGAGGTAAAACTCACTAACTATAGTATTTTTACTACAAAAGCGATATTACGTAGGTCAAAATTTTTGACGTAAGAGAACTGTCAAAACATTAGAATGTGACTTTTCATTATTGCCATGTTTATAATAAACATGGCAATAATGAAAAGTCACATTCTAATGTTTTGACAGTTCCCTTACGTCAAAAATTTTGACCTACGTAATATCGCTTTTGATTATAATAAACATGGCAATAATGAAAAGTCACATTCTAATGTTTTGACAGTTCCCTTACGTCAAAAATTTTGACCTACGTAATATCGCTTTTGTAGTAAAAATACTATACACTTTTCAGAAAGTGGAGAAAAATCGACCCAAAGGTACAAATTGTTTTTTAAATTCACTTGACTTGAATATTGGATTTTTTTAATGCAACTACAAAGAATAAATAAAACAGATATATGTTAAGTCATGTTTCGTCACATAGTGGTTCTGCTGGGTCCCAAATTGCCCTTTTTTTATACACAACACTTATTACGATTTTCTCCATAGCCAGGCTACCCGAATGGAATATCAAACACGACTGATTTGGGTGGATAGACGCCTGGCGATCCACCGGATGGTTAGATGGTAGTGGGAGGCCACTGCAGCTACCGTCGTTTCGTTATTCGTGGTATAAGTAGCTGGATGGTCGCCAGGCAGGTATCTACCATCCACCATCCTACCAAACTTCCTGCAGAGCGGCATCGGCCTCTAAGCTTGTACAGAGCTGAAAATATATGTCGCTTTTGCCACCAATAAAAGACACCACGCATTTCTGATCAGGACAATCAGTGCTAACACAGTGGCAGTTAAGGCCTGATCTATTATGTCTACTAGAACAAGTGTATGCCTCCTCAAATATTTGGTGAGTCTCTGAAAGATACTCAGAGATTCCATTAATACCCTACAACTCTACTCAATTTTTGATTTGAGCATTCTTTTCTTTGGGTAGGCCAACAATTGGCCAGATTTTTGTGCTACGTCAAATCTTAGAAAATACAAATGAATTTAATATTAATACATTGCTGGCGTGTCTTTTCTTTAATATAGCTACAAGAGTTACACAATACGGGAATCATTTTTAATAAGTCAACACAGATTATGACTAATGATGTGGATTTGAGCGCACGCACTACACAAGGACTTAATGGTTTCCACCTTCTTAATGGCAAAATATGTTCCTTAAAATAAACGAGGACAAAACTAAAATGTTGGCGTCGATTACAAATATCAGATAGAGCTAGAATAGCTGAACAAAACTTCGGCATAGACCACTATAACTTTGAGTAATTTTACCTATCTGGGTTCTCTCATAACAAGCGATAATGACACATTTGAAGAAGTAAAACGAAGGATGCTGCCAGCGAACAAATGTAATTTTGTACTAACAAGCAGCTCAAAACCAAACTAACAAACAATATACAAATAGAACACTCATCCTACCACTCATCCTGTTAACAAATGAAGTAAAAATCCAAACCATCCCCAAAACAGAGATAAATCGTCTGCGCACCTTCAAAGGGAAGATACTAAGAAGAATATTGGGCGCAATCTGTGAGAAGAGTATTTGGAGAAGGCGATATAACCTAGACTATTAAAAGTATAAAGAAATAGTAAATGGTAGTGAATGTGCCATGAGTAAATGAAAATTACCCACCCAGATAAATCATATCTGTAGAAGTAAAACTAAGCATACTGCTAGCGGACCAATAGGAAATAGAGGTAGACCAAGACTGATCAGAGGGACAGTGTGGACAAGAACGCGAGGAAGACAGGCACAGCAAATTGGCAACAGTTGGCGATGAACAGAGACTACTCTGGCGAAATAGACTGGGGAAGGTCGAGGCTCAACTAGAACTGTAGCATCACTGATGATAATGATTTTTTTCTTTGAATTGTTAAATATAAATAAACAATCACACCATTACGAAGTTCAATATTTTCTTTTTCTTTTAAACACAGCTGTTACCGAACTTGTAAAATTTTCAATTCCTTTTCATTAGTATACTTGTTTCAAATGTTCTCCAAAACGACACACACCACTTATTGGCCATTCCACGAATATAGGACTGTCCTGGATTATCTCGACAACGAATATTTTAGTGTGCAATATAGGAAAGCAAACGGCTCTAATAATTATTCCAATAAGCAACAAAGTAATTTGCAATTTACTTTTGTTCTTCATATTTTGCACCGTAATATATTCGTTGTCGAGATAATACAAAACAGTCATATATTCCTGGAATAGGGTATAGTAACAAATTAAATGAATAAGATTTTATAAAAATTGGTTGTTCAAACAAATAATACTACATAAAAACCCAATTGGGACCATGCAAGTTTGGAAAAGAGACACCTGGTTTCATAGCTCGGCAAGATTTTTCGCACTTTTAATTATATTGGCCAATCATATTGGTCCTGGTTACTGGA